>NC_090227.1:39640004-40240004 GCF_024489055.1 Chanodichthys erythropterus | reverse complement strand
TCTAATTTTTCAGTGCTTGATATTACATTTCAACTCTAGGTGGCAGTATTGTTCAATATCTAATGAATAGACATTCAGTTCATTTTACGATTGTTTGAACTGTGCTACAAAATTCTCCTGTTTCTTAAAAAGTATCTGATTATTTTCAATGTTGTCTTCTTCACAGATGTTTAACAGCACAAATATATTTTTCTGTGTTCTGTCACGGACAGATTTGATAAAGCCTGTGTTGTCACAAAAGCTTTTCTGGTTTTGTATGTTTTGTAAAAAATAATGTGCCATTTTATTTTCATTTGAGCCACTGGTGGGAGGAGGAGGAGTCCATCAGGGTCAAGACAAAGCGAGTCACCTGTTCTAAAAAACGCTCTTACAGTTCAATTCATTTCAATACAAATTGTGCAGTTAATAGAGAAAAAAAAATGAGAGAAAAAAACATTACAATGATGTAGTGATAAGAGTGTCTTGAAAAGTCAATACCTGCCTGTACTGACATACACACATATATATATATATATATATATATATATATATATATATATATATATATATATACACACACACACACACATTTTTTATTTATTTTTTTACTTTTTACTTCTGTATCATTTCCTCTGAAGTTCCACCTCATTTTTGGTAAAACATCTCTACAGGCAAACTAGGTGCAGTGCCATGGTAACAAACCTGTACCCTAAGCCAGGCTCTATCTCAGTGGTACAGACATTTGGTCAGGGGTCATTTTGCTCCCAGCTGCCTGTGAAAACAGGTGCAGAGCCGCTCCGTCACTCTGCTGTAACTGGCAGAATAATCAGAGCTGCCTTACAGCTGCTCACCGTACTCTGACCGCTCACACATCGACTCTCCCCAGTGTGAATTTACACAGTTCAAAACAGCTGAGACATGAAGGGGACACTAAGTCCTACTGAGACAGAACTAATTCACTGAAGAAATTCATCTGTCATGTATTTGTTCCTGAGGGCTGAGTGCACTCGATGCTAGATCCATCTTATTTTTGATATTGTAATATTTAGAATTAGTTTTTCTGTTATAGATCACCTCTCTTTCATCATGGTGGTAATAAACAAGCAACGCTGTCTTGGATTACCTTAATTGCGTTTTTGTCTTTAGGAATATGTTCAATGAAAAAAAAGATATGATCAATAAGTCATGGCAGTTTGTTTTTCCATTACTTTAACTTATCAAAGTAATTTGGTGTTTCAGCTTCATTTTTTAAAGAGCCCCTGTGGTGAAAATCAAGTTTTTGAAGTTGTTTATATGTCTATGTGGTGTTTTTAAAATGCTTTAAGACAAACCATGTGGAAATTCATCAGTCAACAACATGAGTATTTTCTCCTCAAAAATGCGGTCTTACATCACAGACTTACCTGGCTGTTGCCAGCATATCATTAACTATAATCATATTATGTACCGTTATGTGTCCGATGTTGTAAAAAGCAATACCATTGTGCAGCGTTTACCAGTAAGTTGAGCGAGCGAGTGAGTGGAGGCGGGGCTAATTAGCATATTTATAGATCCGCGTATACTAAATGGAGCAACGGTATTACATTCAAGCTATTTTAAGGCATGAAGAAAATTTTTCACAAGAAAAATGTTTAAATATGTCATTTTGGTGATCAAAGATGAGTTTTAAGGGATAACATTTTTGACTTCAAGGGAACTTTAAGTTACAAGAGATTCACCTTGTTTTTTAAAGTCAATTTATATAATATAAATGTCCACATCCAGTTTGATTATAATTAAGGCATCAACTGAACTTAAAGGTGGGGTGGGCAGTTTCTGAGAGGCTAGCAATAGCAAGCTAGCTTGCCCTTCAGAGCTCTCTCTCCAAAGTCACGCCTCCTCCAAAACACATGAATGCACACAGACAGAGCAGAGTCAGCAAAGCACCACGAGAGACGGCGTTAAATTACCTCATGTCTCAAAGCACATAACATTAAAATAATAATGAACGTAAACAAATTTCAGAGCTCAGACTTATACCACCTGACTGCTGCAGATTAATTTTAGCGTTGATAGTGTTGCCAGAGAAACGCATAAATTCGAGTCTGAGGATGTGAACAGCACAGTGTAGAACGTCATGGGTTGCCACCTCGTAATTACAGTTACGACATGGCGTGAACGCAACATTAGCTCATTGTTTTGGTTCAGGAGGAACTGTAAAAGGCGGCTGCTGCTTGTTTGTGGCACTCAGTGACTGAAGTCTGTCTACAACTCTGCATAGCCTTAAAGGTGCCCTAGAATCAAAATTTGAATTTACCTCAGCATAGTTAAATAACAAGAGTTCAGTACATGGAAAATACATACATTGAGATTCAAACCCCATTGCTTCCTCCTTCTTATGTAAATCTCATTTGTTTAAAAGACTTCCAGAAAACACGCGGATCTCAACATAACACCGACTGTTACGTAACAGTCGGGGTCATTAATATGTACGCCCCCAATATTTGCATATGCCAGCTCATGTTCAAGGCATTAGACAAGGAAAGGCAGGATTAACGTCTGGATCTGTGCACAGACAAGGTGAGCAAGCAAGAACAACAGCGAAAAATGGCAGATGGAGCAATAATAACTGACATGATCCATGATATCATGATATTTTTAGTGATATTTGTAAACTGTCTTTCTAAATGTTTCATTAGCATGTAGCTAATGTACTGTTAAATGTGGTTAAAGTTACCATCGTTTCTTACTGTATTCACGGAGACAAGAGCCGTCGCTATTTTCATTTTTAAACACTTGCAGTCTGTATAATTCATAAACAGCTTCATTCTTTATAAATCTCTCCATCAGTGTAGCATTAGCCGTTAGCCACAGAGCATAGCCTCAAACTCAGAATTAAACTTCAGAATCAAACGTAAACATCAAAATAAATACTTTACTCACATAATTCGAAGCATGTATACAGTATGCATGATGAACATCTTATAAAGATCCATTTGAGGGTTATATTAGCTGTGTGAACTGTAAATGCGCTGTAATATAGTCGAGAGTTCGTGTGGCAGGGAGCAGGCGAATTAAAGGGGCGGCGCGCTGACAAAATCAGTGTATAGTTAATGATGCCCCTAAATAGGCAGTTAAAAAAATTAATAAAAAAAAAATCTATGGGGTATTTTGAGCTGAAACTTCACAGACACCTTCAGGGGACACCTTAGACTTATATTACATCTTGTGAAAAAGCATTCTTGGGCACCTTTAAGTCCTGTTCACACCAAGAACGATATCTACAATGATGACTATATTTGCATCCACACCAACAAACGATACCGGTCTGTTTATCTTAGCTCACGCGCTGCGGTTTCAAAGTGTGCACAACATGTTTTTGCTGTTCTTGTTGCATTTACATGGCTTTAACCAGCAGATGTCCTCAGCATGCTATGTTTCGAGTGAATCTAGCTAGTGTAATCGATCTAATCTAACAGTGAATTTATCCAACGATTAACTTCTCCGCAGTATCATCTGCCATTTTAAATGCACGTGCCCTTATATTCAAATGGATTCTGATTGGCTGTCAGTGTTTTATCGTTCAACATCAGGAAAAAAACTTCTGAAAGTGATCACAACGATATCGTTATAGTTGTGGTGTGGACTCTACTATTCTTTTACATTTAGAATGATTTTTAGAACTAAATCTTTATGGTTATCTTTATAGTGATCATTCGTGGTGTGAACGAGCCTTTACGGAAAGCGCTGATGATATGTGACATTGACAGCCAGGTAGGACACCAAATGCAATGATTGGACGAACATTTTTTGGTCCTGATACTTCCACAGAAAATATATGTTCATTTTAAATATTTAGACCACTTCTATTATTGATTGCTATCAGGATGTGAAGAGGGTTTTCAACCAGAATTACAAAAAATATTTATGAAAATATATTGCCTACCCTACCTTTAAGTTTTTAAGTTGAAATCAAATTTATTAACAGTATAGGTTAGGTTGCACATGCTAGCATAGCAATCTCCCTGTTCAGTGTCTTTTAGCCCTTTAAGCCCTAAGGAAGCCCTTTGTTGTACATATAACGTATATAATATAGACGGTTTCTCTGGCAACAGCATCTTTGACTGCTCAACATTCCTGAATATACTATACCTAAGGGCAATCCACAGTGCAAGGAGCTTTTGTCTGAGGTTTGCCATTTAGGCAGGTCATATTTTCTGGTGATTTGACTTTGAATTCTCGGAGCCTCATCATTTTCGTCACTTGTTGTTCCCATGAGAACGTTTATTTCAGACTTTAGCACAGATGGCCAGGGACCGAGGACATGGACAGCTGGCTAATGTACATATTCCAAGACCTCTCTCGGAGGAAAAGACTTTTGACACTGTCCTCAATGTGACTTGACACACGAAACAGTGTATACTGTGTGTCAAAGCTGTTTCATCTACTTGACCCTGGAACACATGACCCAAAAAAAAAAAATGAATGCTTTGTTGCGATGTAATGGAAGTAGTGACAGATCTTTTATTCTTTATTATTGCATACATCCAGGTGAAACTGATTATTGAAAAAGAAAAATACGTGTAGGAAGGGCCTTGGTTCTGTTCGTCGGGATGGAGGCAAATCTGAATGCAAACTTGTCAGAAAGGGCTGGAGTTTGGACTAAATGACTGGAGAAGTCTTTCGTTTTCACCGGAAGATCAAATTTTGATATTTTCATTAAAAAATCAAAATTAGATTTTTGGTGTTTTTGCCTTTATTATGACAGGACAGTAAGTTGACAGGAAGCAAAGTTTGAGAGAGAGAGATGGATGAGATCGGGAAAGGTCCACGAGTCGCAGGACTTGAACTCGGATGCCTTAAGCTCAACTGTGCTGTAAATCGGCGTGCTGCCCACAAGGCTATTGGCGCCGACACAAGGTCAATTTTTAAAAATGGAAATATACACATGGATGAATCATTTACAATAAGATCATAAACATGCATTTAGAAAATGAATGAATTATGATGAATTTTCATTTCATGCTGACTTTAAAGGGGGTCAATATGATCTGAATTGAATTCAGTAGTATTTCTTCAAAGAAAAGGCATCCTGTTTTAACTTAATTTTCTGTGTAATGAATTCAAAGTAAAAATATGATTGTTTATATGACAAATTTTAATATGCCATAGTAAATAAAATATAAAAACCGACAGTCACAAACCAAAACTTTGACAAAATAAAATAAAAATCACTCTGTTGGGCCCCTTTATGCATTCTATGGCTAAAATGGCATTAGTGAACCTTTGTCTTAAAAGGAAAAATGTATGATAATAACCAAGTCACTTTGGTGGCAAATTCAGTAACATATGAACATACAACGTGCTTGTCCTCTCAAATACTCTGACATCATCCCCATTTTATTGACACTGTTCCACCAACTTCACCCATCAAAGAATTTCATCTTGAAACGAAAACTGACATAACCATCTCCAAATTAATTTAAGCAGAAATATTTGCTTGAGGGATTTCACTCACAGATAACATAAAGTAGACTAACAACACTGTTGTTTCCCTTTCTCTCATCCTCATCATTTTCATTAAATGGGTTTGACAGAGTATGCCAGTCCTTTAATTAAGCTGTCACTCAGTGAGACCTCAATTAGGATGGATGGAACAGATCTCTCAGTTAAGACTGACAGTCTGGGTATTGTAATCGAAACAGACATATCCAGCTACTCGAAACAAATTTACATACAGCTCCATCTCCAAAGCATGTTTGAAACGTTTTCTGAGTCAGATCTTTTTACACTACTTTGTATATTGGTGTTGTCGTCAGGTGTTGATGCCATAAATCCTTTCACTGGCAGTCTATTCAAACACAAGTCTAGTTGTGTTAATAGCAAAGCTCACTTACAATTGGAATTCGCCCTGTATCTGTTCGGTAACTAATACTGCCATGTGAGGATTTGAGTCATCCCTTGAAATCAGGTCTCCAACTATGCTAAGTACACCCAAATTACATTCATTTAGAATATGTAAACTATGTATAAAACAAATTAGACAATGCAATTTATTTCACAAATCGACATGAAACAGAAGGTGCGATTGTATCTATTGTGGTGTATATCCAAGTAAAATGATGTCTCAAAGAAGAACAATGTACAGCGGGATTTGATTTTGTCCAGTGGGAATTGATTGGATGGTTGTGGTTTGCTATTGGTAGATCTCATGTGAGTGACAGGTTGTCCCGCCCTAACGCCTATTTTTAACCGCCCTATTTTTATTTAAAAATAATTAAAGGATTAAAAGGGATTTAAGGCAATAAAGAAGAAATAAGAACGGTAAATAAAATCTAATTATAGCCTAAAATTGTGAAGTCCATCTGGTCACCGTGATCTTGCCATGTTCCTCGATCAGCATCTTTGTTGATCCTGGAACAACATTCCAATCAACCAATCAGATTTGAGGGAGAAGTTTACCGTTTATGTCAAGTTTAGGCTTGCAACCAGGGTTAGGTTTTTCTACATCAGTGTTATTCACCTATCTTTCCCTTCCGATTTTAAGGGTAGGGTTAGGTTTAGGGGTAGGAATAGGGTTAAGACTACATTTTCAGACTGGAATGTTGTTCCAGGATCAACAGAATATGTTGATCCAGGAACATGTCTTACTTGGCAAAATCACAGTGACCAGTCCATTTAAACTCTTGCAAATAATATTTTACATAAAAATATGCACACATTCACTCTTGTTTGTATGTCTAATATGTCAAAATACGAAAAAACAAGAAAATCCCACACACTATCAGCTTGCAAAACAAGTTCTTTATTAGCAACGTTTCGATCGTATGATCTTCATCAGGCAACAACATTGTATTCAAACTCCATTATATTTAAAACAACATGACAAATCACAGTGGACAATCATCAATATCCAATCAAGATTAGTGATTGAATAATCATTAATGATTATTCAATCACTAATCTTGATTTGCAAGTTGATAGTGTGCGGGATTTTCTTGTTTTTTCGTATTTTGACTTTACTAGTCTTATCCTACGCACCTATCTATGATCTACAGGTGTGCAACGCTTATTGACCTATGTCTAATATGTCGAAATGTAAAAAACCCCAAAAACGTCTCGCCTCATCACATTTAGTGATGAATTACATAATAAGTCTACTCAAAAAGTTGAGTAGTTTGCATCACTGTATGTCACTGTGTTTTATTAAACATATCCATCGTAAAACAGCTGTCAAATATTAAATGTTTAGCTACTTATATCTTACCACACACACACTCTTTCACTGCAAAAACTAAAAGCGTTGCGTAGGAATTCACACTTGTCTTCAGTGAATAGTAAGCCCCGCCTTTTTTGATCTGATTGGCCATCATTTTGATATTGATGAGAACTGTTAGACCGCTGAGGCAGACTAGCGTCACTGAGTCATCGGATTTTATCAAAAATATCTTAATTTGTGTTCTGAAGATGAACGAAGGTCTTATGGGTTTTTGAATGACATGAGGGTGAGTAATTAATGACAGAATTTTCATTTATGGGTGGACTAACCCTTTAAGAAATATCTAATATTGAGGGGGGACCATTTGTCCAGTTTTGCTGAAATGGACTAGATATTTTTCTTAGTGGCATGAATACAATATACAGGTAATTAATTAACTCAAATCAGCATTTCATGTCCATATATATATATTTTTTTTTGAGTAGTGTGTAATAAGAAAGATAATGTGCCATCAGGTGGTCATTATCGCAACATAAACCCTAAGCATTTTGCAACAAAATGAGCTTTATCTGTGCAGCCATCCCAGAAATCCTCTGCCCAAAAATCACTTGCATGAGAATCAGGTTTGATCTCATTCGTGTTCTTTGGAGACTTCTGAGGAGACAGAGGGAAATGCTCAACAAGATCACATGGTCATTATCTAGGCTACCCCAGAGACAAGGGAGCACGTACAGCTCATCTGTGACATTTAACTCTCAATAAGGCAAATGGGAATATGATTCAGTTTCAAAGGCTTGTATAGATGTGGTCCTTCTAGTAGCAGTGGACATTTTCCCTGCTGCTGGCTAGTTTCCTTAATCTTGCCCTTGATGATGTCATCACATTTCTACTGTCACATTAGGCTTCACATTTTGTCTCAAAGCAGTTGTTGTTGAGAGACTGGCTTATGACTTCATAACATCTCAAACACGCTCTAGAGATTTTTCCTTGAGTGTGTAATTGTTTAAACACCTCATGATTAAACACAGGTCACTTTAATGATGTGTGGGTGAATATTTTCCAGCTGTGTTGCAAACAAGCTAATGTGGAACCTGTATGACTTTCTTTCTTCTGTGGAACATAAAAGAATGTCTCTGTGCTTTTTTGTCCATACAATGGAAGTCAATGGTAACCAAAACATTCTTCAGAATACCTTCTTTTATAAAACGGTTAGTTCCTGCCCTTGATTCTGATTGGTCAATAGCTGTGTTTTATTCATAATAAAACACAGCTATGACCGCTTCACCCAACGGTTCTGTGTATCACTACACAACACCCTTAGCAACTACACTTAGCAACGTAAACTTATGTTTTCAATTGATGTTGTTCATTGAAGCTTACAGTATTATGTAGAAGAGTATTGTGAGGAAGAGATCGAGTGAGCAAGTTTATTACCTGCATTCAGATTTTAGCATTTTCCTTCAGGTCAGTCAGATTCATAATAAAAAAAAATGTTTAAATGTCTGATGTATTATCTTGTCCTTTTAACAGTAAAGGGGTTTTCCCGTGACTGACAGCGCTAGTCAAAGCATTTGTCAGTTGCGTCTTGTTCCTTTGTTCACAACAATTCAGTCTTTTCAAAATAAAGGTCTTCGCTACTGACTGACACACTCATAAAGACAGCCTTTGCTGCCATCTAATGGCATAATAATGTAACTTCTGTTGCTGCTCACGGTCAGGGACTGTTTTTTTCCAGCGGAAGGAAGGCTTTTAGTGAATGTTTACTTCATGAAAGTTGCATTGATACATATTCTTGGCTTTAATATTTGTATTGTGTGTAACGGCTGAAGGGGTTGCTGGCACTCCACTTCACGTCGTGCCTAACGCCCTTATTCATGATACAGCACTACCTTGAGTACCTTATTGCTTACTTGCGTTATGCAGAAGAATGAAAGTAATACAGGTTTGGAATGACATGAGGGTGAGCACGTGATGACAGAATATTCATTTTTGGGTGAATTTTAATTTAAAGGTGCCCTAGAATTAAAATTTGAATTTATCTTGGCATAGTTGAATAACAAGAGTTCAGTACATGGAAATGACATACAGTGAATCTCAAACTCCATTGTTTCCTCCTTCTTGTGTAAATCTCATTTGTTTAAAAGACCTCTGAAGAACAGGCGAATCTCAACATAACACCGACTGTTACGTAACAGTCAGGATCATTAATATGTACGCCCCCAATATTTGCATATGTCAGCCCATGTTCAAGGCATTAGACAAGGGCAGCCAGTATTAACGTCTGGATCTGTGCACAGCTGAATCATCAGACTAGGTAAGCAAGCAAGAACAATAGCGAAAAATGGCAGATGGAGTGATAATAACTGACATGATCCATGATATCATGTTTTCTTTTTGTGATATATGTAAATTGGTTAAAGTTACCATCGTTTCTTACTGTATTCACGGAGACAAGACTGTCGTTATTTTCATTTTTTAAACACTTGCAGTCTGTATAATTCATAAACACAACTTCATTCTTTATAAATCTCTCCAACAGTGTGTAATGTTAGCTTTAGCCATGGAGCACTATCAAACTCATTCAGAATCAAATGTAAACATCCAAATAAATACTATACTTACGCGATCAGACATGATGCATGACGAACACTTTGTAAAGATCCATTTTGAGGGTTATATTAACTGTGTCAACTTAGTTTATGCTGTTAAAGGCAAGCGCGAGCACCGGGGGCGGAGAGCACGAGAATTAAAGGGGCCGCAGCCTAAATCGGCTCATATTTAATAATGCAAAATAGGCAGTTAAAAAATGAATAAAAAAAAAATCTATGGGGTATTTTGAGCTGAAACTTCACAGACACATTCAGGGGACACCTTAGACTTATATTACATCTTTTAAAAAGACGTTCTACGGCACCTTTAAAGAGCAGATAAGCATTTTCTGTTTTTGAAAAATCTTCTGTCCCACTGTGTTTTCTTTCTACAGGCCTAATGAAATTTGACACTTGTGGCTTTCAATCCATGTCTGTTAGCGGTTAGCCATCTAACATGCTAGTGTACTCATGAAACAGACAAAAAATATTATATTTACGATGATTCTTCTGAGGTGATTCTTTCTTGAATGTGAATTTACCTTCTTCTAATATCATTTGCCTCTGACTGTAGCAATAGCAATGAGCAAATCATAGTTTTGCTAGGCTGTGATGTAAACAAAAGTGTATTGGTTAAAAAATGTCATGCAATGGAAGAAAAAACAAAATTCAATAACAGTTTCATCACAGGAAAGCACTCATCAAGCCATTTTCGTGAGGTTTTTCATTGGAGATTCAGCTTCAACAACAGCACACTCATTTCCCCATGTTTCACTGCTGCAGTTCAAAGGGATTTCATCACAGTAACTGTTGTCACCTTCATTTATGTCAATCCAGGCCATGAAATGAAACATCTTGTAATTGATGCCAAAGAATTCTTTGTACCTCCCTACATATATCTCGCCTACAGCTCGCCTGTCTCACAGAGAACAGACTGAAACGAATGCCCACACAAATGCATCTCTGACTGCTTGTGTCACACAGCTTCGCTTCACTTCACCTTCCTTTGCCCCTGTTTCTGATTTCCTTCAGTCCATCAAGACTGTGCTTTTAAGAGAGTATATAAGCTGTTCTTTCCTTGTACAATAAACAGATCAACTGCAGAATAACTGCATAGAAAAGATATTACTTTTCTAGTAATATCAAGAGAATGTTCAAAGGGGACCTATAATGCCCCTTTCACAAGATGTAATATAAGTCTCTGGTGTCTCCAGAATGAGTCTGTGAAGTTTCAGCTCAAAATACCCCACAGATCATTTATTATCGCTTGTCAAAATTGCCCGTTTGGGTTTGAGCAAAAACACGCCGTTTTTGTGTGTGTCCCTTTAAATGCAAATGAGCTGCTGCTCCCGCCCCCTTTCCAGAAGAGGGCGGAGTTTTAACAGTTCAACAACAACAAAGCTGGAGAATCTCACGCAGCCAAAATGAGGATTGTGAGTAACGGTGTTCAGCCTTACATTGTTCAAACCGACACTGATGGAGAGACTCAGGAAGAAGTTACAACTTTTAGACATTTCTGAATGGTTAGTGGATACATTTATGTAGTTGCTGTGGAGTTGATTCAACTCATCCACTAGCATATGCATCATGTTAATCTTTTGTGCAAATCCAGCATTGAATTGACCCTCGTTTGTGAAGCAGTCCGGTGTAAAATGACGGCATGATAACAACACTCTACTACAACAACTCTTCCTCTTCTCTAAAGCAGACTCTCCTCTGTTCGGTGTTTGGATTGATGATGTATTGAGCTTCCCAACTTGAAAACGCCTCAGGAAGTCAGTCATCAGTGTGTGATATACTTTATGACTGAACTCTTGCATTCAAGAATTTATCTCTGTTTACTGGTGCCAAGAGGTCTGAAGAGAGCTGCTGAGCCTAATGTGTCAGACTCCTGTACTCAGTAGTAATGAATTCAATGCTTCAGGCTTACAGGAGAAAAAAGCAATTGTTTGTTGTTTGATGATAATCTATTTTTACTGTTGTTCAGTCTATCCATTCCATCCATATAATCATCAATGAGTCAGTAAGATTTTTTATTTGAAAGAAATAAACTCTTTTATTCAGCAAGGATGCATTAAATTGATCAAAGGTGACATTAAACACATTTATAATGTTATAAAATATTTCTATTTTAAATGCTTTTGAATGCCATCCTGAACTTTATATTACCAAGGAATGCTTAAAAAAAAGGTGTTTTCAACATTGACGATAATAATAAATGTTTCATGAGCAGCAGATCAGCATATCAGAATGATTTCTGAAGGATCATGTGACACTGAAGACTGGAGTAATGATGCTGAAAATTTGAAAAGCTTTGAAACCATTGACTTTTAGACATCAAACTGTCTGCTGTGTTTACTTCTCCATCTATTACATGTTGGCCACCACTTTTCCATTTGTTAATCTAAAGCAGTTACAGTTTTGTATCCCTGACAGTTTTCCTCTGCACAGATCTCTCTCATTCATACTTTCCGTTCATTCTAACTGGCATCAGAGGCTGCTTTAATTTCAGCCTCATTTAGCAGAACAAAACATTAACTCTATAGCCTGAAAGCTACAATTTCACTCTCGCTCTTTCAATCCTCCCTTCCTTCTTTCTCTTCAGAGCTGTCCTCATTTTCCCTGTTGTGTTGTCTAAAGTTAATACTCCCACTCCTGTTCCTCCTTCCTCCCACACGTCTCAGTGCTTTCTGTATTGAAAAAGAGCCTCGGGCTACGGCTAGAAAGCCCTGTGCCCCTGCTGTCGTGTGCAGCATCGCCACAGTCGATGATTTCCAAAACCTCCAATCCATCCAGCGTTTCTCATTAGTGCTGACAACTCTGCTTGCTGAAACCACCTGCTAGACCAGAGCACAAGGGCTAAATGCAATTTGTCACCACAGATCACACTACCTACTGATTTAATTGCTCTCTAATTGGAGCTTTTATCCCAGTCGTAATTTATGAGAACAATTAAACCAGAGGAGGGTTCAATTATGAAGACTGACAACCCATTTTGGGGGGTTGAATCTTAATATTTAAATCTAGATTGAATTTCCTGGTCTTATGCATGCATCTTTTATATATATATAAGTATAATATAATATATATATATAATATAAGTGTGTATATTTCATTGGGATGAAAGATATAGAATGTATTGAATGTTACCTTGCTTATTGTGCCCAAGAGCATGATCTATTTAAGTCCATGTTAGTCCAATCCTTGGAGGCTCCACCTCACCACTTACAGGACTTGAAGGATCTCCTGCTAACATCTTGGTGTCAGATACCACAGCACACCTTCAGGGGTCTAGTGGAGTCCATGCCTCGATGGGTCAGGGCTGTTCTGGCACAATATTAGGAGGGTGGTCATAATGTTATGCCTGATCGGTGTATGTTGAGCATGTGAACACAAAGGCCAATCAGCAGTGTTTACGAAATCCAGTAGTGCTCAAAGCGTCACATTTAAAATTTCAGCACCGACTCGGTTTTGAAGTCGGTACGTTTGACAACACTTTTGTGAATGTTCGTTAGAAGTTTGGTTTCAGGAAATGCTAAATGTTGAACTATGTTGGTAACAAAGCGACCGTAGTTGGCTAACGATGCTTTTGGAAAATGCAACCCAGAAGATTTGATTGCAAACATGTAACTGAAATGCAGAACCATGAATAAATTGATCTGTGAGCAAAAGTAATTTGTAAAAGTCAAACACCTTCATGACTATGAAATAAGTGACAGTGATTCCTTCAGCAATGAATATGTGATTCTTGAGTTCTATCAGATGTGTGAGAACTTGATGGACAGGACGGTTCTGCCAGACAATGACATTCAATGTTCCCCGCTGTGCGCTGAAACTGCCAACCTTTCCGAGTTTCCATTCAGAGATTTTTTTCAATGCTGACCTGCAATAAAAATGTCAGATGTTAAAGGCTTCCAGTAAAAACCTGACATTTCTTGGACTGAACAGATTCGTGACCTGGGTATTAAAATGTAAGGATGGTCTCAACAGAGCAAGAGCGTCAGGGCATTTTAACACTCAGGCTAATGTGAGAGTTATAATCTTCTGCAGCCAAGAAGAGTGACAGCATGGAGAGAGCGTCTCTTTCATTTACCAGTGTTATAAGAGGCGTAAATCACACAAATATCTATATCTATCTGTCTGTCTGTCTATCTATCTATCTGTCCATCATAAACTACCATTCAAAAGTTTAGGGTCAGTATAATTTTTTTTTTTTTTTTTTTAATCAAATTGATACTTTTATTGAGCAAGGATGCATTAAATTTCATGATCAACATAAAATGTTTACAAACATTTAAACAGTCTTTTTCAATGATTTTCACTCTGATGTATGTCACAATTCTAAAAAACTATCGCTACTTCCATTTCAATGCAATTTTAAACTCCTTTTTTCCATAGGTGACGATAGTGCAACATTTATTGTTCTGGACAAATAGCATTCATTTTTGTGAATAAAGCACAATCTATAATGATGACATAATAAATTCGCCATGTTTGTTCTGAAAAGGATGACAGTGAACTAATTTAAAGGTGCCGTAGAACGTCTTTTTAAAAGATGTAATATAAGTCTAAGGTGTCCCCTGAATGTGTCTGTGAAGTTTCAGCTCAAAATACCCCATAGATTTTTTTTTAACTGCCTATTTTGAGCCATCATTATCTATGCACCGATTCCTTGTGTGGCCCCTTTAATTGCTCGTGCTCCCCTCCCCCGGAGCTCACGCTTGCCTTAAACAGCATAAACAAAGTTCACACAGCTAATATAACCCTCAAAACTGGATTGCATGTAATTATAATAAATGCAGATTTTTTTTGTATTATTTATTTTTTGCTGAAATAGGCATTAGTGGAACTTTAGTGAATTTGCCCCACAATATTACCCATTTCATAAATAAGACCTTGTTCAAGAATCTGTGATAAATTATGTGTAAGGTTTGAGAAGAAGAGAGACCACATAAGCTCAAATACGACATCGTTCTCTGTAAGAGCTGCACTTAGACATTCAAATGGACAAAACCCGATTATACCGATGAGTTTTATCCTTGACCTTAAGTCTTCATAACATTTGCAAACTGTAAATAATAATTTTCTGGCAATCTTGATCTGAAGAGGTGGTGGGAATGAACTGGTACAGTAGGTAGAACCTAAAACTTAAAAAACAAATAAACAACCTTATAAACTATTAGAATAACTGTACAAAAAATGTACCTTTAGGGTACAACAGCTTGTCACTGGGGCAGTGTTACAAGCCCCGTGCAGAAGGCCGTGTTTGCAGATTAGAAAATACCTGTAAAAACAGGAAAGAATGAGGAGACCAGAGCCACCGTGTGTGTGTCGCCAAAATCCCCAGCAATTGTTTATTCAATGTTTTCACATTGTAAAACCAATAAAGCATTCTTAATAAAATATTTTTTTCCTTATTGATGCACAAATGTCACTTTCTTACTGTCAAACAATGCACATTTCAGATTTACATTTCTCCTTTTTTTTCTCTACACACATCCATTTGAGCTTTTCTCTTTGTTTCTTTAACTCAAAAACTCAAAAGTTGTCTTATGCATATAATGCAATATAATACCATCACATGAATGAACATGAAAGAAGATGTATATGAACATTACACATTTAACGAGTAACTGATTCTACAATCAGATCACTTCAGCATAAATCTCCCCTCTGTATTAGCAGGATGTATATTCTCATTAACATTACATCCATTTGCATTGAGATGTCGGTTTACAGAAACTCAGCCGGAGAAGTGCATTGTAATTTGACACACATAAACTCTAGATAACCAAACAAATATAATAAGAATAAACAAATAATGAAAGTAATGAACCTAGTAACTGGAGCCTGAACAAATCACATAAAATGCATTTTGCGAGCACATGCGAGCATCACAGCATCCACAAAATGGCGGATCACATGCGCATTTTCACTATCTTTATCAACTGGAACATTTGTATACAATTTTTACAAAATAAACATACACATAGTTAACACAAATGATTCGTGTGCATATTGCTTGGATGTTGTAAAAGCATTACCTGTAAAAACAGGAAAGAATGAGGAGACCAGAGCCACCGTGTGTGTGTCGCCAAAATCCCCAGCAATTGTGAGGGCGCCGGCGCACAATGCTCCTCTTCACGAGTCCACAGTATCAAAATAAGAGTCCCGCTCTCAACCAACAAAAGATGATAACTTATACATCACCATTTTCAACTTATCACATTTTACATGTACTTAAACCGAAATTAATATATTATATAGGAAACTTTTTCCTCCAAAATTACAATACACAACATGTGTACATACATTAGTGTGTCACAGCAGCACCCTTAAAGGGACAACTGTGTACCCCTAAAAGAGTACCCTTTATATGAACCAGGTTCAGAAATGTTCCTTTGATGGTATTGCACCATGTGACTAAATGTTGTACCCCATAAAGTACAATTTGTGCAAATTCTGAGTCTTTTTACAATCCAAAAGTTAACTAAACACACATATCCAAGGAGCCAAAAGCTGCACCCACTTGTCAAAAGTTGATTTATTGCCACAAATTTGTTCAATGCTTTTTATTGTACCATTTGATGTTAAGTCATGCATTCAGTTAAGCTTCAGAGCTTTTCACTTCCAGCTGTGAACCTGAAAAGGTTATTCTAATTCTCTGAGTGTATTTAGCATTCAAACATAATTTCTGTCACAATGAAGTCTGTACAAATCTTCTTTAAAGCTCTGGTGCTGTCACAATACTGCCATTATTTATCATAACAAACTTTCTTCTTTTGAGTGGGAGACAGAAAGAATTCATTAGTGGCTTCACTCAGCAATTTAGCTGAATATGGAATTTTTTGTGCATGTTTATAACTTGTCTTTATCGCTTAGCACAACTTAAAAGAGGGTGTACCCTTTCAATATGCTAATATAGTCAATAAATAAATGGTTCACAAAAAAATGGTCATCATTTGCTTACTTTCGTGTAGAAGAAGATAAAAATCAGAAGATAAAACCAATAAAAATCAGCTTCAGGTGCATTTAAAAGGTAAGTGTTCTTCATTTGACTCTCATAATGTATTCTATAATGTTTATAACGTATGTAATGCTATTTTTTCCACTTATCACAAAGACCAAAGTCAAAACTAACATTGGATCATCGCAGGTCAGTTTAATATCAGTTTAATAGTCAGTCTGTTCTAGATGAGTGGAGAACTGAAAGGGGATCAAAAGGAGGTCAGTGCAATAAAAGCCAGTGACATTGATTTGATCAGCAGTACAGAAGGTCCATTTTGGACTAGCTGGACTAAGTTTGTGAGCCATGGGGCTTTATATAGGGAACAAGCTGTCTATTTCTGATTTAATCAATGTGAAGGAACACCCACCCCACTAATGACTGCTCTCGAATCAACGCTATCCTTAACAACAGAACAGCAAAGTGAACAAAGCACCGTCTTGACATGTTCTGATTGATCTAACTGGCATCTTTGAGCTCAGATTTATGGGTAATCCATATAGATTTGTGTAGGTGGTAGAATTAAAGGACAGTGAAGACTCGAGTGTTTGCTTTCTGTTAACACTGTTGAATTATTGGGCCTCATTTATCAATCTAATGTAGAAACGAGTGCAGAAATCATCTTACGACAGGGTTCATGTGGGATTCATGAAACATTCATTTGCCACCAATCCCTTCGTACGAATGATCGGATGGTGATAAATGTGTAGGCTGAAAACAATCGTCATTTAAATGTCATTCCCCTATAAATTCATGTTTTAGAAGCCTTGTGAGTTTACGACATGGAGAAACGTAACCTGGCCAAAAAGTAAGAAATTCCAAGAAAGAGAAACCGACCTTATACACCGAAAAAAAAAAAAAAACCTGTGAACTTCATCATTGCAAACGATTAAATTATAATATAAGTATTTAATATAAAAAATTACTTTAATAAGGTTATGGATAGGCTATATGGCACATGTCAGTAGAATGTTGGCAAACCATTGGTAAAACATTTTTAAATGATGAAAATGAGGCTTGTCTGTAAACCTTAATGCTCAAAATAATTAATTGGTTTAGGGTAAACTTAAATTAAACAAATTAGTTCAGTCAAATTAACTTTTATGAGTATTTAGAACTTTATTTTTCTTTTGAGTTCACAAAACTGACACATTTTAAGTAATCTGAATTGTTTCATTGTTTTGAGTTTTATGAACTTGTTTCTTTTAATTTAGACAAACTTAAATTTAAAAGTGCAGTGTATACATTTTAGCGGCATCTAGCGTTGAGGTTGCGAATTGCAATATAGAGAAGCTACGGTGGCCAACACTGGACAAAAATGTCATTGTCTGAGACAGTAGAGAGTGCTCTGTAGAGTGTATGTCCATTTAGGGCTACTGTAGAAACATGTCAGCGCAAAATGGCAATTTAACATGGGGATCCGCGGTGTATGTAGATAAAAATGGCTCATTCTAAGGTAATAAAAACAACGGTTTATTATGTAACGTCTTTATACACCACTGAAAACATAGTTATATTACACTGCATTTCTGTCAATAGTTCCTCCTAAAATGTACACATTTCACCTTTAACTGAAATTGGGCTGGGATTTCTATTTCCCAGCATGCTTTGCCATGACACTCGAAAGGGAGAGTAAATGCTAAAATTAAGTGTTATAAAATGGTTTTGTGCAAAATTAATGTTAAGTGAGAGATTTGGTAGTGTTCAATTTTCCGCTATGCTAATTTAGAAGAGTTTCTGTTATGTTGGTTTTTTTGGGGTATATTTAAATTTTTTATATTGCTGCACTCATTCAGAAATTTCTAGGCTATGCTAATGCTATCAAAGTATTGTGTTATCAATTAGCAATTATCAATTAGTGTTTATTGAATTAACTAGTTAAAGCTATTTAAGTTGAAATTAGATGATAATTTTAAATTAAATGTATGAATGTGACGCCAGGTGCGACGCAAGTGTTTTTTGCTAGTTTCAGCCTGACGCAGGGATCATTTTCATGTCCAGCACCATGTTGTTTAAATAGCAAATGCACTTGTGTCCATCTGTTCGCCCATGGGCGTGCTGGTCTGAAAACGAATCAGGTGCATTGTTGGCGTATTGCTATTTTGAGGCAATTGACTGCGGTTATTGACCAACAAAAACCTGGTCTAAAGTAAATTATGCAGTATTTTTTTTTTTGCTATTTAAAGGGAGCGCTAGTAAAAAGCACATACACTCTGCTTGTTACACACACAGGGACACGCAGCAGCACACAAACATGCCGAATATTAAAAATACAAGGATTCCTCTCTGCAGAAGCATTCAGTCTTTCCACTTGCATGTAAATAGCGAATCCATAACTGGCTTTCAAAGGGAATGAAAGACGATACTCTGACCCAAAGCACACCCATGATTCATTAAGAGACTAGGTACAACCCTTTTGGACCATTCACCTAGTGCGCTGACAAAACTAGCAAAAGTGGATTCAGACATGCCCTAAGTGCACCTGCAGCATGCGCTTCGATCATTAGAATAGAGCCATTAAACTTTGAATTTCTTAACTTAAAAATTGGGTTTACAGCATGCTTTCATTCACGTAAATTCACAATAACTCAGAAACGAGTTGAATACTGACGTGAGATTTGATCGTAGCCACCACTTACTGTACGTCCATCCATGTTGATAAATGCCAAGTTTGTGTGGAAAAAAACAGTACACCCAGTTTAAATTCCATAAATGAGGGTGTTTTCCTGTCGTGCACAGCCTCTCACCTGTCCAAGCTAAAGCTATGAATTCAGCTGCCTCTCAGCAATTTTAATATGTAAGATGGAACTCACTGCATGGTCACCAAATGTATTCATCCCCAATTTATTATCTGCAGAGAATAACTGTAACTATGTTGGATATAACATTGTGAATGAATGTTGCAGAGGCAGTGCATGCTAGAATAAACAGTTCATTGGTGCAATGCAGTGCTCTTGAAAAAAAAAAAAAACATTGGAGCAGCAACACAGCAGATCAGATGTGATGAAGAGCTGTGAGAATGCATTGATATTCACATCATTTATTCTCAAAAGCCTGCACGTGACATTTATAAATGCCTCTGTCCTAAGACAGACTGAAAGATGTTGCATGAGTAATGAATATTTTTTATTTTCACTCAGTATTTGTAATGTGCCTGTAGTATCAACACATTTAACATTTGTCCTTTTTATCAGAGCCCTTTTCATCAAAGGAAACTGTTGATATTATCTCTTACAAAGGCCTTTTTCCAAAAAAATTATGTGGAATTATATACTGTCTGTAAGACGACTGGCACTTTTCCAGCTGACAGACATCTTAAAAATCTGAAGCTGAATTAAATGAAGTGAAAAGCCTTGAAATTGAATTAGGGGTTTGGATGAATCATATTTGTTGAAAGCAGCATCCATTTGCGTAGCTTTTGTAGCCGTATTTTAAGGATAGTCAAGGAAAGTGAACAGTATGTCATGAAAATAAGATACTGTTTCCAATAGCATACTGAAAAATGAATGAACCTCGGTGCAGCAAAAAATTCATCCAGTGAGGAAATCCGCAGCTCAACGTTATAAAATATGTTCTTCCTGTAGGTGTCTAATAAATTACTTCACAATTGCTTCTGGAACTTTTTTCACAATGCAAAACAATAGGCATTTAAATGTAATGACCCTCAATACTGCACTAGACTCAGTAATCCAGCTCTTGTGGGAAGACTGTGCAAATTACTGTTCTCATTAAGGATCCTTATAATCATTTTAATTGCCCGGAGTATGAGTCAACGCAGACTGGAATCCATGTGACATGAATCAGAACCAATAAAAATTCATGTAGCTGACCACTTATTACAAACTTTTGGCATTTTAGGCAAATTTTTTTAAAATACTGAGCTGCAGGACACTTCATTCCTTCCCTTAAATAGATTCAAAAGTTAAAAACTGGACATTGGACTGTTTTTAGGAATGTCTTATTTGGAGGAAATATGCTTTGCTGTTATATCTCTTATATTTTTTCCACCTCAAACAGTACATTTTTACATGCATTCTTGAGTAAAAAGTAAAATTTCACTCACAAACTGTTATCAGTAGAGCTCACAATAATAGAGGCATGCTTATATAATATTATTCAAGTTCATGCCTCACTGAGGAAACGAGGACATTGAGAGCTGAGTGCTTTTTTCTCTCTCTTTTGCTAGTATACTGATTTTGAAATACTAAACATAATGTTTGTAAGACGGTTCAGTTTAAAGAGTGTGTGGGTTGGTGTCTCATGAGATTATTTCAGAATTCTATGTGGGCTGCTTTCATGTCCAGACTATTCAGCCAATATATGCTATTCCTCTTCTGCGGAAGATTGTCTTACTACGGAGTCAACAGCTGAAGCAATTCTCATGTGCATATTTGTTTAATCACAAATAGATTGTAAGCTATCAGACTGGGGTATTTTAAGGTGCACAAGGTTAAGATGAAGGGATCATTTACGGCACCCGTTCCACACCTGCAAGGACACTTGAATCCATCAGTTCCTTTACAGAACAATACAGAGGAACCACATTCACCTCTTCGCCATCTTTGATAAAACAATTTGATTGCATGATTGCCTGATAGATATGGAAGCCCATTTCTGCCACATAAGACAACAAAATAATGCTCTTGCAAATTGTAATTATGACATAAAAAGACATAAAAATGTCAATATTATTCAAAATTATGACGTTATAATCATGAGCTAAAAAGAAAAAAATATGACATGACATCATAAATTATGACATAGCCTACTAAGTCATAATTATGAGATAAAAAGTCAAAATTATGACATACTAACATAAAAGTTATAATTATGAGATAAGAAAAATTAAATAGACTTTCTATATCATAATTTCACATTTTTGTCATAATTTCAATTTGCTGTCATCATTTTGAAATTTTTATGTCATAATTATGATTTCATAATGTCATAATTTTGTCTATCTCATAATTATGACCTTTATGTCATAATTAAGACTTAGTATGTCATAATTGTGATTTTTTTGTGTTATAATTTTGACGTTTTATTTCATAATTAATTGTCTTAATTGTAGTATGTCATAATTATAATACAACAATCAATATAATTTCAATATTTTATGTCATAATTTCGACTTTTTAATCTTATAATAATGACTTAGTATCTCATAATTATAGTATGTCATAATTGTGACCTTTTATCTCATAATTATGACTTAGTATGTCATAATAGTAGTATGTCATCATTAGGACTTGTCATAATTTCAAATTTTTTATCTCAAAAATAATTATGATTTAGTATGTCATAATTATGACCTTTTATCTCATAATTATGGCTGTCATAATTACAGTATGTCATTATTTATGACACATGTCATAATTTTTACTTTTATCTCATAATTATGATTTACTATGTCATGACTGTAGTATGCCATAATTATGACTTTTCATCATTTAGATTTTTTTATGGCATTTCGACTTTTTAATCTCATGATAATTATGAATTAGTATCATAATTTACAGCGTCATAATTTTGACTTTTTAGCTCATAATTCTGACTTAGTACGTCAAATCTTTGACTTGGAATCTCAGAATTATGACATGAAAAGTCAAAATTATGACTTTGTATGTCACAAATATGACTTAATGTCATAATTATAACTTTCCATTTCATAATTTAGATTTACCAAAGCATTATTTTTTTCTTATGTGGCGGAAATGGGCTTCCATAAATAGCTGTATAAGCTATTTGTTGACCTATCTACACCACTCATCATACTGAAGGTGTCTGAAATGCCTTTGCAAGCAGTGCTGCAACCACTATAGCACTGAAGGAGACACTTCACACCAAATATTCTGATGGCTTGTGTTGACCAATATGTTTTTATCCTTACAGTATGTTTTCCTACAGTTACAACCTTGTTTGGAAGTCAACACTATTTTACAATCTTGTTTAAGCAATGAAAATATAAAGATATAAAGATAAAGATTTCAGTGAGCTATCTGCAGGTCACGTGTACGCGAGCGCTCTGTGTATTACGGTAGACGGAGCTGCGCTGATATTGTGTATGTGTGACATTACGGTAAACTTATAGATCCGTCGGAGTCTTGGTTGTTTGCAAACCCAAAGAGCACTGCAATGTAAATTTATCCAGAGAATAATCGGACAGCATACTGAAAATAGCGCAGCAGAAACGCAGAAGACCTCAGAAAGCTTCTTTCAACTAAACTGGTGAGAAATATATTGATTTGTGGATTTTTATTACAGGTTGAATATCTTTGTGCGGACGCTACACCTATCCATCTCACATAGTTATACAGCACTGGCTATTCTCATTTGACTTATAACCGACCAAACCTGTTAGAGAAACGCACGCGGTGTCGCGGGAATGACAGAAAAGTGCGATTTCTTGCAGTTGTAAGTTAATTTTAATTCACTCTTCTTCAGACCACGCTCAACATGTGGTGTATAAAGTAAAATAGAGTATACAAACAGCTTGGAGTTAGTACTGAAGGTATGCGCGCGCGCTCAAGCACGCGACAACTTACTACTCCACAATACACAAAACGGACTCTGGTTTGACAGTTATGAACGTTTGCTTAAGAAGCACTTCCTTTAAAACGTAAGGTTGGATTAAAAAGACGTGTGTTGTGTAATATCCCACTTTCTGAGTTGCTTGAATCACATTTCTGTCGTTTAAAATGGTCATCAACCGGCGCGTCTCGCGCGGCTCTGGACGATCCGGATTCCCTCACATTAATCTGAAATGCGCACAGGTTTGTTATTATTCTGTTATTTGTCTTTAGTTTTGGTCATTCCAGTGAATGAGCCTCTTTTTCATGCTGAAAAAGTGATTTTAAAGTAAATGTTAAGGATTTGAGGACATTCCTGCCATCTCAAACTTAAATGAAATATATAGGCCATATGTTGGGACAATACTATAGTAATTTATAGTAAAAACTGTAGTGTTTTTGAACCATACTATAGTAAAGCACTTGTTGTGGTAATTTTATAGTTGCTGTGGTAATATAACAACTATAGAAATATAAACAAATTACTTTACCCAATACTATACTAGGTTTTCTACAACTATAGGGTATATATTATACACTAGGGCTGAGTATTGCCACAATTTTCACAATTCGATTTCGAATTCGATTCGATTCGATTCAATATCGATTATTTTGAATGTATTGTTTCAGTTACAGTGCATGGCAAATTTTCTAGAGGAAAAAAATCTCATCTAATGCTGTAAACTACACATGTAAGTCAGTTGGTATTACTATAATAATATTGGAGGTTAAATTAATTTATTTATATACAAACACTTAAATTACACTCAATGTTTTTATTATAAATAAAGTTTAGAATTACATAATCATATTTCTACTCCAATTCGTTTTTTTTTTTTTAATAAACAAATCATGGCTGTCATAACTGATTTATTCAAACATGCATTAAATATTGAAGAACATTAAAAAGTATAATGAATATGTAACGGTGCATAACTATATTTATCAGAATGTTGCTTTCTAGAGTTCATTCTTCTAGCTGACTAATGAGTTTATCGTCACTGAATATGTTTTTCTGAGATAAATGTGACGTTACATGACAAAGCTGTTTTATTTACATCTTTCCGAGGTTGAAATACTGATTGAGCGATTACACGAGATATGGATTTCAGTAAGTTGTACTGTATATTTTAACATACCTTCAGATGTTCATTCATGTTTATTTCGTGCTGTAACTGGTATTAAAGCGGAGGAGAGGATGATCACATGCTTCTCTTTAACTGAAGCACTACAGCGATCTGTCACGCCACATTAAACAGCGCCAAAACGGTATTTATTTTTTGAATCTCATAATAAGATGGACGTCTTTTGAAATCTGAGACTTTGCTTCATATCAAAAGTAACAAAGTACAAAGATTATTGGGATTTATTGGATGGGAGGCGCTACATGTTCTGCTCATTCATCAACTGAAAACAGACTAGACTAATCAATTCTTGGGATTTAAGAATCAATATCGTTTTATAAAAATGAGAATCGATTGAAATCGATATTTTTTTACCCAGCCCTACTATACACTACACTTTACTGTAAAAACTAAAGCATACAACAGTATTTATTACAGTTTATCAGTTCACTATAGTTAATAGTACAGTAGGGCTGGGCGATATATCGCATGCAATTGTCACGCATGGCTTATCAGTGATCTACGGCTCTGTCTATTAAATGCCGCTCCATTTGAAAGCAGGTGATGGCGATTTAGCAGTAATCAGGGTACTGGCTTTACTGACGAAATGCGCGTGACAATTGCATGCGATATATCGCCCAGCCCTATAGTACAGTATGCTATACAGTAAGAGTTGTAAATACGCTATATACAGTATACTACAATTTACTATAGTATGGTTCAAAAACACTATTTAGTATTAATTACTATAGTATTTTTTAATTTGTGAAATAATCAGTTTTTAATATTAAGTTTCGTTTAATAAAGGAAAGTTGATGGTCAAAAAGGCATCCTCATATACTGTTATTTGAAGAAAAATGTCTGTAATAACACACAAATATGGTTTAGAGCTCTATACTTTCTGTCAGTCATCTTCATTCGTACTCAAAATAATTTTTAACTGCATGAGCATACTTTAATGCTTGTTTATCTCTTGATGATTACTGGGCAAAGTCTAGACATGCTTTTAAAAGTTAAATGAAAGTCTGCAGCACTCCACTGTTTACTCTCGGGAGTGTTTCTTTCTTTGCACAGACACAGGTTTTGAGCAAATCAGCGGCTGAGTTTTAAACTATAATAATGTTTAAAAATAGACTTTGCATACTGAATGCCATTTCTATGCAAGAAGCTTTTGGAAAAGACCCACGGTTGTATCAACAAAGTCTATTTTCTCCTCTCAGACTACCAGCATTTGAGCTTTGTTGAGGTTTCAAGTATTTACTATCAGTAGTCTTGCTGCATGTAATCGTGTTCTTGGCATTGTAAATGCTTTCTTGGAAGACTCCGGCTCTCCACTCCCTGTCTGATGTGATACTTGCTCTGCTTAAGGTCAGAAAGTAATTGTTGCTTACAGTCTTAGTAAAACGCCATGGACAAGGACAGGTGCAAGGAAATGTTTTTGTAATGTCTGGCTGTTTTATGTCCTTGTCTTGTTCACACCCTTCTTTTTCTCACCATTTGTTTCTGTGTGGTTTGTCACATAACAGCTCAACTCAAATAACCATCATGGTCTTATAGGCTGAGGTGATCCCTCAAGCTCATGATTTATGAGGAAAACCACGTTGCAGAGATCCTTTTCGAGCTTCTGGCGTTTTTGATCATCAAAGCATAATGCAGCGGTTGTGGTCGTTCCTGATCTTCATTCTGGAGACAGGTGTGGGTGGTGAATGTGTGGGAATTTATTTCTCAAAGGAGGAGGAAACGGTATCGCGTTCTTCCCAATTCTGTTACCATGGTAACATTAGGATGCAAGGGCTATGAATTTTATATAAAGTGCAGATACTGACCATTTGCTGTGTTTGAAATAGGGGGCTTGAAAGGGCATGAGAATCTTAATGTACACAACACCAGAATCACCTTCAGATGTCTCATGAGAACAGAATTCATAGTTATGCCCATCTCTGTGGGAAAAAAACACCTTTTTTTGTGTGCAAAGTTCAGTCTAAGATTGATTAGTGTGAGCTGCATGAAATATCTTTTGTAATAGATGACATTTCTGGGTGGCAATGCTATGAAGTGACCTGTAAAAAGAGTGTCATTATCCATTAGGCTATTGCAGCTTTTACCCTTACTTTCATTCGACGAGGCTGGGAAGTGCTCTTCAAATCAATATGATCATTTTGTTTTACTAGTCATATCGATAGTGATGATGATAATGATTTAATGTCACTGCAAAGAGGCAAACCACTCTGTTGCTAGTCCTCGAGAGCGCAGCACTCTGGGAAAGACAAGCAGATGGTGACCTGCTTTCTGTCCTGTCTTATTCTATCACTGGGTTGATTAATCAAGCACTGTCCTGTGAAACTGTGACAGCACCATATTTTCAGATACTCGGACCAACGAATCTTCAATTGCTGTATGATCCTGTGGTGTTGGAGAGTTTGGTAGAAAATGCTGCTGTGATTGATGATTATTTATTGCTGACAGGGATGCACGATATATCGGCTACCATCTCGTGATCGTCTGATTATATGTTCATTTTTAATATTATCCTTATCGGCGCAATAAGAAAACTTGGCTGATATATTAAAGTGGATTATTTCCTTCAGCTGAATTGCTTGAAATATGATTGAAATCACATCAAAAAGGAAAATACAGTTGTGCAAAATGTGCAGTGCAAGTTTGCCATATAGACTACATAAAATTATAACGAGAACATTGTAATTGTGTGCATGCGACATGGCCTTTAATGGTGAGACTTTTGTTTTTGTAATCAGGCTCTCAAAAATTACATAATTTTGATTACATAATTTAGATTTATCGGCAAATATATCGGTTCAGCTTTCAAATATAAAGAATTATCGGTTATCGTATTGGCCAAAATTTTCATGTCGGTGCATTCCTAATTGTTGATGTTAATAGTAGTGTTTGGATAAAGTATTGCAGCAGTTTTGTTGTTGTTGTTGTTTCTATATTTAAATTTAGGCTACCTGTTATCAAAGTGCTTTTCACAGGACTGCAGTGTTTCTAAAGAGAACAAACACTTGAGTTGAATGTCTGAGTTGAATGCAGCATATACAATATCTTGGTATATTCAACGTAGAATATGATATGTTCCATTGTAGTCAACACAATACTTTTTCCTCCTGCCCTCCAGGAATCGTTTCACAAGTCCTGATATTGATGCCTTTGCACTTAAATTTTTCATGTGTTTTCTTTTGTAGATAGTATCCACCCAGGCTCATTGGAAATACTTGACTCTGGCTACATTTCTGCAAAACTGCAAAAACATATCTATACATTTCACTGTAGTTACCAGCTGAAATGAACACTAGAGGCAGTAAAAGAACCTTTTCACACAAATCAGGTGCAGATGGGATTGATTAATGAAGCTTATTTTTACAAGGTTACTTGCACAATACTATGTTATGACCTTAAAACACTTTTATGCATGATTTGTAAACTTATACATTTTGACGTTTGAATCGCATAACCAGCTCTGTAAAAAATGCTTTTTGGACGTAGTAAACTTGCTTGGTAGCTCACCTGGTATGCAGAGCTCTCAGGTATAAGTCCCGTAAAACACGAGTCTCGTCACTTTATAAAAGAGCTCATAGAAGCAAACTAATTGAACAAGTCTTGTAAAATTTAATAAGGCCTTGTCCACACTAATATGTTTTCATTTGAAAACACACTCCCAAGTGGATAAATTTGAAAATGCCGTTTTTGCATTGTAATGTGGACTGTAAAAAGGGAGGTATTTGAAAATGATGCATGTGTAGTCATGTGACGCATAACCAATAGATATGTTTTATACCGCTATTGTGCCTGTTAAGTGGTATTCACTTTCACACAGTTGCTAAAATATTACTTTGCACACTCTTTATATTACAGTCCTGCAAAGATGACAGAAAATGTACTTGCAATTGCTGTGGCAAAACATGAGAGCAGCATTGTAATAAAATGTTTCAACAGTCATGTTGAACTGTTTCAGAGAAAATAGAACACTTTTTTAGCGTCAGTCACTGGATATTAAAGGTGCTCTAGAACCAGTTTTTACAATGTAATATAAGTCTAAGGTGTCTCCTGAATGTGTCTGTGAAGTTTCAGCTCAAAATACCCCATAGATTCTTTTGAAGCGTCATTAAATATGCTCCGATTAAGCGTGTGCGGCCCCTTTAAATCCTTGCGCTCTCTGCCCCACAAGCTCTCGACTATGTAAATGCACTATTTACAGTGCATTTACAAAGTTCACACAGCTAATATAACCCTCAAATGGATCTTTACCAAATGTTCGTCATGCATACTGCATGCATGCATTGGATCATGTGAGTATTGTATTTATTTGGATGTTTGGATTCTGAATGAGTTTGAGGCTGTGCTCCGTGGCTAACGGCTAATGCTACACTGTTGGAGAGATTTATAAAGAATTTTAAATCACAGGCACATTTTTTCATTACACTGGGTTGTTTAAAAAACCTGCATCTGCAATATAGGAAAAAAAACAAAAAACGGAAAACTCAAAGGAAACACTTCTCCGTTTTAAGCATATAGTTGTTGTGTATCCTCAGTTATTGGTCAAAATTACGAATTATTTTAATTAAAAAATTTTGGTATTGTCCCATATCAGATTTATATCGACAGATATTTGATTGTTAATTTATTTAATTGGATATTTACCCTATTAAGTTAATCCTTTAGTAGCTGGTCTCAGAATTATTATATGTACATTATAATGTTGTGATGCCTAAAACTTAATTTCTTTTACTTTATTTCTTCTGTGTGTTGTTTTAATTTTTTTATAATCAATATAGTATACTTTATATATATATATATATATATATATATATATATATATATATATATATATATATATATATATATATATATATATATATATATATACAGGTGCTGGTCATATAATTAGAATATCATCAAAAAGTTTATTTATTTCACTAATTCAATTCAAAAAGTGAAACTTGTATATTATATTTATTCATTACACACAGACTGATATCTTGTGTTTATTTCTTTCAATTTTGATTATTATAACTGACAACTAAAGAAAATCCCAAATTCAGCATCTCAGAAAATTAGAATTTTGTGAAACGGTTCGATATTGAAGACACCTGGTGCCACACTCCAATCAGCTAATTAACACCTGCAAAGGCCATGAAATGGTCTCTCAGTCTAGTTCTGTAGGCTACACAATCATGGGGAAGACTGCTGACTTGACAGTTGTCCAAAAGACGACCATTGACACCTTGTACAAGGAGGGCAAGACACAAAAGGTCATTTCAAAAGAGGCTGGCTGTTCACAGATCTCTGTGTCCAAGCACATTAATAGAGAGGCGAAGGGAAGGAAAAGATGTGGTAAAAAAAGTGTACAAGCAATATGGATAACCGCACCCTGGAGAGGATTGTGAAACAAAACCCATTAAAAAATGTGGGGGAGATTCACAAAGAGTGGACTGCAGCTGGAGTCAGTGCTTCAAGAACCACTACGCACAGACATATGCAAGACATGGGTTTCAGCTGTCGCATTCCTTGTGTCAAGCCACTCTTGAACAACAGACAGCGTCAGAAGCATCTAAAGACAAAAAGGACTGGACTGCTGCTGAGTGGTCCAAAGTTATGTTCTCTGATGAAAGTTAATTTTGCATTTCCTTTGGAAATCAGGGTCCCAAAGTCTGGAGGAAGAGAGGAGAGGCACACAATCCATGTTGCTTGAGGTCCAATGTAAAGTTTCCACAGTGATGGTTTGGGGTGCCATGCCATCTGCTGGTGTTGGTCCACTGTTTTTTCTGAGGTCCAAGGTCAACGCAGCCGTATACCAGGAAGTTTTAGAGCACTTCATGCTTCCTGCTGCTTACCAACTTTATGGAAATGCAGATTTCATTTTCCAACAGGACTTGGCACCTGCACACAGTGCCAAAGCTACGAGTACCTGGTTTAAGGACCATGGTATCCCGAGGAAGTATGAAGAGGAAGATGTGATATGCCAGACCCTACAATGCAGAAGAGCTGAAGGCCATTATCAGAGCAACCTGGGCTCTCATAACACCTGAGCAGTGCCACAGACTGATCGACTCCATGCCACGCCGCATTGCTGCAGTAATTCAGGCAAAAGGAGCCCCAACTAAGTATTGAGTGCTGTACATGCTCATACTTTTCATATTCATACATTTCAGTTGGCCAAGATTTCTAAAAATCCTTTTTTTATTTGACTCCAGCTGTCTTAAGTAATATTCTAATTTTCTGAGATACTGAATTTGGGATTTTCCTTAGTTGTCAGTTATAATCATCAAAATGAAAATAAATAAACATTTGAAATATATCAGTCTGTGTGTAATGAATGAATATAATATACAAGTTTCACTTTTTGAATGGAATTAGTGAAATAAATCAACTTTTTGATGATATTCTAATTATATGACCAACACCTGTGTATATATATCAACTATATAATGAAAATAATTATTGGCTTCAATAAGTATTGGCCAGAATATTATTATCAGTACATCAATCCCTAAATGCACACAGACCCCTCTCCAATATTTGGTCATGGTGGCCATGAACTTGAAAGCTACAAATATGGTCATCTATTTTGAAAGATTGAAAGCTTGTGTCTTGTAACTGCAAAAAGAATTTTGAACACTGACATGTACAGCACGTAAGGTGCTGACTATACTATTTATATAACATGATTTTATATCAAGTATCTGTCAAGTATTGATTGGTCCCTCAGAGTGAGGGTCTAGTTTAGCTTCTAGTTTAATTTCCTCCAACACTGTTATGTCAGCAGGGCACTGCTGTGCCACAAAATGAGCAGATGTCCTCCCCTGGATTTCTCACAGATTGGATTACTGTGCCTAGGCAGCCAAGGCTCTTTAGAGACTGCATTGTTGCAAGGATGAAAACAATTCCTTTGATTTTATCCAAAGTTTAATATGGTAAAACCCAAAAGAAAAGAATGTTACACATTTTGGGGCTAAATATTTCTAAATTGGTGAATAAGTATCTGTCAAAAACATTTAAGCCTCTGAAGCTCATACTTGGCCTTATCAGGTTACTGAGGGTGCAGTTTGGGATTTAATTTGTTGCATGGTTTGATGTGAGTCGTTCTGACTTGTATTATGTCTAGTGTCTACACAACCTGCTTTTGTTTGGCATGACTCAGACAAGCTGACTACTGTGTAGAGTTCAAAACAATTAAGTTTTGTCAGAAGCATCTGCCAATTGCTGCAGGAAATGATTTCAACTTGTTGAAAAGACATAGAGTAAATGTATATATGGTGAATATCCAATGCCGCAAAGTTATAGAACTTAAGTTGAATTAAGCTTTCTTTAGGTACACCAGTAGTCCTAGGGCTAGGGATGCTTAGTTTGAGATGGTTAGTTTGATTTATTACCATAAGGTGTAATTATACTGGATTGAAATTTTCAGTAAATGAACAGCCCTTATGTATCCCACTCTGTTAAATCAGCACACTCTTTTGCCCGGTTTCACAGACCACTATCTTCAATTGGAAAGAAATTAAGGTTTTTTAAGATATCCATATAGTGGAGTTCAGTGGGGTTCACTGTGTGGAAGGTTCAAATGTAGGGCCCTATAAAATCCGTTTTATTTTTTCCCAAATTCTGTTTTATTTTTTCCCAAATTTTAATAATCAAAAAGCATGTCTAATTAATTGAATTCTTAAAAACAACAATATTAATTAATTAAATATATTTTTATGATTTTTTTTTTTCTTCAGAAGTTCTGTTGTGTATTTAACCCTTAGGGGACTAAGCCCTTTTTGGTCCGTTTTCTCTATTTTTACATTTCGGCTTATAAACCATATGTAATGATGATGGACCACCATGTATTTGGTATCAATGGATTCAGAAGACCCTAAGCTACAATAAGCATGCAATATGCAATATGTTTATAAAGGAAGTATGAGTGAAAAAGGAAGGATGAGTGAAAAGGAAGTATGAGTGAAAAATTGTACAATAAACTAGAGAATTTCAAAAACGAAAATGAGATTTTTCTCATTTATTACTGAAAATCCTACCTCACACAAAAATAGTGAAAAGTTTTTGACCCAAAAATATATTTTTCAAACCCTTTGCTTGACAGAAATGGGTTAATGTTCAATCAAATGTGTAAAGAACAGTTAAATAATTAACTTTATTTACAAACAGTCCTAGGCTTTTTTGTATTTTTGGTACTAAGCCCTTTTTGGTCTGTTTTCTCTATTTTTATATTTGGGCTTATAAATCATATGTAAAGGAGATGGAACACCCTGTGTTTGGTTTCTATGGATTCAGAAGACCCTAAGCTACCATAAGCATGCATGTAATGTGTTTAGAAAGGAAGTATGAGTGAAAGAAAATGTACAATAAACTAGAGAATTTCAAAAACGAAAATTAGATTTTTGTCATTTATTACTGAAAATCACACATCACAGAATATAGAACAAAAAAAAATATATTTTTCAAACTCTTTGCTTGACAGAAATGTGTTATTGTTTAATCAAATGTGTAAAGAACAATTAAATAATTAACTTTTTTTTACAAACAGTCCTAGGCATGCCAGTGAGCAAAGCAAGGCCTCTCCATCGGTGTAAAAGCTGTCTGCTCCAGATTTCTCCTCGTCACTTTCCAGTAATTGTTCCAGAGCTTGTTCTGCCGTAAATCTTTTACTGCTTGCCATTTTGATAAAACAATTCTGTAATAATGCTATATCTCTCTCGAATTTATCTCTTTGTGCTCGCTAATACTCAGATCGCTCTCTGTAACACTCCGATCGCTTTCTGCTTTCTCCACCTGATGCTGATTCTCCGATCGCTTATTGATTACACCCGACTGCCGGTCTTTTACTATAGGCCAGCGAGCTTTTACAAGGCTACAGCAGAGCTACAGAGTCCTCTGAATGGCTAGAATACATCATGGTAACCTTCCTCTGATTGGGTTAGAAAAATATTCCTCCCAGCGGCAATTTTTTCATTGGTTGTTGCGTGTTGAATCTGCCTAACATAATCGTTTTCATTGGCCTGTTTACGCAGTGGTATTGCGCAATAACGGAAGCGAGTGGATACCGCTGTTTTCAGTGGAATCTGAGGAAGACGGCAAAAAAGACCGCATCTCTCTAGCATTAATAGTTTTTGAGATAACTACACATTTGTAAAAGTATGCCATTTTGGGCGGTACCGCCCAATCCGTCCCTCAAGGGTTAAATTTTTCTGGCAATCAAATGAACGCATACCATTTAATTTATCTTTTAATCATGAAATTAAACTTTTTTTTGTCAAACAATGTGTTGCACAACAGAGCTTTACTGTTAAAATTAAAACATGGAAGAAACACAGATTATTGTTTAAAATATATTTTAATAATTTATTATTAAATTAATATATCTAAATTCTACTGTACAACAACAACAGTAATATGTAAAAAAAAAAAAAAAAAAAAAAAAAATCTTATTCCTATCCTTTTACTTCCTCTCTATTGTAGCTTATGATACTCTGAGCACTGCCGATAACTTGTATTGTGAGCACTTCTTGTCTATTTTCCAAATTCCGTGACATTCCGTGTTATATAGTAAATTCTGTTTTTATGAATGGATTCCGCGATTCCGTCCGCAATTCTGTGATCGCGGAAATTATAGGGCCCTACAAATGTCAGTTTCAATGTAGCTTTACTGAAGTCCACTATAAGGAGAAAAATCCTGGAATGTTTTTCTCAAAAACTTGAATTTCTTTTCGACTTAAGAAAGAAAGGCACGAACATCTTGGATGACACTGGGGTGAGTAAATTATCATGAAATTTTCATTCTGAATTTAACTAATTCTTTAAATCTCCTAATTTAACTAAGTCCTGGTTTAGTCTAAGCTCTGTCTGTGAATCCAGGCCTTTGATCTCTAAGTTAATCAAGGCCTGCACTTTCAAGGCTCTTTGACTGCGGTCTATTGTTCTATTTTGCAGACTATACGAAATGGAAACCTGTAAAGTTACTGACTGTGTTTATGCAACACATTGCAGCACATGACCATCTTAAATTAGAAAGGGTACTTTTCCATACTGTTAGAGGTGGTCATGCTGTCTTAACTGACGTTCTCATTATTAGCTCTAGCTCTCAGCTATGGTTTATTATCATTACTGGTGAGAAAGAGCATGCTCTTTTCTAACACTACTCAGTGAATCTTTCTCACGCAAGACAAACAGCGACCAATAAGCAAAGCACTACGGGGCTCGGGGACATGCTGATATAATTTCTAGGAGTGATTTTCTTGTGAAATGCTCTTGGGTTATGCTATTAAAATGCTATATTGCCACATGAGTATCCAAAGGTCTGTTTAGCCGGTGCCTGTGTTTAGTTCTCTGCAATCTTTTCAAGGACTCATCATCCAGTTTTATTCCTCTGTGATATTTGTTGATGCAGGTTGACACAGATTAAGCATTTTTTGTCTCCTAAAAGGTTAGTTCACCCAAAAATGAAATTTCTATCATTAATTACCCTCATGTTGTTCCAAAGCTGTAAGACATTCATTCTGAACACAAATTAAGATATTTCTGACTCGTCCATAGACCACAATTTAACCACCACTTTCAAGGTCCAGAAAGGTACTAAAGACATTGTCAAAATTGTCCACGTGACTTCAGTGGTTCAATCTTAATGTTATGAAATGTTACGAAACACGAAGCGCTGAACTGCGTTTACTGCACCAACTGCGTACGAGTCTGACAAGGTCAAAAAGAAATAAGTTGAATAAAATCGTTATTTTTGTCTCGTAGCTTCGTAACATTAAGGTTGAACCACTGCAGTCATGTCGTCTATTTTAACAATGTCTTTACTACTTTTCTGGACCTTGAATGAAGGTAATAATTTTGTTGTTTTCTATGGGGGATAAAAAAATAACTCTTAACCAAAAGTTTGATGTGACAGAAATCGGGTATTAAAAAGAATAATTTTATTTCATAGTACAACTGTACAATTTCAATACTAATATTTATGTTTCAATTTCTTAATTTACAGATGTTTAAGAGTTTATGAAATATGTACATAACTTGAAATGTGCTCACTCCGGTCCGGATAAGAACCGGATATGAACTGTAGTACACGCTGTGATGATCATTGCGGTGTTCAGCGCAGAAAAGCTTTTCATTGATGTATGGTTTGTCCGAAATTTGACCGAGATGCAACTATTTGAAAATCTGGAATCTGAGGGTGCAAAAAAATATTAAGAAAATCACCTTTATAGTTGACCAAATGAAGTCCTTAGCAATGCATATGCACTCACAAATACATTTTTGATATATTTACAGTAGGAAATTTACAAAATATCTTCATGGAACAGGATCTTTACTTAATATCCTAATGATTTTTGGTAAAAAAGAAAAATGTTTAATTTGGACCCATACAATGTATTGTTGGCTATTGCTACATGTATACCTGTGTGACTTATGATTGGTTTTGTGATCCAGGGTCACATATGTCTCTGAAAGACAACAGCGCTGAGTTGAACAGACCTGAAACAGCCGTTTCGTGACATTAGAATTCTCCGGTGTAATGCAGTCTCATTAATTATGTGAACCAAGCCGTTTAATAATGAACTGAGTCGCTCTGAGACCCTCAATGTTATTACGAGGCGCACATGCTTCAAAACATGCAGCGCAAATTTATATAATTAAATCCCAGCCTTTGCGATTTTGAAAATTGCACTTAGCAATATCACGATTTCTATTTGATGGTATATCATGCAGCCCTAGACTAAACTGTTTGTGTGTGTGTGACTTTGCGCGACCCACCTTTTTGAAAACCCTTGATTTAGACTTCAAATCGGGGCAAAAATCTGAGCAAAAGTCATGTAGTGTATTCCAGCCTTAAGGTGTACTTCAGAAGTGTTTACTGTTCTTTCTTCTGTGGAATGTTGTTGTAGTAATTCCACTTTAATTGAAATGGTAACACCAGTTCTTTAATCCATGCTTGGAGTGGAAACATAGTTATTTTGCTCCTTAAGATTAGCAGCCATAGCAGCAGTCAAACAATAACATTCCTTTGCTTGATAAAATATATTTTCACCTCTGTGTTCTCCTGGATTGTTGAAGAGTCGAGCCTAGTTCATTTACTAAATTGTAATAATATCTCATCATATTACTGTCTTGACTGCATTGTTGATCAAATTATTGCAGCATTGGTGAGCATAAGAGACTTCTTTAAAAAACATTTTTAGATGCACATTCCTGGTCTTATTGTGACTGATTCATTGGTATATTTTAAAGGGGACCTTGATTATGATTTCACTTTAACTTTAGTTAGTGTGTAATGTTTCTGTTTGAGCATAAACAACATCTGCAAAGTTACAACGCTCAAAATTCAGTGCGAAGGGAGATATTTCCTTTTGCAGAAATGGCTTTATAAGGACTACAACAAATGGCTGGTAGGGACTACAATGAGCTTCCCAGTTTGATGACATCACAAACCCTAAAATTTACATAAACACATGCACGAAAAACGGTGTGTTTTTACTCACTCCAAAATGGGGGCAAATTTGACAAGCTATAATAAATGATCTGTGGGGTATTTTGAGCTGAAACTTCACAGACACATTCTGGGAACACCAGAGACGTACATCTTGTAAAAGGGACATTATAGGTCTCCTTTAATACAAACAATTTAATGAAAATGTAACTTGCTCTTCCTCTGAAATAACTTTCCTTTTCTGCTGAAGTCACTTACACAGACTATAATGTTAACTAATAGTTGTTTTGGCAAAATTGCATTTGGCCTGGCACAAATATGGTGTTTAATGGCCAGATTTCACAATCCAAACAATTCCCAGTGGATATTGGTTTGGATTGACTTTAAGGAGAACCAGTCAGCAGCCCACTCAGAATCTGTGCTGATACAGAGGGAAGATTGCTTCCAAAATCAGTGAAATAAATGTAAATATAGTAAAGTATGTTAAAGAAAGTTTCTGCAAAATGCAGTTACAATATGATAAACATATAAAAAGTTCTGAGGAAATGTTCAAAGCTGTAGGCACCAATTCCATGCAGGAAACTAATCAGACCAATTTTTCCAGTTAAAGCGAGCAGGAGTGGCTGCGGTGGGAAGCTTATCTGGCCTCTTGAGCATGACCGAAGAATATTCTGCTAAATTTATCATATCTTATGATGGTGGTATATGGGTTTTGTATATGCCCTGCTTGTAAATGGTGGTGTTTACAGTCAGAACCTTATAAAAGAGCCATTAATGGTGACTTGCAAGCCTTGGGCAAAACTGATAGTGTTTCAAACAGAAGCACTGTTTTGACGCAACTAAGGCTTTGTAGCAGCAATGAATGTACGTTCATAGTAGAACATTGTGTGGTGTGTGTGCCGGTGTCATGTTTCATTGGCAGTGTGAACACAGATCTCTTTCACATTTGTTTCAGTGGTGGTCTATGGCTGTAATTCATCGCTGAACTTGTTGCATGGCAGTGTTTGAGGGTGTGGTGGTGGAAGAGAGACAGAGAAGTACAGTAAATCTCCAAAATTAGCTGGTCTCCTAGTCCATGTTTCATCTTTCACATCTGTTCCCTCCAGCGCTCTCGCTTGAATCCCTCTATTTATGAGCTTCTAGATAATTGGGATTGAAGATGGATAGAGCGAATGGGATTTTAGCACACCTGTTGGTGTGCAGTGTAGATTACTGCATAGATATCTCACACTGAGTTCAGACTATTTTTTTGGCCTTTTAAAGCAAGTTTTTATACATTAAGAAATTAACAACACTTTGGAGAAATGAGATGAAGACCATGAAGTATGATTGATCAAGTTAATGCTACCACTAATAATCAAAATTACAATAATAATTCTTTTACTTTCATACATTTCTATGAGTGCTTTAGAACGCATAAACATAACTGCTGATTCTATTATATTCAATTGTAATATCAGTGACATTGTTTTCAGACACATTTATTAGAAACAGTTTACTTGTGTCTAGTTAATATGATATATAATATATTCACTTTGTTCTGTGTGACTTTACATAATGTTAAACATGACTAGACTTTAAACTTTAAAATGTATAGCATTTTTGTAATTATTTAACCATTATTTATCGTGTAATATTTATTTTGTTTGCTGTGGGATGCAAAAGGCATTTCCTCAGTATAGTCTTATGCTGTGACTGACAGTAGAAACATAAAATATATCAAAAATGCAACATAAATTTACAAAAGTAATCAATTTTATTAGTGTGCTGTAATCCAAATCCAAATGAGAAACAGACCCAAATTCAGGCCTTTATTCAGTGATCATATTTTCCATTCTCAGCAGCGACTGTAAATGTCAAATCCTGCACTCACTATAAATTCAAAAACTGCCGCCTCAAGAAGCTTTACAGCATGTTTTATGGCAGTTCAGTTCACATTTATTTGTATAGCACTTTTGACTAAACATATTGTTTCAAAGCAGCTTGTACATTACAATTTAGAGTAATCTGTAATACCAAAGTAATACCTCAGTCTCAATCTGAATTTAAAGCTGCAGTAGGTAACTTTTGTAAAAATGTATTTTTTTTTACATATTTGTTAAACCTGTCATTATGTCCTGATAGTAGAATATGAGACAGATAATCTGTGAAAAAATCAAGCTCCTCTGGCTCCTCCCAGTGGTCCTATTGCCATTTGCAGAAATACACCGCTCCCGGTAAGAAACAACCAATCAGAGCCAGGAGGAGTGTCTTAGCAGTGTCAATCAAGCTCGCGTGCGTGCTGATCACACCCCTCTCATGCACAGCGCGTACAGGCGTTCAAATTCAAGATTACCGGTGTGCTGCAGCTTTGCTTATGGCTGACAAACAATCCAAACTGCCAGTTCCTCGAGTGGCACCTGCTCATAAAATAAAGATGGGTAAACGGAAAAAGACAGATGACGATGATAAAAAAAGCCAAAAAGAAAGAATTAGATAGAGCCTGAAATAACACGAGGGTAAATATCGGAGCGGCTTTTCCGAGGTGGAGGGAGCTATGTGTCCTGAAAGGATTAAAAACCGATGCAGAGTTAGCCACACATTAGCTTGACAAGTAAGTATCCCTGCTTGATTTGTTTCATTTTTTAAGAACTACACAACTAAGGGTGCTTTCACACCTGCCTCATTTAGTTCAGTTGAATCGTACCAGAGTTCGTTTGCCCCTTTGGTGCGGTTCGTTTGGGCAGGTGGGAAAACAGCAATCGCACTCGGGTGCGTACCAAAAGCGGACCAAACAAGCGTACCGAGACCTGCTTGAAGAGGTGGTCTCGGTACGCTTTCAAACGAACTCTGGAGCGGTTCGCTTGAGATGTGAAAGCAATCGACCCAGTTAACGGACCAACTAACCAAATGATATCATTTTCATAACGGAAAATATGATATAAAAATCAGTAATGTCTGATTCTGTGAGTGAGCACATTATTTACAATATCTGAAAGCCAACGAGCGCCTCTGGTGTGTAATTACACTTCTCCGTGTGAGAATGCTGTCCCGACGAAGCCTCAATTCCCGCTCTGCTTCATTATAAAATTCAAATGGTCTCTCTCGACAGACACACGGACAACAGGTCGCCTACTAGACAGCGCTGGGAAATCCAGAGATGGAGAGAGAGAGAAAGGGCGCGGGTTTGAATTTGCCGCAGCAAATATGAATTAACTGCGGGAGACACGGCTACATTTATAAAGTGTTTGTGTGTGTCTCGACAGTTACAAATAAAGCCACAATAAGCTCATGGAGCTAGCTTGTCAGTCATTATTTTGATGGATGATGCAGCGAAAACTCTGACCAATAAGAGGACAGTTGTAGTCGCTTGTGACTTGCCTGAATGCATTTTGGTACGCTCTGGAATGTTGCCTTGTGAAAGCGAACCGAACCAAGAAGAAAATGCAACATTGTAACAAATTTAGTCCCTGTTTCGGAACAAAACAAGCGATCCATAGGTGTGAAAACACCCTAAGATAACAGGCCTGCCTGTCCCCTGCCTGATGCTCCGCGTACACCACGGCTTCCTCTTCTCCCCGCCCGTTGACTCCTCGTCGGAGCCCATTGACTCGGTGTCAAAACTCTAGCCACATAACATACAGGTAAAATGTCACGCACCGTGCAAAGCAACTATTGAAACCTACTAATTCACTGGCTTGTCATTTTGCTGAAATAATGTACTAGCAAACCTTATTTAGCATTACATATCTAAAGAATAATTACTTGCATACTGTAACGTTAGTTACCGTTATATTATCATACTAGCTATTTTTTACTTATAGAAATAGTGCAATGTCATATAGTTACATTACATGTATTGCAAAATACGTAATGTTTTGCGGACCAAGTTTGTAGTCAAAGTATGGGAAGGCCATAGTCAATGTAAATCATATTGTTGATGTTTCGTCTGTACCAGTGAATGTGCCATAACTGTTTATCCGCCTTACTAGCCTGCACGTTCACGGCAGGCTCCGTTGTGATGGGGGAGGAGCTGTGGAGGGAGGGCTGTAGCGCAGCAGAGAGCAAGGGGGAGTGACCTGTGAGTTGTGCTTGTTCAAATTTTCAGGCTAAGTCAACGTTTTCTAAAAACTCCCTACAGCAGCTTTAAGAGAAGAAAATTACTGGTCATCCAATTTTTTTTTGTCTTTAACACACTCTGTCAACTTAGATAATTTAGAGATTTCATCTGGACGTGATGAAATATATAACTGAGTACAGCAAAGCACAACTGTTTTGAACATTGACAACAATAAGAAATGTTTGTGAACATACAAATCAACATATTAGTAAGATTTCTTCAGAATCATGTGACACTGAAGACTGGAATAATGGCTGCTGAAAATTCAGCATTGCCATCACAGAAATAAATTACACTTTAATTTGTAATAATATTTCACAATATTACTATTTTCACTGTATTTTTGAACAAATAAAATGCAGCCTTGGTGAGCATATGAGACCTTTTAAATAACAAAAAATCCTTTCTGATCCCAGAGTATGGTAGCGTACCTGCAGGTCATTATCAGAGGGGATGTTCAGTGTGTAACAGTTTCCTGTTTCATCCCCCACAAGCAGTGAGGAATGTAGGCTATGCAGCCAGTTTCCTGCTCCTGCACACATTAGACATACTGCCATGACGTAATACAGTGGCCTTAATTCACTCTGTTTACAGTCTGTTATTTTGAGTTTGCTTGCAGATAAGCAAGTGGAGGGAGTTTTCTGTTCTTTTTTTATTTTTTTAATTTTAATTCAAGGCCAAACATGATGTGCTGGTTATCTCAGTTGGTTGAACATAACAAGAATTTAACTAAATGTATTTACAAAGCAGACTACGTGCAATGTGAGTCTGAAGTGATACGCAAAGATTAAATTTCTGTCATCATTTTCCAAACCCATTTGTTGTTGTTTGAGGAACACAAAAGGAGAATTTTTATTCAGCTCATGCCATATAAAAGTTTTTATAGTAAAAAAAAGTATATATTCCCACTATATTGCAAGTCTTTTGAATCCATATGATAGCCTGAGAAACTGAAAAGATGCATAATGATTCTTAAAAAAATTGTAATTTTGTTTTCCATTAACAACAGCACCATATGGGTTGGAGTGACAAATAATAACAGACTTTAATTTTGGGGTGAAATAATCTCTGAAAAGTTATGTAGTTATTGGGATTTTTACAATATTTTTATTGCTAAACGATTATTTTTTCTCTCTAAATTTTTTGACAGGGTTCAAAAAGATTACATTTAATTTTAAACCTCCAGTGTGTGAAATGCTGTTATTTGAAGTCACAATTAAATCAAAATTGACTTTTTTATGGAATATTTATCATTGATTTATTTGTGCACATAATTCATGTGTCATCATAATCTTTGAGGATCTTTCTATGATCCAATCAATTCCCAATGAACAAAGTCCCGTCCTACATTTTTTTTTTTTTTTTTCTTGTTCGATAAGTCGTTTCTTTCGGATACACATCACAATATTAAAGAAAAGTAATTCACAATTTCTGGATCATGCCGACTTTAAAAAATAAATCGATTCCTCATCCCATAATGTGATTTGAAAATGGTAATGGCTACAAATAAAAACAAGCCATTACAAGAAAATGTTATTGAATGATTTTCATGGGGGCAGATGCAATATTGCATGACTTGCTGCTCAATTGACCTTTTTAGACCATTTTTATTATTATTCCTTGTCATATTTGGCACCTTATTCCTCAGTGAAACATATCCAAATAATTTTGAGAGAAATTAAGCCAAATATATGTAAATTAATGCAAATGTATGCCAACAACCTGGCCACCTGCTGACTGAGTGTTTGAAATCTATGATCCAGTCACATGATGCAGGTTTAAATCCTGCTGAATAACCTCTCAAAATAGACCTTTATTATGGTGAAGATGTACTCTGTCAAGAGATGAAGCAAGACTGACAGGCATGGAGAGTGATGGAGTCGATTGAGAGAAGGAACACTGGAGACAATGTCAATGTGCTGGAGTAATTGAAAATCCCATTTCTAACCTCTTAGCTGAGTTTTATTCTTACATTATGCTTTCTTGCTTAACCCTTTGCAGTTTATCTTCTACTAGCAGCCTTTGGCCAAAAAGCCTTGTTGTTGAGGATGAAAGCACTCAAGCATCAGAATGTGTGATGCTGATGTTCAGCATCCCCTCAAGAAAACAGCTTTGTTTGATTTTTCTGTTAAGCAAATTAGAGCACTGTAATAGCCTCCAGGCAAGTTCACTTCCATCAATATAATTTTGTATGAAAAGCGCATACTTGTGTCAGGAGGCATTGATTTAATCTGTTCTGGAGAAATTCTCATTCATAGATTCAGATTCAATTGAAGCCATTCTTCTTAATGTGATGTTTATTGCCTTTTCTAAAAATATAGAAGGGTACAAACAGAAACGCACAGCATGGGAGGAAGAACGCTCACTGAATGATTAACATAATCAGCAATTGGAAAAGCTCTCAAATTAGATTAGCATGAAATGTACTGAAAGCGTTTGCGCTGTTTGTTCAGGTTTTGCCCTGAAAACACAATGTTATTAAGGGGATATGAATTGGAAGATGTTATTGTTAACCATTATAAAGGGAGGGGGGGGGGGGGGGTATAATGCTATTTCATGTATTCTGACTTATTTACACTGTTAAAGAGTTGGATTCTCATGCTAAACATGGCCAAAGTTTCAAAACATGAGTTGGACGTATGGACGTATTTTTTTTATTATTTTTTTTTTTTTCGAATATCAGCCTGAGTGACATCAACGGGGGCAGAATTCCTTGTACGGGCACTTCTCCCGGAAGGGCGCGCACACGTTGACCAGAGCAAGAGAGCAAAAGCACGCCTATTAACGTGCGTTCAGGTTTATGGAAGTTGTCGGCAGCGCTGCACAGGTCATAGGACTGCACGAAATCAACAATGTCACCAAAGAATTGTGTTTTTGGTTGTGAGGGAAAGATAATTGCTTCCCAAAGAACCCAGCTGAGATTTTTGTGCTCACGCAATACATTGATGCACATCGATGTTTGTTATTAAAATAACCATAACTGATAGTTACAATCACTTTTTTAATGGTTAAAATGAATGGAGAATATCTCGTGTTTTTTCGTGGCTGCTCGAGCCCTCAGGATTGGCCCTTATGGTTTTATAAACAAGGCCCAGTTCTACACTGGATTTACAGATCTTTTGAAACTGAAAGATGGAGCGGTCACAGCGATAACGATCCCGGTCATGAGTCGGAACCGCAGGTGTTGAGTAAAACTGCTTTAAATGTCTGTTTTGTTGGCAGTAGGTGCCTAAGTGCATATAATGTAAACAACACCAATGTAGTGAATTAATAAATTCATTGTTCATTATTCATACGCTATATTCATTATAGTGATTCAAAAGTTACCAGGGATAATGCGATGGTGTATTGTGTTTAAATACAATTGTTTAGCTGACCATTAATAGCTTGTAGACGATCTCTACACAAAAGCTGCGTGTACTTGTGACTTTAGCTGTATTTTTTATAAATATGATTAAATTAAATACTTCAAGGATGCACTACTACTCTATAGGTACTAAAGATTAACATGAGATTGGCAGAAACTGTGTGTGATACCCTCCCTTTAATAGTCATTTTGATGGATTTTCAACACACATGTTTTTCTTTTAAGTTTTTTATTATTATTATTATGTGTATACACCAAACAAATCCTTGGTGGCGATTCTTCAGACAACTGTGAAAACACTTGTTTTCACCTCCTTGCCGAGTGACATTATGTGTGTGTGTGAGATAAAGTGTGAGCGAGGAAGAAGGGGAATGAGAGAGCAATAGAGACTGAAGTGTTATTTATTGGTTGCTTATATTGAACAACAAAAGAACAATAGGTGTAGTACTTAGGACAAGGCTGAAATGATAGTATTGTCATGGGAAATGTTTTTAAAACTTTAGAATAGGTTAAGTGTACTTGAGTCACACAGTGTCCCTATCCTAAATATTATGCAAGATCAGAATTAGGAAGTCAAGAATCATTAAAAATAGTATACCAAAGATGGCCAGATGGTATACTGATTTACAAAGTATGCATCCATTAAAGACCTTTTCTACTAATCATGGATGACTGGTGGAAAACAAAACAAAACATGTACATTTATTAAATGGAAACACTGGACATTTTGTTCTATGATGTCAATACTCATTTCTACGCTATATAAAAAAAAAAATGCTGGGTTGTTTCAACCCATGTTTGGTTCAAATATGAACAAACCCAACTGTTGGGTTTAAAATTTAATTTAAAAACTTAAACCAATGAACACAAAATAGGTTGAAAATTAAAAATCAAACACATAATTACGAGAGGCAACAGAAATTATCAAAAGGTGAACATTTATTAATAAGCAATTTAATAAATGTTTATTATTTAATCATTATGAAACATATTAATAAATGTTCATTTCCAACCTATTTGGGGTTTGTTTTAAGTGAGCAATATAGTAATTTTTAAACAATAGTAGAGTTTAATAAACTACCCAGCAGGTTGGACCAACATTTTGCTTCATCACCATTCGAATTGGCTTTTAAAAATCAGCAGCAGGTTGTAGATTGTGTGATTACGACAAATCATTTTGCCATTTGAATCATTTATAGTTGAATCTATTGCACTTTTGTACTGTATGCTATAAGAACATTAGTATACAATTATGTGCTTGGTAGACAGAAATCATGCATGTGGAAGTATGCTGTACAGTAAAAATCTATCAAATGAAATGTCATAAAATACAGAACACATTCAGCTTTGCTTAGCCAAAATGTCATAAAGCCACAGAAGGTCAAAATGAATTGCTGTTTACAACCCATTTTACTTTTGTAATGACATTTCTGACTGAAACAGGATAGAGAAAAGAAGTGAAAATGTAGGAAATTGTTTGGATTGTAAAAAGTACACTTTATACACCAGAAAGGAGCCAGACTAAATGCCAGTTTGCTAAAACAGTATAAATAGCTCTTTGGCTATTGTTTAACGTCCATTATCCATTAAACATTAATAGATCAGGAAGCAGAAACTTCCATTAAGGAAGTCAATGGCGTTTATTTTGATTTTATGTTGACTGTCCGAATTAATTTGGAAATGATATTTGTTGACACCTTAACCCAGCTCTAACCTAAACCTCAGTAATGATCGTCTTTCTAAATTGGCTCTGCTAGCTATTGGTGCTGGCAGAATGGTGAAGTGTTTTTGATCAGTTGTTTCTTACGCTTGTCTTTAAGCATCTCTGAACTTCTCTGTGGAGCTCTGTCCACCACACCAATTCAAAAGCATGACTCATAAAGCTGTAGGGCCATGCAACACTACAAAAAAGTTGCTTCACTTTAAAAAAAGCAAGCAGGATTTAGCAGAGAGGACAGGTCAAAATATATCAAGATGTCTGTTGATGACTTGCTGTCAGCATTTTTCAGTGCTGGAATATAATGCAATGTCATTTGTCAAGAGTGCTTCTCAGTTTGGCAATTTGATTGCAAAAGTTAAGCCCCTGCAACATGGGAAACTGGAAATTCAGGCTTTTTCGTTGTGTATACAATGCAGTGCTCTGAGAAAGAAAACAATAAACCTTGTATTGTCTAACTCAAAAAGTAGATCTTGCACATTTTCAATTCTTTGACGTTTTGTCACTGTTAACATTGATGGAACTGCAACGGTACCTACAAATAAACACTGTTGTGTTTGTGCCACTCTGTGGGGGCTAAACAGATAATGGTGTGCCTGTGTGTCTGTGTGTGTCACTGTGAGTCAACAGCTCTGTCAATATTCCAGGATTAGAACCTGAGTCCAAGTAGCCTGAAACTGTTGCTACAGGAGACCAAATGTCATTGGTGGAGACTCATGCTGATGGAAAATGCACAATTATCGATGGTTCAGTTGAGGACCATAAAAACCTGCCCACTCAAGAGGAACATTTTGTCTTGCATGATTTTCTTGCAAGACTTTGCACAGTTTGATGATTTTTTTCTTAATGTTTGAGATACCCAAAGAGTAGCTTAAATACTCAATGGAGAGATCAAAGGTTTCAGACACTTAACTGCTGTACTTTGTGAGTCTGTTGCTATTTTAAGCCATATTGTCTTCTTGCATCATTAATTTCACAGGCCATAAAAGAAGGTTTCGGCAGAGGTGAGCTTGTGTTTTCAAATCACTACTTCAGAGTATAAAAGGTCTAACCCAGCACAAAAGGAACTATCAGTGACGTAAGTGTCGATCGCAAAAAAAAAGCTGTGAACACAGGCTATATATATCAATGAACTCTACAAACATGGGAAACAGTGATAGATGGACCTCTCAACCTTATGCTAAGAAGAAAATCCAACGCGACTTTGAGCGGACAATGCAAAACATAATTATGTATTTCTGCTCAGCTAGCGACATTAGGCATCAACCACATGGCAAAAGGTAGTACTTTTTTTATATACTGTCTACTTTCTTCTAATAACGTATTAGATATGACTGTTAAACAGATCATACAAACTGATGAAGATGAAGAATGTGAGCACTGAGTGATTAGGCTCTGGCTGAGCTGTTCTCAGCACCTTCAAAATAAAAGTCACAACAACAAGCGCAGTTTACGTCACTTCAGAGTTCCAACTGGCGGTGCGAATGCAACTAGGAAAATTGCCCTAGGGGAACATTAGTTCACATTAGAACATAAGCCACGCAATATCGCGTTCATTATCGAAGGCGATACATCTGCGATATGAACACGATATTGCGTAGCTTGTCAGTGAACTACGGCTCTGTCTATTAAATGTTGCTCCATTTGAAAGCAGGTGATGGCGATTTAGCGGCAATCAGGGAACCGGCTTTACTGACAAAATGCGCGTGACAATCACATGCGATATATCGCCCAGCCCTAGTTGACTTATTTTTTATTTTTGCAGTTGCTTCAAACAATGGTATAAAGTTATTCAAAACATCATTCAATGTAATTGTGATAATCGTAATTAATAATTGCAATTACAATTTCAAGGGAATAATCGACAATTATGATTTTTGTCAAAATTGTGCAGCCCTAACTGAATTGTTCACAAAGAGCATCCGAAAAGGGCCTTTGATTTGGCACCTATTATACATTGCCTGATAGGATTTTCTTTGCAAGCCATTACTGACATGAAAGGGATATCATTAAAGATAATGGAATGTCAATTTTAGAGTATAATAAGTCGTCACCTTGTATTCACCTGTGGCAAATCCATGCAGAGGTCTGCTGTGTTTGTAAAAAGTCTTCAGTGTGGTCTAAGGCTTTTAAAACTTTTTACCAAGACTTTCAAACAACATAAAGCCAACATTGAAAAGTTGTCTTGATAAGATTAGCCACAAAATTGTGGCAGCAAAAATTGGGACTTAAGAAACTTCCTTATTCAGTTTTGAGTGGTGGACGATCGTGTCATAATGTATATGCATCGTGGTTTTGAAAAAAATGTAACCTTGCTTCTAAATATATACATTAAATATATATTCTTATGAAGTATATAAAATATTTAATCAACACCGTAAAATAGATATGGTATCAAGCCACAGTGTATGTGTGAAAACTGCAATTAATATTTGAATGAACTTTAATTGAACCGCAGTTTATGTACACAATCTGCCATAAACTTAAGGACTATTGGAATGAGCTTTGGAAATTGTATTTTCCGCAAATGGATTCCTTTGTTTTTACATAATTTTACAACTTTCTGAGGATCTTTCTTTTCAAGCCTGTTGCTCAGCTCTAATAGAGAATACAGTCACAGTAAGTTGTGCCAGAGGACATGTAACAAGGAATTGGTAAGAGACTGGAAAGAGCAGGAACTATCACTGTTGTGCCCTTGAGCAAGACACTTGACCCACAATTGCTCCTGTGGTTGGAGTGCTGAAGTCACTTCAGATGAAAGTGTGATTCACTCAATGGCAAGGAATGAGTAAATGTGATCTGAGGTACTTTAAAAGGATCATAAACTGTGTTGTTTTATTGTTTTATAATGTTTCCTGGGGTGCACTTATAATGTTAGTATGCTTTTATAATATTTTATCATAATTTACAAATAAAAGGTATTTTTCCTACCCTGATTTTAGCTTTCTTATTTGCACGCTCTGTTTTAAGGGGCGTGTCTGCTGTGAGACTTCAGTGTAAATGCCCACTGCTGTGATTGGCCAACATCTTTGCCTATGAAATAGCTAAGTATTATTCTCTCAAACTTTTAGCACATTTTTAATATTACAGCTCTCAAGGTCAGCTGATCGTAAAAAAAAAATCTATGGAATTATATTTAGATCGTGGCATGAAAGGTTGCAGTGATGAACCCTGTAGCCATTCACAGACTTGTTGATGAGTGCATGAATGCAGTGATCTCGTCATTGCAATTCAACTTTTGCACACTAATGAATGCTTTCATCATAACTAACAGTGCAAACGCGATGTAACTAGAGATTCATTGAATAAAACGGGAGTTTTGGTGCGAGTCCAGACCTCAGTCACTGATAAACTTGCGCTGTTTGATTGACAGCTCCAGCGATTGTAAAGGGAGCGTTCTTTTATTGCTTTCTATATATAATTTAATCACCATTTAAATAACAGATTATTTTCATTCTACTAAGTTTGATGTGAAGTTTGATTTACTGACGCATAGACAAAGATCTGACTACATGAATGATTACATATCCAATCAGGCATTAGAATTAACACAGTTACTGACATGGTTCATTACTGTCGAGTCCATATTGTAAAAGTCTGTTTGTAAAGCCTGCGCTGAAATGTGATTTATTTACAAAAAGAATCCACCGTGAAATGTACCGAATACAAATAAATAAAGCTCAGCTGAGATATTCACATTGTTGAAAATAAATAACCATATTCCTAGCATTAGGATCCTTTGGTCATGTTATTTTTAGTCTTGTTTCACTCCTCTCCTCATCATCTCACTAACTAACATGCCAGTGGATGGGGCTAATGTTGCAATAATGAAGTAGGCGTTGATTTCTTCTGCGGAGGCGGCGTTCCAGGATCAGTCTTTCGCTGGGCCTGGTGTCAATAAAAGCTTTTATTGGACTAACCAGGATGTTTTTAGTTCTGAAACTTACAGGATATTCTTATAGTGCGATGACCTCTTATATATCAAAAGCTCAAGGAAAAGTTGATTTCGCAATTCATGAACCCTTTAAATTTCTCAAAGGCTGTTGGCGATGCCAGAATGTGCAGTCAATGGTCTTCAACATTCTGCTAGACTAGTGCACTCTGAATGTCTGCTTATGTGCTGTGAGGAGATCCGGTGTCATTTGTTGTTTACTTCAGCAGAAGAAATACGTTGGTCGAAAGATCAGACGTGTGCTGGGATGGACAAGATGTTTGAGTGGCTTTTTCTTCACACTTTCATCACATTAGCACAAACAGAGACTTAATGAGCTGTCAGCAAGCTGCTGCCACTCATGGGGCCAACCTCTTCCGAACGTCTCGGGAGGGAGGCTGTCTGTGTGTGTGTGCGTTCGTCCTGCCATCCTCCACTTGGTGAAGGGTGAAATGGCTTAAGACAGAGTATTATTATTATGGCACTCTAACCATTTCCAAACAAAGCTGAATCATCTCCTTTGCAAATGTTTTGATTTCAAGGCCATCTGTCTCTGTGTGCTTGGAGTGCAAACGACATGAGCTTCACTGGCGGCTCTTCACACACCCACTGAAAGAGAACAAACTAGTCTCGTATACGTAACGTCAATACGTGCGATCCTTTAATCTCTCAATCTCAGTGCCTATAGAGCTGTTCATTTGTAGTCCTAAAAGCCTGAAGAGTATCATGGGTTCCCTTAGGAATTTCTAGAATAGTGGTTTTTGATTTTTGATTAAAATAAGGTCTCTGGTTAACATTACTTCAAGAAAATTTCACATTTTGTTCTACAACATGAATTGATACTGCAGCTACAGCAAAGATGTGAGTTTATGTGCTTATGTAACGGCTCAGCGTCTGATATTAACTTTTTAGCCTGCCAACCAAAGTGGATGGTAGATGATTAAAAAAAAAAAAAATTAAAGCAATTTCAAGCAATCTTTTGCCTTTTTTGTTTATTGAAGAAACAAGGCAATTCTTGATAATATACATCAGCTGATTGTTATCGCAAAATAACCCCAGACAGTCTTGTATATCACCCTTAATGAGCTTATTTTGCAACAATAACCATCTGGATGCAAGTTATCCTGACTATTCCATGGCTTGCCTCATACGTATATCATTAGCAGTGTTGCGGAAAGTTACTTTTAAAACTAATGCATTACAATATTGCGATTCTTATTTAATATTCGATTCTTATTTTTACGAATCGATATCCATTCTTAAATCCCAAGAATCGATTAGTCTATCCTGTTTTCATTTGATGAATGAATGGAACATTGTAGTGCACCTCCCATCCAATAAATCGCAATAATCTTTGTGCTTTGTTACCTTTGATATGAAACAAAGTTTCAAATTTCAAATGTCAGATCGCTGTAAGCACCTCAGATTAAGAGAAGCGGCAGCGCGAAGCTCACATGAACTGATCCTCTCCTCTGCTTTACCAAAAATCTCATGTCTCATTGCTCAATCAGTGTTTCAACCGTGGAAACACGTCAATAAAACAGCTTGTAAACTAAAATTCTGTGACCATAAACTTGTTAGTCAGCTAGAACAATAAACTCTAGAGAGGTGCATTTTGCTAAATATATGCACCACATTACATTTTCCTTATAATTTTTAATGTTCTTCAATATTTAATGCATATTTGAATAAATCAGTAAAGATTTCATGACAGCCACCATTTAAATGTTTATATTTCAAAAAACGACTTGGAGTAGAAATAGAATTATGTAAGTTAGTATTATTACTTTATTTTTATAAAAAACTTCATGCTGGCGATACCACCACTTTTTTTTTTTTTATTACCAGTGTGAAAGGGACTCAAAATACTCTGTCAATGTTGCACATACAATTAAGAGCTATACACCATTTTAATCTATGGAATATATTCTTTTATTTGTGTACACTCAGTGTAAAAACAAAATGTTGTGCTTTTTGCAAAATAAAGAAAACTAACATGATGCGTGATCTCTCGTCTCCCTCTGAACGAAGTCCAATCTGATAGTTCTCAGAAAATTAACTGTAACTTTGTGAATACTATTGACACAAAAATGAGACTTGTCTGATTTGTCTGAGAAATGTCAGGTTTTAAATCATGTAAGTCAAATCAAAAACAAAAATTCTGTTTATGTAATCTGTTTGAAAAGAGACATGTCAGAAGTCCGTGATTCAGCTCATTATCCACTGATGTGGCCACGCCCACGGAGCGAGCACTATTCAGAGGCAAATTCTGATACAATACATGTATGCATTGTCTCAGTCATGTATTTATTGTCTTGAAAAGTGTTTATCTGGATGCTAAAGCCATGGTTAGCGATCTCTAGAAGACATGCCGTTAGTTCCTGGTTCCTGTTCTTCTTTAGATGAATTTGTGGACTAAAGGTGTACAGAGTGCCCTCCGGCTGCAAGTATGAATTGAAAACACAGTATCCAGCGCTCACAGTGATGACAATAAATATTGAATAAATATTACTCCTCTGTATAAAAAATTTACATAAACATATGAGAATCCATCAATATTTATCCAAATGTGCATACTTTTAAGCTAAAAGCCTATATGAAATGCCATAGAGGTAACATAATTGTTCAGACACTTTGCATCACAGAAATACATTATATTTTAAAGAATATAATAGAATACCATTATTTTAAATTGTAATAATATTTCACAGTATTGCTGTTTATGATGAGCTGAGACATGATTACAGAGGGTTTTTTCACAGCCTACCTGACTGAAAGAGCTCATTAATATGCAGGTCATTACAGGTCTTTATGTGATTCTTTTGTCTTCTCAGGCGTAAATGACCCATTATTCATGATGATTCACACCTCCACGCATACTGTGTTTCTTGACCAAAGATGTTTTAGAAAATTTAAATCTCATAGATGAACAAGCAGGCAGCATAATTTTTACCTCATTTTGAAGCAAAAACTCTAGTCTACAACCTCCAATACCCAGAAGTCTTGTGAACACAAATTTAATATATATTTTTTGGCTTTATTTCAGTGACTTAAGTTTTTTTTGTTTTTTCAATAACCACGCATAAACGTTATTCCTTCAAAAACACAAACATGTACATACATGTTCATCAGATACTATTGCCTAGTTTGTGCTGAATACAGTGTAATGACACTTTTTCCATTAATATGTTTAGGAACAACTGAAAAAAGCACAAATGTCAGGGCATGTCAGAACTTCTCCAGGGCCCTGAAAATCCTCAGACCCCAGAGGGTTAAGTATTTGAATACAAATAAGTTGATTTTAACCTTTAAAATTATAGTACTGTAGTACCAACTGACTCCATGTGTAGTTTACAGCATTAGTTAGCATTAGATTTTTTTTCCTCAAGAAAATTTGCCATGTACTGTTCTGATATACATGCATACATATCTGATATACATCCAAAATTTGATATTGAATCAAATTGCAAGTTTGTGAATTCTAATCGAATCATGAAATACACAGCCCTAACAAAAACATTTTTTAAAGTATCTTGTATTCCGTTTTTGGGTGAACAATCTCTTTAAGTTTAGGCACACAGCTTTTTCAAAATGTACCTTTCAGGAACATTGAGTTAATTCAATAGTAAATTAATAATTGATTCAAGTAAACCACAGACCTTATTTTATTCACAACCCCACCGCCCAAAAAAAAAAGGCATTCTTAAAACCTACAATACATTCGCAGAGGAACCCATAGTGAATTAGCCTCCTGGGTTGGTCTACAAATTGACGTGATGACCGAACTGTATCTGTATTTGTGCGAACTATGGCCCATCACATTGGTCAAAGTAAGGAAGACGTCTTGATGACTCTCTTGAGTAATACTGGAGGGTTGTTTCCTGCCTGCAGTGGTATGAGTCACAGTGTTGTCTGTTTATTATATAAAAGTCCAATTAAGAGGGCAGCTTTGTTTGTTTCATTGTGTTTAATGTACAGTAGCTTGTGTGTATGTGTATTTCCTTTTGCATCGATTATTGTCTGTGTTGAATGCACTTGTTTGTGTCTTGAAATTGAATGGATTGTTTGGTCAGACTGTGATCCATCAGTTATCGTATAATATTTTAAATGTCACTAAGATATTGTGGCAGTGTCCTGTCTGATGTCATTGTTTACTGAGATTGTGAGACTCCCAGCACCCCCCCCCCCCCCCCCCCAACCCTTTTTTTTTTCTTTTTTTTTACATCTAGTGCTGACAGGGTGTCACTTTCTGGCACCTTGATGAAGATTGTGGATGGATTTACAACTTTCTGGTAGCATCAGGCCTAATGTCATGTCTCTAGGGATGTACCGCTGGTCTGTTGATTAAACCAAATGACAACTTCTGTATTATTTATCAGCCAAAAGGGGAAACATCTAATGTCAGTGGATGATCTTATACAAGACCTGTTGACTGACTGCAGGAGACTCGGCTGGATTTGTTAGCACATCCACCTCCTGTGCGTTTGGCTCAGTGTGATGTGGATCGACTTTGCATATGATCTGCATTGATTTTGTTTTTGTCATTGTACAAAGATACAGGCAGCTGAGCTACAATGAGTTCCTTTGGGAGTGAGAAATGAATCAGTGCACAACTGCTAGTTTAGGGCATGTGCTAAATGTAACACAGATTGTGCTGAGACATTTTAATCGGCTACTACATTTACATCATATGAAATAATTCACAATAAAATACTATTTTCTTCATTTCTTTTCTGAAGTACATGCAGTAGCATTGCATGTTCAGTTAAGCTCACTGGTATTATCTGATTAAGGTGAACCAGTAACCAATAAACCAAGAAAATGAATGATTTTCATGATGTTCAGTTCTGTTAGCGGTTCTTGACTGGAATTCATGAAAGGAGGACTCTTTTGAGTTGCAGTTCTTTTGAATTTATCAAATTGGAAGTTCATCTTTAAAAATATGAAAATTAATGTACATTTTTCATACTATATGTTTGTGGTGCACAAATGAAACCCTATGATAAACCTTATCATTTAACATTTTAAAATAATTGATTTTTGGTTTTTAGTGTTTAATTTTTCATTTATTTGGACAAAATAGTAGTAAAATAGTATTTGTCAAGCCCTACACAATAGCTTTGAAAAGTTTTTGGATTTTCTTACTTTTTCTTACAACTCCTCCTTGGCAATTGGTCCAATCTTCACCAAAATAGGCACACAGCAGCTAGGGAGAGTGCTGGCAAAACATTATCAAAAGAACTTTGCTTTGTCGTAGCATTGCAAAGATATAAGTTAATTAATTGGTGAGGCAATGCCCATTTTTACGATTTAACCTATAGCTGCGATTTTGTCCAAGCTTAATGAAACTTGACACAAAAAGACAACAGGACATTCTGACAGCGCACCCCAATCGTGGTACAATTCTGACAACAGGGGGCGCTACAATAAAACAATTATAACTCTTTAACCAAATGATCCATAAAGTTGAAAATTGCTATGCATCTTCTTTGGTGAACGTCCTAACATATGCCCTAATATGACTATAAAAACATGGCCGCCAGCAGCCAGTCCAATTTCAGTGGCTAATAACATAAAATCTGAATGGCCTACTACCGGTGCAAAAATGAAAATGCATGTACATTATGTGAAAATGAATATATGTACCAAATTCTGTGAAAATTGGCCTCAAGGGGGTGCTATAATAAGCAACTTTACATTTTAAGCTAATAATTCTGCGACTTTGTGTGACCAAATCAAAATTCTTGTTTCTTCTGAATTCTTGCTTTAAGCCCCAACAGTAGCAAATTAAAAGCAATGCTGTCGGTATAAAATGAAGAGACAATTTTATGTCATTATGTAATTTCTTTGAAGACACTTATTTTTTTGTTGTGGTATGAATAATAAAACGCTTGTGTGTTAAACTCTAAACATAAGATTGGAAAGCAAATACATAAACAGGAGAAATAAATTATAAAATGAGAAGGACATTGATATAAATGCTTCAGATAAATAAAGTTTTGAGCTGCAAATCTTTACATTGTTTGAAATGGTCCTGTTCATGCGTTTCATCTAAATTTAAATGTTCAATATGAATCCACACATACATGAATTTTGATCAAACCCTAACTTTCAGTGAAGATTCAATCTTTATAAAAACCACATCATAAGATACATTTCAGTTGAATCTCTAATCATCCATTGGTGCTTGGACCCTGATGAATGCTGCTTGTGGCTATATATGTATTCATTTGTTTGTTTGCATATCCCTAGCAGTCATTTTCTGATGTATTAGGTTTCACAATCAGAAATCTTCCCCTCAGTGAAATCCAATCACAAGTGAGCTCAGGAGACGTTTTTGAGATGCATGTTAATATCCGCTGTAAATGTCATTCAGTTTTGTGATTGGATTGCCAAAGTGAATGTAAACAGAGCCTACAAGAATGTAACCATCCAGGACTGTAGAGAACAGAACAATTTCGAACACAAAAGACCAGAAGCTGGACACAATTTTTAATTACAAATAAGGAACTGATGCAGTTGCATTACTAATCTGAATTTGACATCATTTATTTTTTGATTTGTTTACTTTCTGCATGTAAAATGCTTTGTCTTACAGGTGTACAAACACAACGCAGTTGCCACTTAGTCTCTCAGTTGTGTTTCTGTGTAAATAAAGGTAATGTTTACTGCTGAGTTCTGCCGAGGGAGCCAATGTCTCAGCTGGGTGCATCAACAAGAACGTTCCACTTTTTTGGCTTGTCACTCACAGTAAGCTCTTGTGACAGACCATGAAATAGTGTAAATAGACAAGTGCAGGAAAGCTCCTCAAGCTCAAACAGATAGAAAAACTCATCACATCTGTCCTGATGCAGCAAATGTAGGAAATGCCCTTCAGTTTATAACTGCTGATATCTTTTTCAAGGCCTGTACTATGATTGTGAAATCAGTGCTGTGATTATTATATAATTCATGCAATTGCGAATGTGTAGTACTAGGTGTGCCACCCATATTAGTGCATTTTACTGTGAAATGTTCACAAATGTATGAGACAGAGTGTCAAAGCAAATTATAAAATGAATGCTTCCTTAATTATGGAAGCTGTGATTACTGAAACTGGAAGTTCTGTAGTAATAATCAAGAGACTTTACTAATATCTTTAATCAAGTATATACTGTAGCCTTGTGTTCCACCACCCTAATAATGGCATGTTATTACTGCAGTCTGCTAAATATGGGGGAAATTACTATGCCCTTAAATTATATGCCTTTATATAAGAGGGGTTTTAAAGGGGTCATGACAAGAGAAATCAAATTTGCCTTGATCTTTTGACATAAACACATCCTGCAAGTTTGATAGCTTAAAACGTCCTCCTCATTATAAACAAAGCATTTATTTAATCAAGCTCCAAAAACTCATTTTGATATAGCCGGATCTGTGACGTCTCACAGGCAAATACATTTGAAAATGACCACCTTCAGAGCAAGACATCGATGAATAGTTATACATCATTACTCTATAGGTAGGGCCCTATGAAATCCGTTTTATTTTTTCCCAAATTCCGTTTTATTTTTTCCCAAATTACGTTTTTTCCGTTTTAATTTTTCTGGATTCCATTTTTTTTCCATTTTATTTATTTTTTGACTCCATTTTAATGGTTAAATTAAATTTTAGTAATCAAAAAGCATGTCTAATTAATTGAAATAATGAATCTTGTCCAATTTACAAACAATTTAATATAAGTTTAAAAAAAAACAAAAACATTTTTTTTAGGGCCCTATGATAAACATTTTATTCTTTCCCCTCAAATTTTATTTTTACCAAATTCTGTTTTCTGTATTCCATTTTAATGGTTTAATTCCATTTTAATAATCAAAAAGCATGTCTAATTAATTGAATTCTTAAAAACAACAATATATATTAATTAAAATATATATTTTTATGATTTTTTTTTTTTTCAGAAGTTCTGTTGTGTATTTACATTTTTCTGGCAACCAAATGAACGCATACCATTTAATTTATCTTTTAATCATGAAATTAAACTTTTTTGTCAAACAATGTGCTGCACAACAGAGCTTTACTGTTAAAATTAAAACATGGAAGAAACACTGAGATTACTGTTTAAAAAAATATTTTAATAATTTATTGTTAAATTAATTTATCTAAATTCTACTATACAACAGTAATATGTTTCTGTCAAGTTAAATCGAACTTTTATTTTGATGGTTTGCCTAGAGCTTTGAGTTTCTCTGTGTTTATGACGGTAGTTTTCTCAAACAAAGCGGTTAAATGCTGATGAAGTGACTTTCAGAGCCGCTCTGGAGATGAATTCATGCGTTCATATAGTGAGGCGACAGAGGACGAAAACACTGCGAGCGTCGCACGTGCTTCAGCGTTCGTGCGCCCGCGCGATTGTGTGTGAGGTAAATGAAACTGCACTTCCGCATCATTCATTTCAGAGGCACACAGGCATGCAGGATTCATGTTTAAATAGTCTTTTGTGGTTTAATATTCACAGACACTAGTCTATATCGCAATTTAATTTAAGTGTACTGACCTGCTTTTAATTCATTCATCAAAAATTTGACAAATTCCGTGACATTCCGCGTTATAAAGTAAATTCCGTTTTTATGAATGAATTCCGCGATTCCGTGATCGTGGAAATTATAGGGCCCTATATAGGCCCCGCCCACTGGCGTTCGGTTGCTTAACGGCTGATATTTGCCCACACTGGATGTTAGTGTTGCATCAAGAGCAAATAGAACTATTATTTTCAACCTTCATTCTGACACTCCTTCTGAAATGATCCATTTTTAAGGGCAGCTCCTCCTACAGAGACATTCTTTCACTCTTCCATTTGCCCTGTTGTCGGCAGACTCGAGTGCCATGTCAGAAACTGAATACGCATCTGTAATACTGTATCAGCATCAGTGATTATAATGGATTTTCCCACATAGATGTTTGTCTTTTTGTGCAAAAAGCATTATTATTAATATTATAAGTAAACCTCAAAGAACATATTAAAATAATAAAAAAAAAATCTACATCATGACCCCTTTTAATTATAATTATTTAGGGTTTTAATTGCAAATATATTTAGGGTTTTAATTGAAATAATTGAATTTAATTGAAAATTGAAAATCAAATATACCCTCTTAGAGCCATGAATGAATACCTGATCAACAAAAATATATTTACATTTTTTTAAACTATTAGATTATATTGATTAAGTATCAATACTAAGCTCCTTCCCCTTATTCTAACATTTATGTTGTTGCTCTTGGCAGAGATTGCCTAACAAATCTGACCTTAAAAATGAGTGCAGTAGATGTTTAAATCCACAAGTCTGTAGTCTTGAAAATAGCTGGTTGAGTTGCAGCAGATATAATCCTGAGAAAAGAAACCTCACTGATGAATCAGTTATCGGTATAATCATAATATGTGAAGTATGAATATGTTTACAAACATGAAGTTAATCTAACCATAACAAACAAACCATAAGTGTCTGATGCACAGAGAGCACTTGTACATCCCAGATGGATGTCTAGAGAGAGCTGGAGAGGAGAGATTTAACAGGTGTGCTGTAAAGATGAGAGAGTCTGTTTTAAGTAGGTCTCTTCACTAGCTGCAACATTTTACTGCTGTGCAAGTTTATGCATGGCAAGCTGAGACACCAAAAAAACTAGATCGTCTGCAGTGTAAACATGAAGTAAAACATGCCTTTGTATGTCAAAATAATATATACATTGAATACCATTAGTTGATAAATGTGCACGAATGTAAATTCTCTACAGCATATTAAACTGAGAACCTCATTAGTTATTTTAATCCACTTGTATAGTTTTAACCAAAATGTTTATTTGCATTTCATCCAGCATTCCATCTTTAACAGATGTTGAGTGTGAATGTGTAAGAAATCTCTTGCTTTACTGAGAGAAATTCAGTTTGTGTAGCCATACAAGGAGGTCTTCAGTGCTATTGCTGTGTGATTTTCTAATCAAAATCAGGCCTAAACAAAGTTAATTTTGGGAGTTCAAAACCGCTTGCGTTGCACCATTAAACTTGAAGCGTAACTCTACATAAACTAAATATTTCTGTAAGCCTTCGATCAGGAGTAACTGTGGAATAATATAGCAAACTGACTGAACTGCACCAATAAGCTCTTGTTTTACCCGAGTGCCGTACAACAATGTTTTGATTGCCCCCAGGTGGAAAACCCCGCCCTCTCCATGTAATCTAATGGGATGTGAGACAAACTAAACTATCAAATTACACTTCAAAAACAGTTTTTTCAAAGATGGTTTTTGCCATTTTAGGTAGTTATCATCACATTGATCTAAGTTCAAGTGTTAGTTAGTTATTCAGTTATTTGATGCTATAAAATGGGGGTGTGACATCATGATTGACAGCTTCTCTGAGGGAAGTAGTCACTGAGACACCAACAGACTTTTTTCATGATTTTTCGATGGAGATTGGAGCTTTAACTTTAATTTCTATATTTCCATAACTATTTATTTCACACCGATATAATGACGATCTAAGCGTATGGCGCAGGTACACTTACTGCATGTCCGAATCCACTTTTGCTAGATTAACGACGGGAAAAAAATGGTTGCCACACCAGGCGCATGGTCCAAAAGGGTTGAACCTAGTCTCTTAAGGTACATCAAATCAAATCAAAATTGACCTTATTTACTTTGTTAGTGCATATTACTAGTCTTGTGGTAAACAATTAATCCGTGCAAGTTAAAACACAGAAAAATATTATTTGTCGTGGTAATCTTTAATCATAATCTGAAAAGTTACTTCCAGTCTGGAATGGTGTTCCTTCTCTGATAACGTCAGTTTGATGGCTTGGGTTGAAAACGCATAAACCTCTCCTCTGTTTTTCTGCTATGAGCGAGAGATAGAGAGGAGGAGCACTAAAATAAAACTCTGCCCTCTATTCAATATTCCGTTTCACTTGGAAATACGTCACAACACTGGAGAAAAGTCATTTGCAACTTCCGGTTCGCGCAGACTTTGAGTCATGGATGTGGAAAAACAGTATGTCATGGCCAGGACTTACTAATACACTTTACTAATTCACGTCATGTGTGGGAATGAACTGAAAAGCAGCTATCAGTTTGACATTTGTGTGGCATCGGGTTTAATAACATTTGCGCCAGCTTGTGCTTGTCCAGCAGCTGGTTAGCATCAGGAGATTCCTAGCTTTGTTTTTGTCATGTTGTCACAAGCTGTCAATTAGAGGCCTGTTCCTTTTAGCCTGCAGCTTATTTGCCCTTTTCTCACAACGCACCCTGCCATTGTCAAGAGAATGACGGCAGCAATTACTGTAGGAGCAATGGGCTCTGACACCTCTAACTCAACTGGTTTTGCTTTTAGAACCAGATTTTACATTGGACGACCAGTATGGAAAAATATTTGTGGTTGCAAACTATTGAGACTACTAAGAATTTCTAAAAAGAACTGTATCATGTAAGCAAGTGTTTTCATGGCAAAAGTTTAGTGGCCGTTCAGTGAATGTCGAACACGACTGAATTAATTCAAGGCACATATTTTCATTATGCAAATCTGTCTTTTCCATAAGCGAGTGTCTTTTGAACTCCACTAAATGAATGTTTGCTCAAATGCCACTCAGACCAGCAACAGATAAAGGAGCAAACGATCATCTAAATCAGGCTGTACTTTGCTGTTTGGTGATCGTTACCAAGCGAAAGATGAATTTGTACCAAAAGACCATTTAGTTTAAGATTCACTTATGAAATTAGGTTTTAATAAAACATCTTCTATGTTATAAATACAAGTGAATTTTGGCAAATTACATTTCTTATAATTTTTGAATGGTCGTCAATGGGGAAAATGTGTTTTTGTTCCCGAAAGTGTTGTTACTGCCTCAACCATGGGTTTGTAGTCTTAATTTAAAATAATTTCAGCTGTAATGTTAATGGAGAACACAAGCTCACTAAGCAATGAGAGAGATGCATTTGCAAGACTGAGCACCCAAATCAGAGGCACGTCTATGTCTATGACAGATGCTTTCAGGAAATAAAAGCAGCGTGCTTTGTCCCAGTGTTTAGGACTAATGGACCAGCAACAGTACATCAGGTTGTAGCTGTTTGTTAAAATGCGTACATTTCAATTATATTGTGTATGAAATGCATTTAGACTGCGCTTTGATAAAGGACTTTTTAATTAAGATGTTGTTGTGGGTGACGAACGCCATTCAGCCACTTCAGTCTTTATTTGACGTGTGTACTTATCAAGAGTTCTGATGACTACTCTGAAGATGGATTATAATTGAATGCAAAGTCAAGCCGCCACAGATCCTACAGAACCGCACTCTTTGAGACTGATGTAAACACTTTGCTTCTTGAAAATGATAAATGTTTTTTCTAACAAAAATATAATAAATTATGCATTTATTTTTCAACTAGGGTTTATATTTTGTATACAGGTTTTAGTTTTTAATTTATTTTTAATAATTGTTTTGCACATCCCTAACAGTGATGTATTAAAGGATTAGTTCACTGAAGAATTAAATGAATTTAAAAGATTTTTCTGATCATTTACTCACCTCCATGTCATCCAAAAGGTTTGTCTTTCTTTCTTCATCTGAAAAGAAATTAAGGTTTTTGAGTAAAACAATCCAGGATTTTTCTCCATATAGTGGACTTCAGTGGTGTACAATGGGTTGAGATCACGTATGACCTTTCCAACATGATTATGTCATGCGTGGCGTAGAGCAGTGCAAGATTTATGGTTAAAAAGTGTAAAAATATTATTATAAATTTTTTTTTAAAGGTGCCATCAAACGTTTTTTTGCAAGATGTAATATAAGTCTAAGGTGTCCCCTGAATGTGTCTGAAGTTTCAGCTCAAAATACCCCATAGATTTTATTTATTTATTTATTTTTAACTGCCTATTTTGAGGCATAATTAGAAATGCGCTGATTCATGCTGCGGCCCCTTTAAATTCTCGTGCTCTCCGTCCACGGAGCCTTAAACAGCATAAACAAAGTTTACACAGCTAATATAACCCTCAAAATGGATCTTTACAAAGTGTTCATCATGCATGCTGCTTGCATACATCGGATTATGTGAGTTGTATTTATTTGGATGTTTACATTTGATTCTGAATGAGTTTGATAGTGCTCTGTGGCTAAAGCTAACATTACACACTGTTGGAGAGATTTATAAAGAATGAAGTTGTTTATGAATTATACAGACTGCAAGTGTTTAATAATGAAAATAGTGACGGCTCTTGTCTCCGTGAATACAGTAAGAAATGATGGTAACTTTAACCACATTTAACAGTACATTAGCTACATGCTAAAGGAACATTTAGAAAGACAGTTTACAAATATCACTAAAAATATCATGATATCATGGATCATGTAATTTATTATTGCTAGTCTGTTGATTCAGCTGTGCACAGGTCCAGACGTTAATACTGGCTGCCCTTGGCTAATGGCTTGAACATGGGCTGGCATATGCAAATATTGGGGTCATACATATTAGTGATCCTGACTGTTACGTAACAGTCAGTGTTATGTTGAGATTCGCCTGTTATTCGGAGATTTATATAAGAAGGAGGAAACAATGGAGTTTGAGACTCACTGTATGTCATTTCCATGTACTGAACTCTTGTTATTCAACTATGCCAAGATAAATTCAATTTTTAATTCTAGGGCACCTTTAAAGAAAATTAAAGATAGTTTCACTACACAAGACCCTTATGGGGTTGTGTAAAAGATGCCGTTCGTGATCATCCAGTTAGAAATGGTGACCACAAACATGGAGGTTTGTCAGATTTTATGATTCTTTGCAGCCTTTATCCACTGCCTACAATGCACCAGATCCTTTACTGGAAACTAAAAACCGGCTAAAATTCTTGCACAACAATACAAGTCAACACTATTATGACTAAAAGTTTTCTAAGAAGTATTTCCTTCTAAAGCAAGGTGGTATTTGACTCTGTTAAGCGTTTCCATCACATAATGGTGGGAGTTGCCTTTGAAGGCAACATGCCCAGTGTATTATGGTTGTTGAAGTTTTCCTACCTATTTGGCAAAAGGGAAGACAACAGCCTTTTTTTTCAACAGCCATTTTGCCAGTGGTGAAGTATCCCTTTAAGTAGTGTCACAAAATGTAGAGATGATCTCGTCAGTGAAGTCCAGTTACGAGTGGACTCAGGAGACATATTTGAGACACATTAATATCAGCTGTAAATATTAATTTATGTATTCATTTATTCATTTGTTTTATTCATTCATTTATTTATTTTAATTCCTTTTTTTTTTTAGCTCTGGCAACAATTTATTTTTTCTTGCCTGTTCTAAATTGCTTTCAACATTTGTAAATATTTAATATTTCAAGTATATGTATTGTCATTGTCATCATGTGTAATTTTTGTTTACAAGGATCATAAAGAAAATGACCTAAAGGTGTGTGTATATAGTTACATGACATGATATGAAGGAAAAAACATTTAAATTGATAATTGCAATCATTTGTATGTCCAGAGATGTATACGTGTATGACTGTACTGGGAATGGCACTCATCTTATTGTATTATATATTTATAAGATGCAAGGGCTGTGGAAAATTATTTGACTCAGACTTACACAAGCAATTATGTGTAATACCAGAGGGCTAATTAATGCTAGTGATGATTGCTTACTTGTTTCATTCATTCGGCTTGACTGGCAGTTCTAATATTATACAGTAATAAAGTAAAATCATTTATTTATAACATGAGTTGTCCATGAAGTTATAAAATTACATTCAGATCACACGCAATCATGATCATTCCCATTGGTATATTGTATAAATCTTTAATATCCCCAACATACTGATGCTGAAGAGAAATGCTTTGGTGGGCTTTTGTCCTGCAGCTAATTTCTTTCATTCAATCACACAAGCGCATACTTGTAAATTTTTCATGCAGTTGCAATGTGTTGCTGTTTAGCAAATCTATTAAAGGGGGCCTGCAAAGCCCCTTTAACAAGATGAAATATAAGTCTTTGTTGTCGCCAGAATTTGTATGTGAAGTTTCAGCTCAAAATACCCCACAAAACATTTATTATAGCGTGTCAAATTTGCCCCTATTTGGGTGTGAGCAAAAACACACATTTTTTGTGTGTCCCTTTAAATGCAAATGAGCTGCTGCTCCCGGCCCCCTTTCCAGAAGAGGGCGGAGCTTTAACAGCTCACGCTTCAGTTGCTCAACAACAAAGCTGGAGAATCTCACGCAGCCAAAATGAGGATTGTCAGTAACGGTGTTCAGCCTTACATTGTTCAAACCGGAGTCGACACTGATGGAGAGACTCAGGAAGTTGTAGTCCCTATCAGCCGTTTGTTGTAGTCCTTAAAAGAAAAGAAAAGAAAATATCTCCCTTTGCATTGAACTTTAAGCGTAACTTTCAGATGTTGTTTGTGCTCAAACAGCAACATTACACACTAACTAAAGTTAAAAAAAAAAAGTGAAATTACAATCAAGGACCCCTCTAATATATTATTTTATATTAATAAACTTTATAAACTCACCACCTAAGGCTGAAGTCTTCTCAAAATGTGTCTGGATACTTTGTGGAGACCAGCTTGGGATTTTTGAAATGAACAATGAAGCCTTTTCTTCATCTTTCCATCTGTCATTAGCTTCAGAATTCTATATACAGTAGCTGCACTTTAAAAATTCCTCGTCTCATGAAGCCTTTAACCTGACAAAGCCAGATGATAAAACTCGCACATGGCCGCGAGATCTTTAACTTGCGTCAAAGGCGTGATTTGACCGCCAGAAGGGTAACAATGGGGTGAGTTGTCAAGATGAACAGAGTCTCCTCACAGAATATATACTTTCAATAATGAGGAAGGGTGCCAAATGTGCAATCTGTGGGGTTGCTAGGCAACTGCATCAGCATCACTCCAGCAACCTCATGTCAAGAAACGCATTGGAACCATGCTTTTGAATGGCATCGCCTGGCTCGTTTACGTGATTTGCAGCACATTGATTGAAGCATGGCCCATTGCCTGCCTATTATCCGTCATGGTAAATTCACACACTGGCTGAATCGCTCCGTAAAGGAAGTAATGATTCATTCGCATCACCAGTTGACAGCATTAGTGTGACTATTGTTGTGGATTTGGTGTCTACTCAAGTCTTCAGTCACAAAGTATCACCACCAGTTGACAAATGAGCATGTTTCACATTTCAGAATATTCCTTTGCCCTTCGTCTGTAGTATGTAATGCTGTGATCAGTTATGAGCAGCCCAGCATTCAGAAGGTCTTGCTGTGTGATCATTAGTTAGTAATCAGTAGGACATGATCAAACTGTGAACTACTTGCTAGAGTCATTGCTGATGGCAACAGAGCACATTTATAAAAGAGAATCTGTGCTCATTACTTCAGATTTAAAGCCCTAGCCGATTATACATTTATATACTTATAAATAGGCAACACAAAGCTACGATTCCTACCTGGATTTAGCATCAGTCTTTACATCTTCCCTCATTTGGGGAGCTTTCAAGTCCAGTTTTCCTGTATAATGATCAACTGATGTGTTTTTTAAATGGCTATATCAATATTTTTGTTTGCATAAAAAAAGCATACAAATATAAAAATAAATAAAAAATCTATTAATAATAACTTCAGCAAAAAGATACGTTCCACCAGATACTACTTTTGAAATTGTTCCTCCCCTTTGATCAGGGACTTATTCAGAATGTATTCTTTATGACACTACCGCTCAAAAGCTTGGGATCAGTAAGACTTTTTTTGTTTTTGAGTCTCTTTTGCTCATCAAGGGTTAGAGCTGCATGATTAATCTCGATTCAAACACCCACACAATCTTATTTATCATAGACAGCAATTTGCCTGTGTCTATTAAACCTTTGACAAAATCATACCGAAACCTTCAAATCTGTGTTTGTGCTGCCGCTGAGCCAGAGAAAGCAGTTTTTGAACCACACGGTATGGTTATTTCTGTTACAAATGTTCAAATTATCACAGAAGTAATAAACTTAAAAAGTTTATAGTTTGGAAATACACACTGATGTCTATGTTTATAGATCAAAATCAGTTTTGCCAGGTTTTCACAACAAAACCACCCAATTGCAACTCAAAACTAGCCCAATCGCGTTTCTGGGGGACCCCCGGTAAAAATTGTGTTCCCGGGGGGGTAAAATCCATGGGTATCCCTGGTAAAATTTGCATTCCAGGGGCTAAATATCATGTTATTTGGAGTCGCTTCCACCCATGGCAACAGTGTTAAAGTAGCCCAATTTGGCAACACTGATCAAATCAACTTTTGAAACGAACTTCAAATAAGGGTTGTATCATTACATTGTTATGCCACCAGGTGGCGATAAGTGACTGTTAAAAATGTGTTTGTCTTTGAATTATTCTTTTAAAAGATTTGTTCAATGACTCCCTAATATACTTGTTTCACTACTGGATGAATCAGTGTTTTTGAATCAACAAAAAAAAAAAAAAACATTCAAATTAATTAAACATTTTTTTTATATTTTGTCAGAACCTCTTGTAAATTACATGTTATTTTTAGTTGTCTGTTCAGAATCATTGGAGAATCGTGATCTCTATTTTAAAATCGTGATTCTCATGTTATCCAGAATCGTGCAGCTCTGTTTAAAACTGTTTTCTTTTTAATATGTCTTCAATGTCACATGATCCTTCAGAAATCATTCTAATATGCTGTTTTGATGCTTAATAAACATTTCTTATTATCAGTTTTCATTGTACATACTGTGTGTTTACAGTTTTAAAGAGTGTATTTCAAACGGATGGCTCTTAAGGCAGGAACTCACCAAGCTGACGGTCGGCCGTCGGGCAGTTTTTGTTCGTCGGCTGACTAAATTTTGTCAGTGTGTTCAGCACTGTCGGCTGAAGTTGGTCCTTGTCTGCTTTTTTTCGGCCGATTCAACATGTTGAATCTGCGTCGGAGCTCATTGGTCCGTCGGGCCATCTGATTCTGATTGGCTGTTCAGCTACTGCCACCTGCTGGTTCGGAAAGGCATTTCATCTTACGCAGGCGCAGAACGAACGTGCTACTTGGCCGTCGGCTGTCGATCGTTGGTTTGGTGTATCAGGCTGACTTTGGACCTAGAGACTGCTGACGTGAGCCAACCCCACAGTCTGCTTTTGTCACCACTAGTGCGTCGACTTGGTGTGTTCTGCATTTATGCAGATAGCTTTCAATCATTATTTCTAAATTCATAGCTTTATTATTCACAGCATTTAAATTACATGTTATATCGTTAAATTGGTAGCCCGTAGATTCATCTGTTGGTTTTGGTAGGTTCGTCTCATCAGTCTTGGACAGAGTGACCAAAATGATTTTAGTGTGTTGCTCTGATTGATTTATTCATTCATTAATGCATTCATCTATAATTTAAAATCTGATGGTCTAATGACATCTTCATCAGTACTAAAATGAATACTGCTTCTCTTTTTTTATATACTTCTACATCTTGCTGTCTGAAGAGCACACTGGTGACGGCTATACTTTTAAAATCTACCCCTGTTTTTGCTCTTGCAGCTTCCTGAACACCTCCAGGCTCAATAGGCTGGAGCCTCGGACACATTTCATCCTTTCCTCATCGATTGTGACGCCAGACTCCTCTCTCCCTCTGCTGAGGGAGCACTTGCCGACCGCCTGTACCTCTGCTGTCCAGTACACGAAAGCAGGTGACTTGAGTGCACACATTGAAAGACAGTCCTTTTATACTCACAAGTTCCCTGTGCCTTTTCCTTCTCCTGAGATATCATATTCCTGCAGACCAAGCAGGATATCTGATATTCAGATGTCCTTTTTTCTACATTTGTGTCTGGGGAACAAATCTATTTGAAGGCCTTGCATTTCACAACTGTGAAAAGTAATTTCCAAATAACAGGAAATTACATTACAGACATGAAAAATAAGGTCATAATTGCGAGATATTAAGTTGCAGTGGCTTGTGTCCACATGTCAGGACATTCATATCTATGTTCTCCCATAGAAGTGCTGTCCCTGAATTGACCGCAAACGTGCAGCAGGAACTAAGGAGCTTGTCAAAACCAATATTGTCCCATGTGATGTCTTTTTACTGCCTTTTTTGAGAGCAAAATATAATTGATTCCCTTGAGTAATCCTTCGCCTCATAGGGAGTTCACTGTATATATTTCAAGTGATTATAATTATTACATGATGTTCCGATTAATGTAATTAATCGCACATCAGATTTGGCTGAGAAATTACCCCCAAAAGATGATTTAAAGTCATTATTGTGTTAAATTAGAAAAGCATCAAATGGACATTACAAAAAGTGGCTTTAGAAAGAAATATTTTATTTGATTCAACAGAGAATTTATTACATATTTATTACATTTATTACATTTTTTTTTTTTTTTTTTGAAGCTGCATCTGAATTGGTATTCAGATATATTTACAGACCGTTTATTGCAGCTCAGAAGTGGCAGGAATGCATTTACACTGCAATTACATCTGCATAAATAATGCCATTTGATTTAATGGGTTTTAAATGGGTATGAAACGGATAGTTCACCCAAAAATGAACTTTGTCATCATTTACTCACCCTCAAGTTGTTCCAAACCTGTATGAATTACTTTGTTCTGCTAAAAACAAAGGAAGATATTTGGAAGAATGACAGTAACCAAACAGATCTCGCCCCCCATTGACTACTAGAGTATTTATTTTACCTACTATGGTAGAAATTCATACAGGTTTGGAACAACTTGAGGGTAAGTAAATAATGACAGAATTTTCATTTTTGGGTGAACTATCCCTTTAATATAATCAAAAATATATTTATTTTAAATTGTAATATTTCACAATATTACTATTAAAAATATTTTAACACGTAATTTTTTGCTATGATAGTAAGACTAAATTTTCAGCAGCCATTACTCCAGTTCATAATCCAGAAATCATTCTAAAATGCTGATTTGGTGCTGTCCCCAATTTGACTGCAAATGTGCCGCAGGAACTAAGGATCTTGTAAAGGCTGGTTATATCCCATGTGGTGTTGTTTTACTGCCTTTTTGAGAGCAAAATATAATTGATTCTCTTGAGTAATCCATTGCCTCATAAGGGGGTTCTCTGGTATGTCAGGACAGCCTGATGCGCTAGAGGATTGTACACACAGTAGTAAAGATCTTGTCTTGTTAGACTCCATTCCCAGTGCACATAAGTACATGCATGAACATGAAGTGACAAATCAGATCTGATCTTGTTCTCACACTCCTCTTCTCCTCTGTAGACTGCTGGAATGGCTTCTAAATCTCATCCGCCTCTGATGAAGAAACACAGTCAGACCGATCTGGTGAGCCGACTCAAGACTCGTAAGATCCTGGGCGTTGGTGGAGAGGATGATGATGGAGAGGTGCACAGGTCAAAGGTCAGTATTTGTATCTTTTGAGTAGTCTGTTGCCATTAGTAAGGTTTTACAAAATTGCCGTCCAAAATGAAAACTTGCAAAAATGTAAGTAAAAAATGGCCTTGTTGAATAAATACATTTTACTCGACCTTAGATGGTAAATTAAAATTCATGTCTATGTCAAATTAAATTATAACGTCAAAGGACCTGTTGTTGATGTAAGTGACATGTACGATTAAAAGCAGATATACAAACCGTCTACTAAAGAAAACATCTGTCATGACTTGCACGCCTCACCTCAGTGAAAAAATTTACTACCTGAAGTTTTAGAATGCATTTTTTTTTTTTCCTCGCCAGAACTCATGACTCATGAGCAAATCAAAATTATGAGGAATGTGATTAGGATTTTTTGATTTTACTTCTTTAAAGAAAGTCTTTAAAGGGGTCATGAATTTTTTGACATACAGTAAGAGGTCCCGGTGCTATACAAACATACAATTTCACAGCACGACATTTCTCAAAGCTTTTTTTTATATACTGTATATAAAACCAAGCTGGCAATATGACCTGTTTTCTTTTGCCGACTGTTTTCTCATGACTTCCTGGAAGTCCAGGGTCATTGCATTTGTGTGCTCATCAGACATGACTGTGATCTGCTACAATGCTCATCACTGCAACCTTTTATGCAATGGGTGTAGATTTAAATATAATGCTGTAATCAACATTTTTCATGATTAGTTAATCTTGGCAGCTGTAATAGTAAAAATGTACTAAAAGTTTTCAAAAGAGTTCATGTACTATAATAATAATATTAATAATAATAATACTTATGATAATAATAATAATACTTATAATACTACTACTAATAATAATACTTATTTCATAAGTATAAAAGTTAACAGGCTTTTATTTTGAAGTCTTAAAGGAGACCCGCCCATTTAAACAGTGTTTTTAAATCAAAAGGGTTAAAAATAATTTTATTTCTAAATGATGGCATTTTTTTAAAAAGATTTATTTGGTAACACTTTACAACAAGGTTCGGGGACAGAGATCGGGAAAGGGCCGTGAGCCGGGAATCAAACTCGGGGCGCCCGAAACACATCGGCGCTACGTGTCAGCGGACTGCCCACGAGGCACCAACAAATGATGGCACTTTTTAATGTATAAATAATATTAGCGTTATAAGTGCACCTCTGGAAACAGTACAAAAAAATAAAAATAAAAAGTTTATGAACCTCTCTAAAGAGGTCATGACATGAGAAATCAAATTTGTCTTGGTATTTTGACATAAAAGAGGTCTTTATACCATTAAAACATTCTGCATGTTTCATAGCTTAAAAATCCTCCTCATTATAAACAAAGCATTTATTTAATCAAGTTCCAAAAATGGCTCGTTCTGATTTTGGGTGCCCTGTGATGTCACAAGGGCAAATACATTTGCACATGACTGCTTCCAGAGCAAGATAATGATGAATAGTTATACATCATCACACCAAAGGCCCGCCCACTGGTGTTCATTCGCTTAACTGCAAACATTTACCTACTCTGGATGTGTCACAGTTTGCATCAGAGGACATGTTTGTTCGGAGCATTTTGTCTTGTAAACGAGGTAAAAATGAAAGATGAAGCAGCCAATTCTTTGTTTGTAAATGATGGTTTTATATGGATAATTTTTTAAAAGACAATAGCAAGTAGGTGTTAATACTGTTTCCTATCAAATTATGTTAGTTAGTCATAACAGTAGCCATTTACTGACAAACCTTAAAGGAGCTGCCTCTTAAAAACAGATAATTTCAGACAAAGGGTCAGAATGAGGGTTGTGAAAAAAACTTGAACATTTTAAAGAACATATAAAAAAAAACATTTCTTGAACTCTTTAAAAACTGTATGACCTCACTGTTATATTATAAAAAAGTGTCATATGTATTGTGTGTTCTCTAATCTGATCACTTCTATTACTATAAAGCAAGTAAAGCTTGTGTTAAGATACTGTTTGCTTGGTACTTGTAAACAGAGGGTTTTTTAGATCTGCACAACGTAATCCAGCATTGCTGGGTTATATGAAAAATTGAAGCATTTATATACTTCCATGCTATAGATAAATGTACAGCGCTCATGTTCACAAATATGTTCTTTGATGCTTGTACCTATTTCTGTGGCGGTTTGTCCTCGCTTGTGAGCTAGAAAATTGGTTTGCGAGACAGGAAGATGGACCCATTCACAACTAAAAATAAATGAAGGAAGCACTCCATTTTGCTTTTCACTCATCCTTAATCTGTACACCCATAGGACAGTGATGCAGTGAAACGGCTGTTGTTTTCTTCATGAGCAGGAGGGTTGAATTTCCTGTATAAAGAGTGAAGGTCTTGGTTTGTGTGGAGATGTTAGAGTTACTCAGAGCTGTGGTATGGGCCCTGTGCTGCACTTCCCCTGTTTGATTCAGCTCTGTGGTTATTTCACTAATATAGGGTCTTTTGTAGGATTTAACAGCCATTCAGCAGTAATTCTGGTGAACACAGTGGTGGCTATTCAGTATAATTTGAAAAGACTAATGGAATTGTATGATTTAGACATCTAACAAGCTCCCATTTGCAGAGGTTTCAGTGAAAGATCTTCTGGTTTGCACAACAGTGCAGTGAGGTGTTACTTGCCAGTTACAAACTTACTCGTGATTTAAATTAAGCTTCAGTCAAGCTATCCTTATAGGTGGAAAAAGTAGTTAACTACTTTGAAGCTGCAGTGTATTTTTAAGTAAGCAGATTGGCAGTATGTATTAATCAGAGCAGTATTTCTGACTCAACAATAAAAGGAATTTGAATGAATGAATTTCAAACATTAAACAACTCAGGGTTCCCATGCTTTTTGAAAGTACTTGAATTTCAGGCACATGGACTCAAGGAGTGGAAAGTATGTAAAAACAAACACAAGTCCTTGTGGTTGAATTCAACATGAACTAATATTTTGTTAGAGTACACTCTAAAAATGCTGGGTTAAAAATGGACAAACCCAACAATTGATCCTTCGCCGGGGGTTTGATTGACAAGCGATCGAACCAATCAGAACGCCGAATCTGCCATTTTGTCCAACAAAGCAGCCAGGAGTTAATCTCGGTGGAGTTAAACTTGAAAAATTGTGTATATTGACATCTTTCCACGTTTAAAACAACATTGATTCTCATGTTCATTCATGTTTATTTGATGTTATAAATGGACTCGTAGTAAGAGATGATCGGTTTACGAGCCTCTTGAGCTGAGGCGCTACGCCAATCTGTCACAACACATTAAAGAGCCACAAAATGTTATTTATTGTTTGAATTTCTTAAAAAACTACACCGTTTGAAAGCTGGGACTTTTAATATCATAAGTAACCTGGTTTGTCTTGTCTGTCGAGGTGTTGTCCGTTTCCTCTTTGCTCCGCAATTTATTTTTCACTGCGTTTGGCGTGACAGTGCCATGGCTTGTCGGACAAAGCAAAAGTAACTAGGTGGGGGGGGGGGGGGGGGGGGTTGTTTGGGAAGGGTCAATTGGGTTGTTTTAACTCAGCAGTGGGCTTAAACGATTTTTCCAACCTGCTGGGCAGTTTTATTTAACTCAACTATTGTTTAAAAAGTACTAAATGGTTGGCTTAAAATGAACCTAAAATGGGTTTAAAATTAAAAATCAGACACATAATTACTAGAGGCAACAATAATAATAATAAGCAATTTAATAAATGTTTATTATTATTCATTAAATGTTCATTTAATTAACATATTAATTAGTGTTCATTTCCAACATATTCTGGGTTCGTTTTAAGCAAGCAATACAGTCATTTTTAAAAATAGTTGAGTTAAATAAAATGACCCAGCAATTTGGGCAAATATTTAACCCAACTGCTGGGTTTGTCCATTTTCAACCATTTTAACCTTCAGAAAGCCTTTATGTGCTGCCAAAGCCAGAATGAAAAATTGGATAATATTATAAAATATTATTGCATTTTAAAATAACTTAATAACTTAGTTTTAATATATTTTAAATGTAATTTATTCCTGTAATGACAAATCTTAATTTTCAATAGCTCACTTGTCTTACTTAAGTCTTCAGTGTCACGAGATCATATTACACACTAAAATGCTGGGTTAAAAACAACCCAAGTTGGGTTGAAAGAGGACAAACCCAGCGAATGGTTTTCTTTGTGGGGATGGTCAGAAACTGCAGTTTGAACTCATTTATCTTGGCCTCAAGTGAAGATAGAATCAAATTAAATTCGGACACGAGGGCCTGGCGACGTTCACCCAACAGTTTAGCAATCCCTGCCATATTAAGCACGTTTTTAACCCAGCATTTTTTAGAGTGTATTATCATTTCTTTTTTATTATCTTTGTTGAAAACAATTGTGCAGCTTAATATTTTTATTTATTGATACTTTTTTGTAGGATTCTGTGATGAATAGAGTTCAAAAGAACAGCATTTACATGAAATGGAAATGTTTTGCAACATTATAAATGTCTTTACTGTCACTTTTGATCAATTTAATGTTGTTGAATAAAAGTATTAATTTCTTAAGAAAAAATATTACTGACCCCAAACTTTTGAAGAGATTTGTATATATGAAAGAGAGGAACATTAACATTTTCATCCCTTTACTGGAGAGAGATTTTTAATGATCACATCTTACTTGGTTAAAGGTGCGTTTACGCCACTGTTTGTTGGTAGTTAGATTAGATTAGAGGTCACTCTAACACTGTGGGTCATATCCTTCCAGTGACAGATTTACTGAAGGATTTCTGTTATTTTCCTTTCCCGGCATTGCACACTTTTTTTTTTCCTTCACGCATATGTGCCGGTGCTTGATGAAGGATGAAGGATGAAGGAGCAGGCGGTCACGCACAGCAGATTATTCTCTCCAAAACAGCATTGTTTATTTCTTCCTCTTCCTGCCTTCCCTCTGCCTCACTTTGCCGGCCTGTGCCACACTATTCTGCATTATTATTGCGGCTAAATGCGTCTCACGCTCATGATTCAGGTCTGCTTCCTGGAGTAGGGTCTGTTCCTGTGAAAACCACGCATGTTAGAATGACTGTACAGATGCATGATTCAGTAATGTCACAGCAGCCAGAGGCCAATCTCCCTTTCAAACAGATGCACATGTCAGAACACATGCACAATCACATGATACACACCTAGGGTAGAACTTTTTATTTGTGCATGGCCTTTTGGTGTAAATGGCCTGCAAAGTATCCTAATGGAAGTTGATTTGAGACCGAGCCAATGTAAAGATATGGTAATAAACCCACTGATCCCCTCATTTCCTTTTGCAATGTTTGATGTCCTGAAAAGCACAATTTATTTTTTATATCTTCCACACAAGTCGACCTGGGCTTTGGTTAAAGCTCCCATGAGATCACTCTCATTGCTATGCCTGGCTTTTATCTTCTGCGTAGACTCTGACCTGCAGTAGCCTCTAATCAGGATCGTGGAGAATTTCTTGCAGAGGCCAATGTGGTCAGCAAATTGAAATATTTGCGCTGTTTCAGAGCTCAGAAAGGTCTTGGCTGCTCACACTGAATAAGAAGGCCATCAGAGAACCAACCACCAGAGGAAATGCAATTTGCAGTTAGGCAGTTGGGAAAGCACGCTTTTGAGCCTGAAATCTTTACTGCTGTGAATCCTAATGAAATATGACAGCTCTAAAATTAAAATGGATGGGATGTAAATTTAATCTAATATTGTCATCACTACAGTTGATCACCTCTGACCTGAATGCAGAAGTTTCTACTTAGTGATGCAACTCTGTGTAACTTCTATGTAATCCTTGTAAATTACAGATATATTTTATTATTTATTTATTTTTAATAATCTAGTCATAATCTAGCCATAATCTAGTTGTCTGGATTTTTTTTCCTGCTGAGCTCAACAATAACATACACTAAATGACATTAAACACATAAATACAAAGAATGAAAACATATATACATCAATGTATATTCAAACGCCCTTTACAAAAAAAGGTAAAACAATGATGTTGGACAATTTTGAAGTTGGAGGAGAAAATGAGTTTTTCACTCTACCACGGTACTTCTGCCTACGTCACGTAATGCGTGGCCCATGGCAGAGCAGTTTAAGATGAGCATTTGTGGTTAAATAATGTGTATATATAATATATTTTTTAGAAAATGACCTATCGTTTTACTAGATAAGACCCTTATTCCTCGTCTGGGATCATGTAGAGTCCTGTGAAACTACATTAAAACTGCAATTTGGACCTTCAACCTATTGGTAACAGTTGAAGTCCACTATAGGGAGAAAAATCCTGGAATGTTTTCCTCAAAAACCTTAATTTCTTGTCGACTGAAGAAACATAGACATAAACATTTTGGATGACATGGGGGTGAGTAAATTATCATTATGAAGTGAGCTAATCCTTTAAGAGGTGTCTGGCCGGATTTGTGAGATCTTTCAGAATTGTTAGACCTTTTCTCTGCAAACATGAGACATAAATGTCAACAATGGTGGAAAGATCACGACCTATAATTTAAGGCACACCGCACTATATTACTGATCTGACTTCTCTGCTGAATTGTAGAGCTGCCAAACCACACTGTAGTTGATAAAGTCTGCACGCTTTCTATCACAGCTGTGTAAAAATATAACATTAGCAATTTTTTTTGTCTTAAGTCTTTAATGGGATTTTTTAAATAATGCATCTTAGGTTATCGTCCCTCTTCAACAATGAGATGTGTGTGTATATATATGTATGTATATACAAGTTTGCAAGAACTTTAAGGCTCAGCACATTCTCACTCCCAACTCGTCACACATTGACGCTTGGTCAGGACCCCTTGATGTCACCATTTAACACACAGGGTGCCCCTTTAGAGTTGCTCTCAATGAGAAACATCATACACAGAAACAATGGGCAAATATTCCAAGTGTTCTGAGGCCAAACGATTGATTTGTGTGAGAAACGGACCCAAAAACGATCTCCATCTGCAGTCAAGCTCAGATTCTCTGCACATATTCAAATATTGCACCAGAAGAAGTGTTACGTCAGCTTTGATTGTGAAAAGGCTCTTGTGTGTCTTTGTAACTGATTGCATCATGCTATTGCTCGGGTGGATCTTTTGAATGAGAAATGAGTGTTTTCATCTATTAAAACCTTAAGTTCCACTCTGTAGACATCATTCGTGGACATCATTATATTTTGTGCACTCCATAATCTTTAATCAAACTCAAAATAAAACTTCAATAAAAAATGGATTCTCCTTGGTATATCTGTCTGAAATACCTGATGTTTTATTCATAGAGATCTTGATTTTGAGGTCAAGCTCGAACAGGCATGTAACTGTGCTGCCCAGAGTCTGAGATGACTAGTGAAATTCCTTCTGTATTGCATTCTTTTCTAATTTAATGCAGGTTTTTTATTATAAATTAAATTATTAGCATAACAGTTTGAATGAATAGTTGATTTACCAAGAATTTATGCCTTAGTATTTGGTTTGTCATTTTTTGCTTTAATGACAGCAGCAATTGAGCTGAAGTATTCACGATTGTGAGGAACAGACCAAAATTCTTTATCCAGCGACCTTCATCTCCATTCTCAGCAGCGACCATAACCGTCAAATCCCACACTCATTATAAATTCAAAAACTGGCACCTCAAGAAGCTTTAAAATATGTTTTACGGCATTGATACCAAACGCATATTGGCTCTCGTCTGCTTCATCACAGATTAAGGCATGCAGCGTTTCATTTGATGTGCGTTTGAATGAGAAATGCACACCTTCACAGAGTGGATCGGGATAAGATTTTCAGCGATTAATAATGTCAATTCTGCTCTGTACCTCATAAAAAACTATTATATATTGCCACAAAGGACAGCAAATGCAACTGCAACACATCGTCTTTTGGACTTCTTTTGGTACCGCTTTTGATATTTTTGCAGTAAATAAATCATTGTGATTGCACTTGTCTGTATATTTTTCTTTATAACCGTACATATTTTTAAGAAATGGTTATGGGTAGATTTCGAGGACTGGGATTAGCAGCTCAAAATATCTTTGTAAAGGGGTGGTTGATTGATTTCACTTTTTAACTTTAGTTAGTGTTTAATGTTGCTGTTTGAGCATGAACAACATCTGCACGATGACAGTTACAATGCTCAAAGTTCAATGCAATGTTAGATATTTTCTTTTAAAGAAGTTAATGACATCACTAACCCCAAAATTTACATAAACCCCGCCCCCAAGAACATGCAACAAAGGGGGTGAGGCCATGTTGGGCTGCTTTAGAGAAGAGGAAGAGTTGTTGTAGTAGAGTGTTGTTATCATGCCGTCATTTTACGCCGAACTGCTTCACAAACGAGGTTCAATTCAATACAGGATTTGCACAAAAGATGAACATGACGGCACATGCTAGTGGATGAGTTGACTCAACTCCACAGCAACTACATAAATTTATCCACTAACCATTCAGAAACGTCCAGTTTCATTCTAAAAGTTGTAACTTCTTCCTGAGACTCTCCGTCAGTGTCGACTCCGGTTTGAACAATGTAAGGCTGAACACCGTTAATGACAACTGAAGTGCGAGCTGTTAAAGCTCCGCCCTCTTCTGAAAAGGGGGCCGGGAGCAGCAGCTCATTTGCATTTAAAGGGACACACACAAAAACAGTGTTTTTGCTCACACTCAAATAGGGACAAATTTGTCAAGCGATAATAAATGATATACCCCACAGTATTGAGCTGAAACTTCACAGACACATTCTGAGGACACCAGAGACTTAAATTACATCTTGTAAAAGGGGCAGAATAGGTCCCCTTTAATGCTGTATTGTCAAGCTCAAAACCAAGACTGAGTACATGCAGAAATCTTATTTCAGAATTCTTTTTTATTTTGAACAACCCATTTTCAAGATATGATTCAAATTACTTGAACAGCTGGGCCCTGATAATCATTTGATTTGGCATGATTTAAAATGATCCAAAGAGCGTCTTTAGCTTTAATCGAAGAACTACATCTGACCTTCTGTACAAAAATCAGTGCCATCAATGTTACAATGCCTACATTATTTTCATCAGAATTGAACTAATAGTTCAGAATCTGAAATATATTTCTTGTTCATTTTACTTTTACACTTAACTTTTATTTGCTTTACATGTTTCAAAATTCCAAAGGCCTGTTCACACAAAGAATGATAACTATAAAGATAACTATAACTATATTAGTGTCCACACCAATGCACAATATTGTTCGGTTTATATTAAGCATGCGTTGAAGTTGTCGTCTGCCACTTTAAATGCTCAAACTCTTTAAAGCAGAGTGGATTCTGATTGGCTGCCAATGTTTTTATCATTCATCAGCTGGATATTTAGAACATTTTTAGAACTGTATGTTTATTGCTGTCATTATAGTTATGGTCCTTGGTGTAAGCGGGCCTTGTATTTTGACATTTGCACCCCAAAATGTAATGTTACATTATATTTATTCACTGTGGTTTATAGTTTGACATTTCTTGTCTTGTCATGGGGAAATATGATTTTGCTCTGCTCTTTCAGCACTCTTCACACTCTCAACCGGGAAAATAAGCCTGTCTGTCTGCTCTTTGAAAGATACTGTGGTATTGTGTTGTCGTTTCATTAACTTGAACAGTCCCTCAGCAGAGGCTGAGTTGAAATACAAGTTGTGTGGCAGCACGAGGCGACAGTTTTGGATGTAACGGGGTGAAAAATCCTATTATTTCTCTTGTTTACTTTGGGCAATATTGGAAGTTTGGGCAGCTCTGGGCATCTGCATTCTTGGCAGTCACCAAATCTAATTTATTTTCGAGTCATTAGCACATCCCGGTATGAAGCCCAGCAGCAGCATCTGCTGTTTCACTGTGGCAGGATCTACTGGGACCTGCACAATCATAGCCCTCATAGTGTGCGTTCTCTCTTTATCTCTGCATGCTTATTTCCCCACCTCCATTCTGTCTTCTACACTCATTTTCTCTTTATCATCTCCCTTTTGCGCTCCCATTCTGTCTTATTTCACAGTCTTTAAGGAAATCCATACAGAGTGGGATGCTGGAGGTTTGGCTCTTTATTGACATTAGCTGAACACCCACTGAGAATAAATGAAACACATCCCGCTCATATCCATCACAGCATTTATAATGTCATTAATCAGCAAACCTGGAGTTGTGGCTTAAATTAAAATGCTTCCTTGCACAAATCAATAGAATAGCAATCCAACTTGAGATTCTGGTTCTACTAACCACCGATCTCAACAGAAATACAAACATAAATACATTCTGACATTTTATCCTGAATTTGACTCAAATTGTTATGCTGATTCTCTACAGTACCGTTCAAAGGTTTAGGGTCAGTAAGATTTTTTTTTTTTTTTACAGAAATGTTTATTCATTTAGGACACAACTGATCAAAAGTGACAGTAAACACTTTTACAACAACAACAAAAAATCATTGCTGTTCTTTTAAACTATTCATCAAAAAATCCTGAAATATGTATCCATTTCCACATAATTATAAATTATTAACAGTTTTGAACATTGATAATAATAAGAGATGTTTTATAAGCAGCAAATCATCATATTAGTATGATTTCTGAAGGATCATGTGACACTGAAGACTGGAGTAATGATGCTGAATATTCAGCTTTGAATCAGAGGAATAAATTACATTTTAAAATATATTCAAATAGTAAAGAGTTGTTTTAAATTGTAATAATATTTCACAATTTTTACTGTATTTTTGACAAAAAAAAGGGCGATCATAAGAGGCTTCTTTTAAAAATATTAAAATAATGTTTTAAAAACCCAAACTTTTGAACAGTATTATTATTATTATTATTATTATTATTTCATATAGACATATTATTTCACATTAATTTATTTATTTTAATTGTTTAGATTTTTAAATGTGGTTTAAAAATAACATCACACATTTGCATCAAAATAAAAAAACTTATTTTAAATTGTAATAATATTTCACAATATTTCTTTCAAAAACATTAAAATCTTTGAACAATATTGTACATACTGCTTTACTAAGTTTTATGATTGATTTTTCAAATTGCAGTGGACTGTGTATTAATAAACTTCAAGATTCAAGATCTCTTGATTCAATTCAGTTTTTGATTCCATTTGATTCATTTCCCATTTATTTGGATAAATGTCAATTATAATGTCCATTTTACTTTCATTGAAGGAAAAATTAAAAAAATGCTGTAAATTGTGCAGGACAGTGTTTATGTGAGCAATTCATAATTGTAAATTATTCATTAAAAGAACCCACACTCTAATAAAATGCTGGGTTAAAAACAACCCAAGATGGGTTGAAACTATCTTTTTAAAATGACTGAATTGCTTGTTTAAAATGAACCAAAATATGTTGGAAATTAACATTTATTAATATGTTTAATAAATGAACATTTATTAATAGGTTTAATTAATAATAATAATTAAACAATAAACATTTATTAAATTGCTTATTAATAAATGTTCACCTTTTGATTATTATTGTTGCCTCTAGTAATTATGTGTCTGATTTTTAATTTTCCAACTATTCTGGGTTCATTTTAAGCCAGCCATATAGTCATTTTTAAACAATAGTTGGGTAAAATAAAACTTCCCAGCTTGTTGGGCAAACATTTAACCCAATCACTGGGTTTGTCCATTTCCAACCCAACTTGGGTTGTTTTTAACCCAGCATTATTTTTAGTGTAGTTATTTGTTTCATAAATCAGATTACGTCGGTAATGCTGTATGTTTTGATTCACTAAACTCATAAAAGTAATTTGTTCATGAATCTTACTACAATGAAGCTCTAGTGCAACTCTCCCCAAAAAATTCCTCTGGGTTTGTTGTTTAAATGAAAATGTTTCTTGGTTCTTAGTAAAAGATTTCCTTGGAAACCAAAATGCTCCTTTAGAAGAAATGAATGCACTTAAATTGTATTAAACTGTTTGAAGCAGCCATATGGGAATGCGTGATATACTGCTAACAGTCTCACCTTTCAAAAAGGTGATTAAACAAAAGGAGGAGTCTGCCAACACTTTGATTTCCTTTGTAGTGTTGCCATCTTTGTTTAACAGCTATGAAGAAGTAGGTGGCTGCGTTGAATGACAGCCATAAACCTGAATATGTGTGAATATGTGTGAATATGTGACTCAGTGTGGGTGGCTGCATTTGCTAATTTATCATCAAATTGGGTTTCATGCTAAATATAGTGTTATTAATCCACTTATTCACCGGTGGCCACCAGACGTCAATGTTCACAACGGGTTTCTTCACTTTAATTAAAGACTTTTTCCCGATTCGCTGTGGATAACTCACCATGCACTATTAATTCATCATGCTTCAGACTGATTTAGTTGTTTTTCTTCATCCAAAGTGAATTCAGAATGGAAGTTTCTGTTGCTGGATGTGACAATTTTTTATTATTCTGAGTGTCGCGTTTCTCTCCCTTGTGTCTTTCTCTCTCTCTCCCCCCCATCTTTCTTTATTCCTCACTTCCCTTCCTCCTCTTCTCTCTCAGATCAGTCAGATGCTGGGGAATGAGATCAAGTTTGCGGTTCGAGAGCCTGTGGGCCTGAGGTAAAACAACATCCCTCTCTGCACTGTGGTACTTGGGAGTTTGCTCTCATACACCTCATTTATTACATTCTGCCTTGGGTCAGCAGTGCAGAAAATAGCAGGCCTTTAATTAAAGCACAGTTATTTTGACAGGCCATAGCTGAACCAGCTGAACCCTGAACTCGATAATTGTACAAATTGATCTGCTATTAAAGTAACCTGTAGTGTTTTGTTTGTTTAAGGACACTAAACAAATGATTTATGTAAGAAGAATCCCCTGCAATATTATTAGCTCCTAATGTATGTGCATTATTTGTCAAGTCTCCATACCTCTTTTAATTTTGCACAATTATGTAACACAACACACTTCTATGAGGTCCATACGTCTGAGACCACTAGTGAAAATGCTAATATTTTGCATTTTTCTTATTAAAACATTTTTAATGATCATATACACTGTTGTGTAAATATTTGTAGTTTAATTCGCTCTGTTAATGTTATTTATTTAATTAGTTCCCTAAAAATAGGGTAGAATCTAAAATATTTCCCATTCATTTATCTGACCTTCTGTAAAAAGTGTCATATAATCAATATCACAAATTTGTTTATTTAATAGGGTAGCATCTAAAATATTTCTTATTAATATTTTCATTTTGCATTAAAGGGGTCATGACATGAGAAATCAAATTTGCCTTGATCTTTTGACATATAAGAGGTCTCTGTTTCATAGCTTAAAACGTCCTCTTCTGTGAATTTTTATCATGCCATTCTGACTTTATATCTCGCAATTCTGAGAAAAAAGACAGAATTGTACGGAAGAGGATTAGGGACAAGCAATAATAAAAAAATAAAACCATCGCGAGATTAAAGTTGTTACATTTCGAGAAAAAAGTTGAGATAAAATGTTGAGAATAAACTCATTAAATTACAAGAAAAAACTCGTTAAATTTCAAGAAAAAAGTCGATAAAATGTTGAGAATGTTCTCGTAATTTAACGAATTTGGTCTCGTAATTTAACAACTTTTTTCTCGTAATTTAATGTTTATTCTCGTAATTTAGTGACTATTCTCAACATTTTATCTCGACTTTTTTCTCGAAATTTAATGTTTATTCTCGTAATTTAGTGACTTTATTCTCGTATTTTAATGACTTTATTCTCAACATTTTATCTCCAGGGGTATCTTCCATAGAATTGTGATATAAACTTGTAATTGTGAGAAAAAGTCAGAATTGTGAATTTTTTTTTTTCATGGCAGAAACAATCTTCCATACGTTTCAGACAGAGGGTCAGAATGAAATTTGAAAATAGCTGCATGTATATTTGTCTTGTGCAAAAAACTTTACCAAGTGAAAAAATCCATGTCAGGACCTCTTAAAAAAAGTTTCTTTCAGTTTATTTCCAGGTTTAAAAGCAATTTTGAACCCCAGATATTTGGTCACAGGCTTTTAAATCCCTCTGTATAGCATTGCTAAACCGCCCATGGCATTTCATTTTAAATAGAGAATATGCAATCAAAGTTAGCAAATTTCTCTACTGACTCTGTTTTTCCTTTCTCAAGGTTATGGATTCTCTTCTCTGCTGTGGTTTTCACAGTCATGGCCCTTATGGTGAGTTTCAGTACTTGCAGCTCCATAAGTTCTCAGGACCATTGCATTCTTACTATCTTCAGTACCACAATGAATCTATTCATCATTAAGTGATTGTGTGTGTGTGTGATTTATAGGCCCTAGTCTTCCCCAACCAGCTGTACGAGGTTGTATTTGATCAGGAGCAAACAGCCACCAGTGTCTCTATACGTCTCTATGGAGGGGCCATTCTCAGTAAGTCATATTCATCTCATTCTGTATATTTAATAAAGCAGCATTACCTAATGATCTCTCACAGCCTTAGTTAGAAGTTGTCATGTGTTCAGCGCATCTATTAATGGGCTGTAAACAGACTCCTCTGTCTTTTTACCCTTCTACTCAAGGGGCTCTTAGGATGTGTGTTTTTGTGTTTATGCGAGTAAATGGCCAGTCAGCCAGTGGATTGTGAAGAGAAGCGAGGAGGAAATATTCCCTGCAGGACTGCACGCTCTCCGCTGCTCATTCACTTAATTGCACATTAAATCGGACTCTTTCTGGTCCACTGCAGACAACAAATTTGCACAAATTAGCTGTGCAGTTATTCTCCTCTCTACCTGCTTCCTTTTCTTATCTTTCCCTCAAAATGTATTTAATAGACGAGACATGTTTTTAATATTACTCATTTAATCCTCCTGGTGATTGCCAAATCTGTCGGTACATGTCAGCCACTATTCTTTGGTGTCTCAAAGTGAACAGGAAGGATTTTATATCAGCTCAGTGAAACAGTGAACATTTGTCATCTCACTCATTTCTTAGTCTATTTATGCCACTTTTTTCTGTTTTCATCTGCCATTTCCACAATTCACTTCATTCATTCATTGGTTTAAACCTAGAAAATTAACTAAACTCGACTCATGACCAATGCTGACCAAGTATTTGAAAGTTGAGCTGCAGGCTCATTGTCTGCTGATACAGCAGGAACCAATCAGCTGTGCCCTATAAAGAACAGGGTGATTGAGTTAAGTACATGTCATCTAGAGTTTCGTGAAAGAACTTTGTATATTTATATTATATAATATTTTATTATTTTGTTATATTTTATTGTATTATTTAATCTAAATGATGTTTGAGGCACATTGTGAGACACAAGGTTTGTTGAATGTTTGTTTATACCACCGTTCAAAAGTTTGGGGTCAGTAGGAATTTTTTCTCTTCAAAAATACAGTGAAATATACTATAAAATTGTGAACTTTTGTTACATTTTAAAGTAGCTATTTTCTATATTAATAGATTTTAAATTTTATTCCTGTGATGCAAGTCTTCATTGTCACATGATCCTGTTGAAAACCGTTATGCTGCTATTTTTTTTTTTTTTTCCTTCCCTCCAGGATTCTTTGATGAATAGAAAAGTTCAACAGGAACAGGATTTATTTTGAAATTGAAAATTTTGCAACATTATAAATGGTTTTTACTGCCACTTGATCAATTTAATGTATCCTTACGGATAAAAAGTATTAATTTCTTAAAAAAACTGATCCAAACTTTTGAAACGGTAGCGTACATTTATCACACTATTTGCCCTCTTTTTGGCAGGTCTCTCTCTGATCATGTGGAATGGCCTGTACACCGCTGAGAAGGTTATCATCCAGTGGACGTTACTTAGCGAGGCTTGTTACTTCGCCATCCAGTTTTTAGGTTTGTATCAATGAGAACTAGAGTCTTAGGCATGCTGTGTTTTGTCAGCTCTAGATGGGCTGTGTAATGTCATGATGGCACTGCCCTCTAGTGGTTGTGATCTCTCAGTGGATTCATTCAAGTATAGTACATACAGTATATATTGTAACGAACATTGTCTGTGGCTTTTTACACATATAGTTGGTTGAAATGTTTCAAGAAGTAATATTAATTTATATTTTTTATAATATTAACATATTGAGCAGTTGTCTCAAATATGGTAGTACAATAGCATCAACAAATAAACTTCCTGACTGCAGTTTTCCACTTATTACACGACTACTTAACAAATAAATAAATACATGGCCCTGAAAATAATGAAATTGATTTATTTACCTGTTTTTTAATCTTGCTTTATGAATTTTAGTAATAATGTTTTTATTTACTTTTTTTTATAAACAGTGTAACATGTCTTTTTGTCTCTTGCCAGGTCATTTTTATTACACTAAGTTGTAGTAATTGTTTTGAGATGCATGATGTGACCAGTGAAGTTGATATAGAAAAAAGAGAACGTAGAGTAATATCAAAAACAGAAAACACTGATATGTTGCAGTGAAATAGGTTAAGGGTACAACCGACCAATCGGAATCAAGTATTGCAGAGAGCTGTGTAGCATTTCAACATTTTTGAAAGAAATTTATATTTTTATGTATAAAAGTTTCTTTAAAATTACAGTACAATTATATTATGAAAAAAAAAAAAGTATTTTTTTTTTTTTTTTACTTTCTATTAATCAAAGAATCATGAAAAAAACAGTTTTCAACATTGATAACTTGAGCAGCAAATCAGCATATTAGAATAATTTCTGAAGGATCTGAAAACTGGAGTAATGATGCAGAAAAATTCAGCTTTGCCATCACATGAATAAATTACATTTTAAAATATATTCAAAAAGAAAACAGTTATTTTAAATTGAAATAATATTTTATAATATTACTATTACTATGATAAGATTTCAGCAAAAAAATATTTGTCCACACCAGACACCAGACTTATATAGTTATATATTATATATTATAAAGTCAATCAAAAATCACGGCCAATCAAGAGTGTGTGGGCGGCTCTCTCTGCAAGCTCCCGGTGTCATGAGAAATCTAGTCCCCCCAGGAAATCGAGTCTCCTTTAGGACCCATGCGGTTAAATACTTGATCAAAAGTTATTGTGATGTCTTGACTAATTATAACCTCTTTCACTATTGGATGATGTTTACTACGTTAAGTGCACAAACAACAGGCTTGAAATCGAAACGATTGTTGGGGGGACTCGATTTCTCAACCCACTGGCACTCGCAACGAAATATATGAGTACATAAACTGATGAATATTACAGCATTTTAACATTATTAAAAATACATTCTAAGTTACTGAAACAGTCTTTGTCATAGAATACACTTGTCTGTTCACAATGAGTTGACAGTTTGAACGTTCTTGTTTCCTTCCATTTATTTTGAAGATCTGAGGTAAATTATCAATTGCTGCTTTCAGTACGGCTATAAAAGACAGACAACAGGGTTCCCACTCGTCCTGGAAAACCTTGAAAACCTGGAAAATTGATGACAAACTTTCCAGTCCTAGAAAATTAGAGAAAATGAAAAATGTCCTGGAAAATCTTGTTTTTGTCCTTAAATTATTTTTTTAAAAGTTCTTAGGTTTTTCTTTAGTTGAGAACAAAAAGTTTATTACTGGCCAAAAACAATTACTGTTAGTTGCAGAAAGTGCTATGTTTTGACATAGTATTTTCAATGATGATGTTTAGTCTTGTGTTGCCACTTGCAGCAGTTAACTAATGCTCAAATGTGTGCAGAAAATGTTAATTAGTAAGCAGCTACCTAATTCAGTAACTTGCTAACTAATAATTTTGATGCAATATAAGGTCGATAAGGGAATCATTGTGCAGTGTAGCCAGCTTCATTGATTATAACAGGGGTTTTCACAACAGTTCAGAACTTTGTGTGTTTTTGCTGAAGTGATTGACAGCTGCAGTGATTAAAAAAGGAAAATCTGTTTAGAACCCATTCGCAATTTGAAAGTTTCATTAAGTATACACACATTAAAGTTTTGGGAATGACTAACTTATTTAAATGCGGGATTGAGTCCAAAATTATATTGATTGACGTGGTGATAACCAGCATTGGATGGGACAAAAATAACTAATAGACCTGCCACATATTCTATTACGCGTTATGGGTTTCTTTGTTGTTCATCAACTTTGTCTTTGACTAATATTTTTATTTTCAAATAGTTAAAACATTGAAATAGTTCCAATATTTTTTGCTATGATATGGACACTGGTAACGGGAACAATTTGATTTGTCATAATGTATGATTGAGAGCTCATATTAAAAATGATTTTATAATTAAGTCATGGCAATAAACTATGGAAGTGTCTGCTGCTGAATAAAAAATAAAAAAGGTAATTGCAACTTTTTATCTCAAAATTCTAAAAAATCCCAAGCTTACATATTTGTGATATAAACTTGCAATTGTGTTATAAAGTCAGAATTATAAATTGCATAACTGTGATATAAACTCGCAATTGCGAGAAAAAAAAGTCTAGTGAGATACAAAAAAGGTAATTGCGATTTTTTTTAATTCTGTGGCGGAAACAAGCTTCCATAGTCATAATGTATGATTAAGAGCTCATATTAAAAACTGAAGTCATGGCAATAAACTGTATGCCTTTTAAAGACTTCGAGAGCAATATATTACTTTAGGGCGAGATCCTTGTCTTTTATTCCTGCCATAGTAAAACTGAAAATAGGGCTGGGCGATATATCGCATGCGATTCTCACGCGCATTTCGTCAGTAAAGCCGGTTCCCTGATTGCCGCTAAATCGCCATCACCTGCTTTCAAATGGAGCGGCATTTAATAGACAGAGCCGTAGATCACTGACAAACCACGCAATATCACGTTCATTATCGAAGGCGATTCATCTGCGATATTGCGTGGTTTGTCAGTGAACTACGGCTCTGTCTATTAAATGCCGCTCCATTTGAAAGCAGGTGATGGCGATTTAGCGGTAATCAGGGAACCGGCTTTACTGACGAAATGCGCGTGACAATCGCATGCGATATATCACCCAGCCCAAACTGAAAATGTCCTGGAAAAGTCCTAGAAAATGATCGCTGAAAAAGAGTGGGAACCCTGAGACAAAATGATATACAAACTCATATTAGACACTTTTAACATTAAATAAAGCACATAAACAGTACATGAGATTATCATTGCCATATTTTGTGTTAAAAAAATAAACAGTCATCGCATGTCGCCGTTGCGGCCGGTTTGAACAAAAACTTTGATTAACATGGAACTTTTATCGCATTGCAGCGTCTAGTTAGGACGTGGTGTAAGTCTAATTATTCGTTGTGATATTTATAATCATTTACCATGTGTTTCCTCAAAAATATCTTGATATTTCAATCATTTATGTCTTTGTACACTAATGTCTGTGTTACAGTGACCTCCGTCACTCTGGTGGAACTGGGCTCCCTGCCAAACGCTGCCATCCTCCTCCTCCTCAGTCGCGTATTCTTCCTCACTGTCACGCTGTCCTACTACTACAATCTGGGACGCCGGCCCAAGAAGATCTGAGAGCCCCGCACACACCTGAGCGACAGGCCGCGGGGCTGGAGTTTCCATCTGAAGCTTTGAACAGTGACGCAGTCAAACAACATCAACCTGTTCATCTGGCGTCGAGCCTTACTGCAAGGACGACGCCAACCAGGCCTTCATTTTAATTTCAACTTACACACAACACAGGAGTTTGCCTTTTTTATGGGAAATGCTCACAATCTGGTCAAATGAATTCCATTTTTATTTCAGAGAGTGTGCAGTCACAGTGTAGCCCTCCTCATTCAGCGTTTATCACGTAAAGTATTGCACACCGTAGCCGAGCTTGAAATGCTGGCGTAATTGTCTGTAGCTAATGTATCAATAAAACTGTAAATCATTTCATGTAATAATGCCAATGACTTTGAGCTTGTAGTCATGTTACGTGCGTGAGGGTGGCTAGTGAACACTAGAATGTGTTTTCTGTGCAGGTCGTTCATTATTTGAGCAGTTGTTACTGGTTGGTGTATTTGTGTCAACCAGGAACATCCTGCTCTATGTGGAACGAGTTCTCATATGAGAATGGTTATCAAAAGACACGACAGGTTAGTTTGTTTGGTTAGCTAGTTTGGTGCATTGACCTCGAAAACCCCTCTAGTTGCACTGTTTCAGGAACTCCGGTTTGAACTAATTATTCATGTTTCAGATAACAACTCTTATCCATATTTTTCTTATTGTCAAGTTCATTTTCATCAAGTGTATATGAACAAGAAACTCCTTTTTCTTTTAGTAGTAATGCCACAGAACATGGTTTTGTAGCACAATGGTATGTTTCTTTCATTTTAATAAGCAATGTAGCAGTATTTTCCCTCACATTTCCCTAATGTTGCCTTAATATGCCAAACTGCACAAGCGTTCCACATGTCAGCACACTGCCAGATGTTTGTATTCCTCAAAAGAACTGTATAAATATATATATTTTTTGTTGATTTGCAATTTTCCGGTTGCTTATTTATTGGCCTGCCCAAAAGTTTTTGCATACAGTAGGTTAGTTTTTAGTGGTATCACTTGCATGTTTAATGTCTGAGTTGTTCAGTCATTGTATGCCCTTGATGACAATTCTTGTGCGAGTTCTGCTGAGACAAACTGCAAAATCAAAATTAGCAGCGTGTATGTATTTAAAAGTTTGCTGCCTTGTGTGTAGTGTTGTCAAAAGGACCGACCGCGATACAAGTTGGTAGTGAAATTTAAAAAATGTGACAATGAGCGTTATGGAGCCTGACTGGCCATTGTTAACACGCTTATCAGATATGTCTGTGATTGGCTACAATAATAAATGCACGGGAGCGTTTGAAAGCGCACAGAAGTTTTTGAATTTGAAAGGGAATTTTAACATGTAAAATATGTGTATTTAATGTTTATTTCATGGGTTAAGTACGTTTGCGTGTGAAAAATCAGCACGTTGTGATTCACATGCTTTTGAACCTTTTGGCCTTCCATACACTGATAGACGCCTGCTTTCATACACTCCCATGTGTATCTGTGTAAACGCTGTAAATAGACATCAATGACGCTCTTCACTGAGCGCTTAAACAGTTACACATGGGAGCGTTTGAAAGCAGGCGTCTATCAGTGTATGGAAGGTTCAATTTTAACACGTCAACAATGTAAAATACACGTATTTCTCGCGTTAAATACGTATTGCGCGTGAAAAATCAGTGGTAAATGCACTATTCAACACATTTAACGTGCAGATTTTTCACGTGCAAACAAGTATCTAACGTGAAATTTGCATTAAATACACGTATTTTACGTGTTGTTGATGTGTTAAAATTCACGTGTTTTTGAACCTTTTGGCCTTCCGTACGCTGATAGACACCTGCTTTCAAACACTCCCATGTGTATGTATTTCATGCATTAAATATGTACTGTTTGCGCGTGAAATATGTGTATTCAGCATGTATTTTTACACGCAAACACATTTAAAGTGTGCAATATGCATTAAATACACATATATTTTACTTTTGCCTCTGATATCAGCAGACCGGTCTGCTTTCAAAGCGCTTTCAAATTCAAACACTTCTGTGTGCTTTCAAACGCTCCTATGCATTGATCATTGTAGCCAATCAAAGACATATCTGATGAGTGTGTGAACACAATGGCCAATCAGAGGTGTTTACAAATCCACTCAACAGCGCTCAAAGCGTCACATTTTTTAAATTTCAGTACCGACTTGGTATCGAAGTCAGTACTTTTGACAATGTATTTGCTGTTATTTTTGAAAGTGTCCATTAGTTACAACAGTGGCAACATCTGGTAAAAGCATTATAGAATTGGAAGCATTTTATAACTTTAATAGCATAACTTTTGGAAGAATGTTGATCAGATATATTGAAGGAAGCAATACAACCTATACAGGAAATTTCTGTTAAATGTTACGTGCGAGGCTACCATGCTTGTTGGTTGCTTTTATATATGATAGAGCTTCAGTGGAGAAAAAAGTCTGTATGTTTGTGTAAAATATTTGGACAAAAGTAACAGATACTCTTTCCAAGGTTTAATAAGGTCTTCGCATTTAGCTTAGGGGTAATAAAGAACTTCAGCCTTGTTGAGGCTTACATTTCTTTCACAACCCATTTTGATTTAGTCTCTTCGTTGTCTTTACTTGCGAACATGTAGTTCAAATCTCAGTAAAAACCTTTCCTCTTACTGTTCTGAAAATATATTAAACCAAACCAATCCTAACTGGTAATTCAGAATAGGCACGGCTGTTACTGTATGTTCTGTTCCTCTCATTAAAAAGCAAGCTCTCGTCCCTCTTAACACTCGCTCAGCTAAACGATGACGGCAAATGGCAAACATGAATCATTTGTTATTCATGTCTCTATGATGAGAATTGTGTTGCCATGCTATTAGAAATAAATATCCAGTTAGCTGCTAGTGGCTTCAGCTGTCTGCCGACGGTATACATTATGCTTCTGAAGGGATGTTAATGTACTTTTTAAATGTGTGTGTAAATATTTTATTGAGAAATGTTGTTATGGACCTGCATCGTTATCTTTTTGGAATAAAGAAAATGTACATTTATCGCAACTGTCACTCAGGATCTTTTTTGTTGTTGTTGTTGAATAATGAGCTTCCACCTCAATATTACACCTCAATATATAACATATATAATATCTCAATATACAACAATATTGATTGGAAAAGAAAAAGAGATCTACTATGGTCTCATTTAGGTCCTTGCTGAATTAAAAAGGTTATTTGTAATGACCTTAGCACTTTATAAACGTATTCCAGGGACTGTATTTTGTAGCATTCCCTAGAATTTGTACCCCCTTGTATGCACTTGTATTTGTACTAAAATTTCCTTATATCTATTTTTTCTACAACTATTTAAATTTTTTTGATGTTATATCTATTATTAAGTGCCATTTCAAGTGATTTCACCTGACTAGCACTTGTTCACACTTTGATATGATTAGTGATGTTTAATCATCATTTTGTGCCAGGGCCAAAAAAACAGATTTTTCCCCTTTTGACCTAAGGGGGGCAGTATTGTCAATACAATAAATAACTCCTTTACTGATAATTTGTAACAGTAATGGGATCAGACTTCATCAGTTGGTGGGCAAAGAATCCCTCAAGCTCTTAGTAACTTAAGTAGAAAGAAGATATTTGGTAATCAAACAGTTAACGGTAGCCATTGACTTCCATAGTATTTGTTTTCCTACTATGGAAGTCAAAGGCTACCATCAACTGTTTGATTACCAACATTCTTCAAAATATCTTCTTTTGTGTTCAACAGAAGAAAGAAACTCATACAGGTTGGAATAACATGAGGGTGAGTAAATGATAACAGAATTTTCATTTTTGGGTGAACTGTCCCTTTAAAGGATTAGTTCACTTTCAAATTACCCCCAGCTTTACTCACCATCAAGCCATCCTAGGTGTATATGAATTTCTTCTTTCTGATGAACAAAATCTGAGATATATTATTAAATATCCCAACACATCCGAGCTTTATAATTGGCATCCACATCCATCCATCCATCAAAAACATACTCCACATGGCTCCGGGGGTTAATAAAGGCCTTCTTTAACCATATTTAACAAGCCATGAAGTAAAATGTCTAGCTTCCGCCAGACCGCTTTCCGTATTCAAATTACGGAATAAAACGGAACTGGCATCGCGTCAGTTAAGCTTTTCCCATAAGTTGAATAGGGAAGGTGTAGGATGTAGCATAAGCTTTTTGAACTGCGAGAGTTTTACACTTTCTTCGTACGTTGAATACGGAAGGCAGTCTGGTGGAAGCTAGATTTTTGACTTCATAACTTGTTAAATATGGATTTTTTTTTTTACACAAATGCATCGCTTCACTTCAGAAGGCCTTTAACAACCCCCTGGAGCTGTGTGAAATATATTTATGATGGACGCATGCAGATAAAAACACTTTCTTCAGCTCATGAATGTTGCGATCCTATGGGACTTATGATGGCAACCTGAATCGCAACAAAGCACTGTTCGCCAGAGGAGAACTGGCCCTCCGATTAAGCCTGGTTTCTCCCAAGGTTTTTTTTCTCCATTTTAACACCTATTTGCCACTTGTTTGCCACCTGATGTCACCTGTTGGAGTTTGGGTTCCTTGCCGCTGTCGCCTTTGGCTTGCTTAGTTGGGGACACTTGACATTTGACTTGACATTTGATATTCCACAGTATTCTTGACATTTATTCAACAGCGCTTTGATCTGCCTGCATTGACACTATTCTTTAAGAGCTGCTGTGCAGCAAAAATGATGTACCAGTTATCAATGTAAAGCTGCATTGTAAAAAACGCTATATAAATAAAGGTGACTTGACATACTCGTTGATCCCGCTCACTGCCATTATAAAGCTTGGATGCATCAGGATATTTTTAAATATATCTCAGATTGTGTTCATCAGAAAGAAGAAAGTCATATACACCTAGGATGACTTGAGGATGAGTAAAGCTTGGGCTAATTTTAATTTGAAAGTGAACATCCTTTAGAATACATAAAAAGCTATAAAATTAGCCTTGCAAAGGAAAGGTTTGATTGTTTGAAGGTTAACTGTTTGATTTTTTTATTACCATCATTGTGTTTCTGCGGAAATACCAGTTACTGCAATAAAAAGGAGGAAACATGGTATTTGCCAACTCTGTCGTAAAAAATGCAATTAAACAGACAGAATGGTCCTGAAAGCTTTTTGCAATTTTTGAAAGAGATCCTTTTAGTGTTCTATATATATATATATATATATATATATATATATATATATATATATATATATATATATATATAAGTAATATTTTTACAGTAGGCACAATAACTACTAGTGATTATGGCAGAACTCTGACTTTGGCGGAAACTATCAAGTAGTAATTGGAGTTCAGTCAGTGAGGGCAGTAAAGGGTTAAACGGGGGTTTCTCCTGCTTCTCTCTTCTTTTTGTTCAGACTGCAGTACGACAACGAACTTACTGACATCTGCTCAACGGATCTTCCTTTTGACTTGACACAAAAGAGGTAAATGAGTTTCCTTGCATCTAAAATGGCAGTACATATCGTAAAAAAGTGACTTAATTTACCGCTGGCGTGAAGTAGTGCCAATAAGTTAATTTAAACTTATTAGTCAATAAGGTCCTGGTTTACTTTGTACCTTATTCACGTTTTCTATCATAGTAAAGTAGTTCTGTGGAACAGTTTTTGAGTGTTTTCTTCTGTGCATATATCTTTAAATCTTCGCTGATGTGGCATTGGCAGGTTTAACTGTTTCACTGTGATCAAACGCGACTCTACAGTCAACACGCACATTTACTTCGTTCACACGTGTAGCTGTGGTTTCGCTATTTTTAATGATGATTATGATTGTTTAGAAGCTAATGAAGATCAAGTTGTCTGGTTTGAAACAGCGAGCAGCGAAACTGTTAAAAATAAGGAGCGTCTATTAGTTTAGCTTTGTTTGTAGGTGAATTGAGAAACTTTATTCCGTTGTTAGACCACAATTCATAACGTCTTATAAAATAAGTGTTCTTTTTCAGGTCAACTACTGCCTATTTTAACCATTTCACGTCTTAGTATACTTGAGTAAAATACGTTTCTGGTCTTACGTTCGTTAAAGGGACAGTTCACACAAAAATGAGAATTCTGTCATCATTTACTCACACACTCAAGTTGTTGAAAACCTGTATGGATTTCTTTCTTCTGTTGAACACAATAGAAGATATTTTGAAGAATATGGGTAACTAACCAAACATTTTATGGACTCCATTGACTTCCATAGTATGGAAAAAAATAGTGGAAATCAATGGGGTGACAAATCTCCGTGCTCAAGGAGACAATATAGAGTTAACTACAAATGTTTGTGCCATCAAACCAGATGTATTGTTATCTTATATCAAGGTTAGGTAACCTGTTTATCAAGATTCTCATCTGTTGCTCTGACATGGCAGTACTTGTCCTGACTGAGAAAACTTTCAGAAAAACATTTAATAAACATACTCTGGGATTTTAGGGGCACTGGTTTTTCTGTCAGAACGGCGCCTGAAAACAATAAACATAAATGAAAACACAGATGTGAAAATAGGTCAGAATTGACTTTGGGCTAAGTACTGGATGCTTCTTCAGGTCTTTAAAAGGTTAAAGGCTGGCAGACCTCCCTGGATGTGTCTTGACTGGAATGAGCCCACTGAGAAAGAGAGAGAGAGACAGGATACAGATGTTCCTCTTCTTTTACTTCATTTTTCCTTGCTGGAAAACTTCTGCTCTTGGAGCCAGCTAAAAATGGGATGCCACTGTGTTTGAGAGCAGCCTTGCCAAGACAGGCCCGCAGCAGAAACTTAACTGGCAGATCTTTTTCATAAGGGAAATTTAGGTTTGGGGGCTTTCTAAAATAAGATTTAATGTGGAACAACATTTCTTTTTGCAAACAAGTAAACCAGTGAAGGTTTTTGTTTCCCTATTGTGACACATCCAAGCTTCTTAAACAAAAAGAAAAAAATCATAATTTTGTTTAGCTGACTGTAATTGATTGGATGGTTGTGGATACTTCTTTAGCACTTCTCCAATAATTTAGTCCACTTAGTCTCATGTTCATCTGCCTCCACTTTTGAGTGCAGCAGCTACATTTAAATATCCAGCCAACAACTGATGCATAGAGCCAAGTCGATAAATCGTTACACTCAGATGTATGACACAATATGGAAGAAAAGATTTATGACTAGTTCTGTTTCATTGTGACTTTAAAATGAAGTCCTATTTGCAATAAGGGGTTTCCATACTTTATCTGAAACCTCATTAATAAAAGTGATGAAGTGTCACAGCCCTTTAAGTGATGATTTCTGTCACGCAGAGGTTACGTACGATGATTTTGATGTCCATGGCACATTTCACTGTATAAATGTAGTTCGATTAAGGGTTTCTCTTGGTTCTTTTGGTCTGGACCACAAAAGAAAATGGTACATTTAGTCCTGGTTCGCTTAGCATTCACACTGTCATTTTTAACACCAGACCTAAAGATAAGTAACAATAAAAAAAATTTTTCAACTGAACTTTCCAAACATCCAAAACAAAGCGTTCATATGATATTTTTACCAGCTGAGAAGTCACAAAGAGCTTATAAAATGTAAAAAGGAGTCAAAACAGCACCTGGAATTCCTCATCATGTCCTGTTTTTGTTGTTTTGGTTTGGAGTTTCTTTGGAAGTGGACTGAGACCCAACTTTTCCAATTGTTTGTCTCGCTTTCATCTGCCTCCAATTTTGAGTGCAACAGCCACATTTAAATATCCAGTCAACAACCAATGCATAGCGCCGATAAATCGTTACACTCAGATGTCACAATATGGAAGAAGAGATATGTGACTACTTATGTTTCACTTCACTTTCATGTTTTACTTTTCACAAGATGTAATATAAGTCTCTGGTGTCCCCAGAATGTGTCTGTGAAGTTTCAACTCAAAATACTCCACAGATCATTTATTATCGCTTGTCAAATTTGCCCCTATTTGGGTGTGAGCAAAAACACGCCGTTTTTGTGTGTGTCCCTTTAAATGCAAATGAGCTGCTGATCCCGCCTCTTTCCAGAAGAGGGCGGAGCTTTAACAGCTCAACAACAACAAAGCTGGAGAATCTCACGCAGCCAAAATGAGGATTGTCAGTAACGGTGTTCAGACCGGAGTCGATACTGATGGAGAGACTTACAACTTTTAGAATGAAACTAGACGTTTCTGAATGGTTAATGGATAAATTTATGTAGTTGCTGTGGAGTTGATTCAACTCATCCACTAGCATGTGTCGGCATGTTAAACTTTTGTGCAAATCCAGTGTTGAATTGACCCTCGTTTGTGAAGCAGTCCGGCGTAAAATGACGGCATGATAACAACACTCTACTACAACAACTCTTCCTCTTCTCTAAAGCAGCCCAACATGGCCTCACCCCCTTTGTTGCGTGTTCTCGGGGCGGGGTTTATGTAAATCTTTAGGGTTAGTGATGTCACCAACCCAGGAAGAAGCTCATTGTAGTTCTTACCAGCCGTTTGCTGTAGTCCTTAAAAAGCAATTTCTGTCAAAGAAAATATCTCCCTTTGCATTGAACTTTGAGCGTCGTTACTTTGCAGATGTTGTTTATGCTCAAACAGCAAAAAAAAGGTGAAATCATAATTAACCACCCCTTTAAAATGAAAGCCCTATATTGTACAAAGAGGTTTTCATTCTTTGTGTCTGAAACCCCATTAGTGAACCACAGTAACAGAGCAACTGATCCAGAATTTGTTTTAATGGATCCAAACATGCCAAATGTGAACTCACCATAAAAGTGCATCAATACAAAGTACGATAATGAGCCAGAGATGTTCAACGGACACTCCAATCCCATGAAACTATGGGAGGCTTCTTTGCGAATTTTTGCATAGAATGATGTAGGATAATTAACATGTGTTGACAAATATAGCACAGGAAATTTAGTTGATGTTATAGTAGATAATTGTTTCCCCCTATGATTGTAGTGCTTGTGATGTGGCTGTTGAAGACCCGGCTTTCATTTAGCTCTGACTCGACCTTCTTCTTGATGGAGGGGTGAGAGGGGGACACTCGTGGGTAACTGGGGCGTGAGACCGTTTCCCTCTTAAGTAGAGCATTCACGCTGCCTCAATTATGGTTGCCATAGGAATGCCCTTAGAGTATAAAAGATGTTGGCTGGGGCAAAATCATAGGGTTATGCAAAAATAGTAGTCTTGTGTGACCCAGAAGGGGTGAATTAGTACTTGGCTAGTAATTAGGGTCTTTGGGATCACCCTAAATTGCTAACAAACGATAGAGGCCTTGCTTAGTAACGTTTGAACTCTTTTTTTTTTTTTTTTTTTTTTTATGGTTGACATTTGAACTTGAGGATGTAAGGAAAGAACGCAGACATGAAAAGTGTATAGTTCTGTTATGCATGCCCTTGACATCCACCCAGAACAGTGTATGATATTAGCGTAATGATGGTTAAAGGTTCTGCCTCCTCCTTTCCCTGAAGACGGCATTAATAATTTGCTGCACCTCCTTTTAATTTGTTTTCTGTTGAGCACATGCTCCAGACATGTAGAGCGGTGGCTTTCACACAAGAGACAAACTTGTGTTGTGTACCCATCCATTATCCATGATCCGTTATACTGATACATATCTGGTTTACACCCAACTGTTTACCTTCACTTGAGACATAACCAGCTGTGTTTACATGAATAGGCATGATGGGTATTTTGACATAATTGCGTATGCATTCAATAGGGCTGGGACAATATATTGATGCATCGCGAATCGAGAAATGATTCTGGATCGATTCTGAGATTTCTGAATGCATCGCGATTCTCTCTCGAATCGATTCTGAGCTTAGTTTTTAACAGCAGATGGCGCTGCATGCTTCAGAAACAGCCGTACTCTGCTTGCTTCCAATTCCTTACACACACCACTTGAACTTTCTATAAAGTAAAGTTCAAAAAGGTTAAAGCAAATTACAAGGGTGTTTGCAGTGGGCTGTTTACATTAATTTCGCATCATAAAAGCATTCTGAGGTGCAAATACAATCTCAAACTCAGCCGAATGCACAAGCGCTCTTCATGAGCATTTGGGTGTGCAGATAAAAACTAGCCTAGAGCGCCATCTGCTGTTAAAAACTAAGCTCAGAATCGATTCGAGAGAGAATCGTGATGCATTCAAAATATGAGAATCAATCCACAAATTGCGATGCATCAATATATTGTCCCAGCCCTAGTATTTGACCATTCAAGCGCAATAAGACGTGATGGAGAACAGAATTCGCTATCACGTGCTGAGAGGCGCTGCTTTTTGTGCACGTGCTTAAGCTGTGTGTCAGTCAGCGCATGCACCATATTGAGTTCTCTTTCGCTGATTATTGTGCTTGATAACACTTTTTAATATTAAGCACATCCCAAATACGCGATCGCCTTGGGCAGCTTTCTGTGCGCGCACTTTGGCTGTGTGCCAGTCAGCACAAGCACTGCATTGAGTTCCTTTTCAGGATATATTGCACATATAACTTTTTAACATCAAGCACGTCCACTCTTTATATTCTCATTTGTGCATTTCATCACTTTGATGTGTCAGTAGTGCTATATATTTACATACTGCGATATAAACGATACAGCAAAATCTCTAGCGATAGACCTTTTATATTATGGTAATGATATATATTTTCATACTGCTCAGCCATAGAAAGTATCTAACATCAGCAGTGTAAAGCTTGCGTGGGTGTGTTCAGATACCCCTTTGTGTTGTGCTAAAAGTCCTAGGATAAGACGGCTTTTGTCTATTGTATGTAATGGGGCAGCATGCCATCATTGTATTATGGAGGGGATGTTGTGATTGACAGAGAAAGGGAGACATCTGCACAGTTGAACGGCAGCTGACAGTGACTGCAGAGATCAGGGGTATAACGGTTTGAATTATTCACAGTTCGGTCTTTATCACGGTTTAACAGTCACGGTTTCGATGCGGTTTGGTATGTGCTATGTTCAGGGAAAAAGGACAACTGTCAAATAAAATAAATAAAATAAGAACAAATAATCAAACTACCAGCAAACGCACAAATAAATACAGTAGAGCAAAGATGCAAATAAAATGTGCTTTTCAGGAGTTTCAGGTAGCTAACAGTAGTTTTCAGGTACAGAAATTGAATAAAGTAGCTAATCAGGTGTAAAACAACATTGCATATAATCTTCACTGTATAAATTAAATAAAGATTATTAATTAAGTTATAAAAGCTATTCAGTCAAGAGCAGTCAGTGATTTCCTTGTCTTTTGTTGTTTGATTAACATTAAAAACACATACAGACAGGAGGAATATTAGGCTACTGTCACTTTAAGACATAATCCAGTACACTGATACTGAAACATAGACTATAAAAAAAAAAAAAACCACATGCATTCTTTCTCGAGTGTTTAAGTTCACAGAAGACATACCCTACTGTGTTTGCTAGGATACTTGACAAGAGGGGCATGTTGACACTATTTTTGTGTGTATTTGTCCGTTCAAGCGCAAGACTTGAAAAAGAACTCTGTATTTGCACACTGTACAAATCAGATCGCAAAACCTCCCTGCTACAACCTAAATCATTATAATCCTGAGAGAGATTGTAATGTGTTTTGGCCTTTTAGATGATATTGTACTTCTCGATTTTCATTCTTTCTGATGGTTTCTGCAGTATGTTTTGTGAATGTGAATCGTTTGAGTTTTTAATGCTGTAAAATGCTGAATAGAAAGCCAAATCCTCTGAAACCTGATGAATCTTGCATTTATTGCCGTTTGTACTTCCCCTTCCATATTTATGATTGTTTTCTCAGGCTAAACTGCTGAAGGTTGAAGAATAAGAGAGAGTCTAATCTTGTGTAGTACAGTATTTTTGTCATGACTGTGAACATGCTTACCAGTGGAAAGAGACGGAAATACATTGGCTGTGTTATTATTTCTCTGAAGTCCCTTTTGTAAATTAATAAAATAGAGAAAAAGACTTCATTCAGCACAGAAAAGTCCAGACTCTGGTTTATAGCTCCCTGGAGTACTTGGAAGAGATGAAGCCAAGTAAGCTTGGCTCTCTGACTCTCTGGCTTCATAGCCTGATATATTGTTTATTACTTTGGGTTACTGGATTGTGTGTGTGAGTAAGAGAAACAGTCCAAGTGAGAAATGAAAATGTCATGCACTCACACTTTATTCCCAGGGTCTTCATAGATGTTCATAGAGAACCAATAAAGAAAGCACAAATATTTTTAAGAGCAATTATTATTATGCCCTTTAAAACATAAATGTCAAGATTACTCCTGTGGATTGCTTTAAGTCAGTAGTTCTAACTAGATCACAGAACTAAAATTGTTTATTGTATATGAAAGCAAAAGAGTCTTAAGAATCAGAAATTGAATTGTATTAATATTATGGCTCTGTTTACACCTGGTATTAAGATGCATTTTCGTCAATCCTAAAACGTTTTGAGCTTGTCCACTTTTGAGCACTTTCAGAGGTAGTCGAAAACAGTTTTGACCGGATTGCTTTTGTAGTGTAAATGCTCATGTGGATCAAATGCATTCGAAACGCCACAAAAGACTGTCTACTCTCCACATTCTGACTTGATGTGTAAACATTATGGGAAGTGTGCTAGTCAGACGGGATATAAACTTTGTCAGCTGAAGACCCAAGTTTGGTTTGAAGATTAAAAATGTACCAAGCACAATGTTCTCTCACCATTCCTGATTTCTAACACGCACTCACAGCGTTCAGCCGGTCTTGCGAATGTCAGAGCAGAAGTGACCTCCGGTCATGTTCATATGCAAATTGCATGAGCTTTTTTTTGTCCGTTAAGGCCCCGGTATACTTCAAACGAAATCGAAGAAAGAACTGATGTGACGTCATTTCGAACAAAATCAGGCCAAAACGAAGTTCGTTTTGTGTTCTTTTTGGAAGTTCGAAACGGCTTGCCAAAGCGAACTTTCAGGAAAAGTTCGTTCCAGCAGCAAAAAACCTTCGTACTACCATTGGTCAGTGACGATAACGTAACAGGAGGTGTGCGCTGAGGCTCCGTCTTCACTCGCGTGGACTGCGTCTCTGACTCATTTGATCTGTTGAGTTCAGTGAGGTAAGATCTCCGCGGGTGAAAACATGAAACTAGATAGCCGCTTTATAGTACAAAATGAAGTTGTGCTTGTAAAAAAAAATGAGGCACTAACACAGTTTTTCATGTTTGATACTGTAAAGCTGCTTGATTTTAAGCAATCCATTGAATAAAGTGCTATATGAAGACGTGACGTGACTGGAGTGCTACTTTGCAGAGCTCGTGCTAACATTCCCATGCTTTTAATGATTAGACGCTTTTCTTATGCTTTCTATAATGAATACTTACTGTTTTCTCATTTTTGTTGTTTATTTTGTTACTTGGAAGAAAGTGCACGGCACATGTTTACATATTCATCTAAACGTCGCTCTCAGCAGTGTGGGCGGCGTCAGATGTTCGTTTACAGTATATCGCTGCTCACGCATTTCGAACTTCGTTTTTACCCCTAAACGAAGAACGAAAAAGAAGTTCGTTTGAAGTATACAGCATTGAAGCATTTGGACTAAAAGTTCTGAAAAAGCCCAATGGAAGGCTTATGTCTATGTTAATATATTTCATAAATGGAACTGAAACTAATCAACCACCCCAGAATACCTATACTAGGTATGCAGCTGTGATTTATAGAACGGTTGTTTCCACTTTATATCAGCGAGAGATTAGACATTACACCTGCTGACTATTTTTAACGATGTGCAGATGGAAACTCTCTAATTATCTTTTGTCATGTTTAAAACCGATCAGAACTGTTGTTCTTCATTTCTCTCAGTGTTGATGATATTTCCTCTCTTTTACAGAGCAGCAGTCATGGGGAAAGGATGCATTGCCGCCACCAAGTACTTCCTGTTCTTGTTCAACCTCCTCTTCTTTGTAAGTGTACACACTCCTACACCTTTATTCCCTGTCTCAGCAGGAACTCTGCCCTTGAGCTCAGCTCATTAACCATGCGGCCCCCTGTCATTAGCTCTGGTCTTCAGGTCGACCAGGGTTTGACATTAACACCCACCAAATGCGGGTGGATTTCAGCATTGGCGTGTAACGCTGTCACTCCTACTAGCCACTTTGGCAGGTTAAATTTTATGTATAATATATATACATTTTTCAAATGTAGTCTTTTAAAAAAAGTCATTAAGTGCACTGTAGTGTTGTCAAAAATATAGATTTTTCGATACATATTGATACTGAAAGCGTCCAATACTCAGTTTCTGCAGAATAGACACACGATAGTAGCTGTGCTTTTTTGCTCTCTCATCTCTTGAACAGTGAGTTGACACACAAACCCTCCTCCCCTCACTCACTCGTTTCATTTGCTCCGGATGAATATTGTTGGTGTTACAGGGCTTGAATTTCGGCGTGGGATTGCGCATAATTTAACTCATTCACACAGATTTTGTGCTCACACCCAAAGTGTACACACATAAAGCCGCCTCTCAGTGCTAAATTGTTCTTTTTCACTGCTTATTTTGCTTAAACAGTCAAATATATCTTGGTGAGTCTTCACATAAACACAGTCAGTTAGGTTTTAAGTGAACGTAAACAGTTGAGAAAGAAAGCGCATGTGTAACAGTATAATTGATCCATGTGTCAGGTCTTAAAGTGACAGCAGCAGCCTAATATACCTGCTGCCAAATTATGAGATAATATTAATAATAACAGTTTTTCACCATTGTATTGTTGTCAAAATTGTGGCCAGTGAAAATGCTGAGTGGATAGTAACTTTGGAAAACCACTATCCACAGTGGCTGTGAGCAAAAAAGTTAATGTCAGTCCTTGAGGTCGACCATGAGACAATGCAGGTTGAAACGGAGGTTACTATTGAGAGTGGAATATTGAAAACGCAGCCTTTTGGGAAATCTGGAAGAAAATGTAAATATTTATGTATAAAGATGTTTCTGACCACTGATGCTTATAAAAACGCTTTATGCATAAACTTCAATTTATGCCAAAATTATCTAAAAGAAATGCAGAAAAATAGACTGCTCAAATTATCATTCTATGGCAGTTGTCATTAATAACAAACATTGTTGGAACTAAAAGTATGCCTTTTGAAGAAAGAATGTGATGTTTTAATGAATGTTAAGATGTTTCAGGTTACTTTTTATTTATTTGGAAGTATTTGTAGCTGTTTTTATTAGGGATGCACCGATGTGTCGTCCAATAATCGGTCGATATTTATCCCTAATAAATTGGGCTAGGGTTACCAGCTACAAATACTTCCAAATATAAATAAAAAGTAATTATTTCCATTAGCACAGATCAAATCTGATTATATCCTGTCAATCAAAAGGAAGTGGCAAATGTGTCAGACTACAACTCATACTGTGTGGGAAGAAAATGTCTCTTGTGTTAAATTTAGGGCTGTGACAAAAAAAATTGTGACCTTAAAGCAGGCTCTATTTGACCCTATGAATCCCCTGTAGTTCAGGGTCTCCAGGTCTTGGGGTTTTCACTACACTAAACATTATTTGTAGCACACTTCCTATCCATTTATCACAAAGAGCTTTGTGCTTTGTTACTTCTGATAAGAAACAAAGTCTCATCTTTCAAATTCTGCCCATTTTATCATGAAATCCAAACAATAAATTGTGTTTTGACGCTCTTAAATGTGATGTGACGGATCGCTGTAGTGTCTCGTTCAAGCAGCAGCGCGGAGCTCAACTCTTTTCTTCCACTTTAATACAAGTTATAGCACAAAAAAATATGCCTGGGCATAGAAAGGTATGTTGAAAGATACAATACAACAATTTGTTATATATAATATTGTTAATTTTTTGCACTCTTTCAGACTATTTATTGATGTAGAAGTGTATTTTGTTTTGTATGTAAGGAGGGAGTGAAACTGCAAAAAATACAGTGTTTCAGTTCAGTGCTGTTATAACTGTCAAAAACAACAAAATAAAACTATAAATAAATATCAGTTCTATATATTGGTTATTGGGCACATAAACATGCAAATAATTGGTATCGGTTTTAAAAAATCAATATCGGTCAATCATCAATAAAACGAACATGAAAACAATGTCACTTAATGTTGCATTTACCTCAGGAAAGTTATCTAATGTCCATTAGTTAGCTATAAAAACACTAGAAATTAGCTTATTTACTGTAAATTTGTATATATATATATATATATATAATATATATATATGTAATATAATATAATATTTTATATATATATATATAATATTATAAATAAATTTGTCAAAGACAACAGAGTTTATGTTTATGTCTAGTTTATGTGCGACTGAGTTGTATACAGACATTTCAGTTTTTATTTGTGTGATTATTATATCTGAAAATAAATAAGTTAAATATAATAGTTTGGGCTCTTTTGTTCATTTTAACCTCTAATATAATAGTAATGTACCAAATTGTTTACAGCGTTAGTTGGGAGAGATTTTTTTCCTTAAGAAAATCAAACTCTATCGGTATTGGCAGATATCATTCTGAATAATCGGCTATCGGTATCGGCTGACAAATGTAGTATCGGTACTTGTTTTTTTTTTCTATTTAATTAGAGGAGAAATAAAAAATATATATATATTTGACGTGTCATTTATAAAAAAAGTACATTATTAAAATACTAAATACTATTATTATACGATTAAAATACTAATATTAAAGACATTTTAAAAAGTATACAAAAATTATGATTTATATATATATATATATATATATATAATATATATATATGTGTGTATGTATTTGTGTTATTTTTGGGCAAAAACAAAAATACCCAGAGCAGTGTGATATTTTGGAAAGCCCTGTTAGGAAATAGTTTAAGCTTGATGAGGAAGCAGGGCTTTTCTCTCGGTTGCATTTCTACAACCTTCAGCTAGACATGTTATAAGGTCAAAGGCTAATGAAAAGTGTGTGTGTCTCTCTGATTCTCCCTCCGGAAGGCCCTTTAATTGTACAGTAGCCTGGTGTTTTACTGCTTCCTTCTCCACAGTGGCATAGAGGACAACTCTCAGTTGTCGAAGCCACAGACGCCAGACTGACACAGAGGAACTGCCCCCTGACAAGAGGAAATTAAACTTCTCTGATTCAGTTCATTTAGAGGACACCTTGGATCCATTAGTTTTGAACTTTGTGGCTGGAATGCATGAAAACTCATTTCAGTGGAGAGTTACTGTCTCTCTTTAGCAGTTATCTGGGGTATGTTAATGGCAACACAGTGTTCTCATCCACAATCCAGTCACAGTTCAAACTAAGATCAGCTGTGAGGAACCAAATGGGTCCAGAAGGAGACGAACACACATATGCAACATGTTCTTTGTGTTTATTCATGCCTGTTTCTTTTGCCCTGTAGATTTTTGGAGCTGTAATCATGGGCTTTGGATTATGGGTCATGCTGGATAATCAGAGTTTTATCACGGTTTTACGTAAGTACAAAAATGTAACATCATTTACTGTTCTTATGTATGTAATGGTTTCCCTGAGAATATGTCTAATTAAAACCGGTGATATCTCAGGATTTGTGATGGTAACATGAGAAATTCTTTTTCTCATAGTTTTGCATCAGTACTTTAGGTCTATTGCAGCAATTTTAAGCAGCAAATCATCATATAAGAATGATTTCTGAAGGATCATGTGACACTGAAGACTGGAGTAATTCAGCTTTGATCACAGGAATAAATTACATTTTAAAATCTATTTAAAAAGAAATCAGTTATTTTAAATTTCAAAAATATATCACAATATTGCTGTTTTTACTGTATTTTTGATCAAATAAATGCAGCCTTGGTGAGCAGAAGAGACATTTTAAAAATCGTATCGACCTCAAAATTTTGGATGTTAGTGTATATCCTCTTTTTATGTCCTTTTGTCTGACAGACGGTTAACCGTATTCATTGAGTCAGAGCAATGCGTTGCCAGTTACACATATTTCTGTCTTCACTCTTAAATTCAAACGGGTGTTTATTTGATATACATGGGAACGCACAGTAAAAGCAGCTGTTATTCGTGCGCTTGGCGTGGGGACTTTTCATTTTTTTGCCATTAACCAAGTTTTCCACAAACCCCCCTCCCACACTGCACTCTCAGTGTTTATACACACACACATGCGGCCGCACAGATGTTAAGTAAACCATCTGATGCTCACTTAAACTGAGAGCGAAAGTTCGTAAAATAAGGGAAGAGAGATATTAAATATTAAATGAATGATATAAAAAAAAGCCAAAGAGATTAAACGTACATGATTTGTGGCGAATCATACTCATACCCATACCGCCTCTGTATGGACAGCCAAAGCCACTAAGACTCCATACTGAAAGAGAGTGGAACATAAAAACGAGGGTGGAAAACTAGCGTAAATCATCCTGACATGTTATTAATGCTTCCAAACTTCTCAGCACTGATTTGAGCAATGCTTTACCAAAGACCTTAGATATACAAAGCTATTTCTACCATTCGTAGTAATATATGCACTCATATTACTACGAATGGTAGAAAGTGCAGTGCGCAATATGGCGGAATACGTCCCGCCTTACAAATGAAAGAGCCAATCGCTGATTGATCAAGTCATTGAATCACTGCAGCTGCCGTTAGTCAGTTGGTGCTTTCAAAATTGCATACTGTCTGAGTAGTTACTACATTTGAATTTGAACTTACTTTGCGACTGTTAAAAAGTACTTTCTTTATAGTATGAATGTGTGTCTTATGAATGTATCTGGACGTATCAGTTCAGCATCAGAATCTCGCCGAAAGTAGTTGGTCATCCGGGTACTTTTCGCCTACTTTTTTTCAAATACGATGTATTTCGGACATACTTCTCTGGTGGCATACAGTTTTTCGCATGCTATATAGTAGGGCTGGGCGATATATCGCATGCGATTGTCATGCGCATTTCGTCAGTAAAGCCAGTTCCCTGATTACCGCTAAATCTCCAGTATCGCGTTCATTATCGAAGGCAATTCATCTGCGATAATGAATGCGATATTGCGTAGCTTGTCAGTGATCTACAGTTCTGTCTATTAAATGCTGCTCCATTTGAAAGCAGGTGATGGCGATTTAGCGGTAAGCAGGGAACCGGCTTTACTGACGAAATGCACGTGACAATCACATGCAATATATCGCCCAGCCCTACTATATAGTAGGGTAGTATTCGCTTTCAGATGCAGCGAGTGTTTAGAGTTGTGTGCCTATGACATTGGCTGGTCTAGCCTAAAAATATGCTTTTTTTTAATGCTATTTGAGGACAAGAAAGTAAAATTATGAGACAATTGCTATCAGAATTGATTTGTGATTTAAAATATGAAATTTAATCGTAAGCTTGGTGAACAGCTTTGGAGAAATTGATGTTTCCCCATTTAAAATGATAGGAGCCGCACCTCCATGACTGAAATTGCTGCCCGAAAGTTGTTTCAAAGATGGCCACTGAGTGAAATTACTTGGCTTAAAGGGACTTTGGCTTTAATTTACTCACCCTCATGTCATTTCAAACCTACATGCCTGTTCCTCTTTAAAACAAAGTTGTCATTGTTTGTGTGTGTCAAAGCAATGAAAGTTAATGGGCACCTGTTTGGTTACCAACATTTTTCAAAATATCTTATTTTTTGTTCCATACAAGAAAGAAAGAGTGATGTGATGGTGAGTAAATGACAGATTTTTCATTTGTTGGTGAACTATCCCTTTAAGGTTTTTTACACACCTTTGCTAAAGAAATCTTCATTTCAGAATTGAAGTCCAGTGTTTGAAAATAGACATTAAAATTAAATATTTTCTTAAGACCAAGCCAAATTCCCTCAGTCAAGATCATGGTGGTTTAGAGAAGTTTATATATAGCACATGCTCGGTTAAACAAATTACCACAGGGGAATATTTATGTGAAGCTGACAAGCTCTAAAATTGTTTGGCAAGCTGGTCACATGGCCATCCTTTCCAGTCAATTTGTCTCTCCAGATATCACGGCGCTGGAGTGTCTGTTATCATGACCATTTTTGGAAACATTGTTCTTCTGTTTCAGCTGTTCCTCTGGAGATGGTAGGGAATATCTTAGGATATCCTCATACTTAGGGACCCTCAATGCTAACACATGGTCCTGTGGTCCTCTGTTTTACTGTATAAGTCCATTGGTGGTCTCTCCCACACTGTGCTGCTCGAGGAGGAGTTTGTTTGTTGACTTTGTTAGTCTGTGTTTTAGAGCTCTATTAAGCACAGAAATAACGGGAAGGTGTGTTCTCTGATCTCGGCTGTATTTTCTTCCCTTCCTCCCAGTTTGTTTTTTATAGACTTCCACAGAACTGCTCGGCTGTAAAAGAGAGTCTTGGGAACTTTATACATATTATTGTGATCTCATCCATATTTTTCACATAAAGGATTTACTTCCTTTTCAAATAACTCATTCATTTGTGCAATGAAGTTATACAGCAATAGTAGGCTGTAACGCAATACAAGAACATGTCACAACATGAGTCTGTGTTTGGTTGTTTGGAGCCTCTGAGGTTTGTATGTACATTTTCAATTGAGTGCAAGGTTCTAAAGTTGTACATGTTTGGGTGTGTTTACATTTGTAGTTAGCTTCTCTTGGTTTATTTGGTTTGGACCAAAAAAGAAAATTATACATTTAGTCTTGTTGTGCTTAGCATTCATGCATTGTCTTTTTTAACACTGAACCTAAAGATACAAAACAAAAGGTGTAAGGATAAGGATAAGTTCACAACCTTATTGGACAGCTTTTATGATGTAGGCCTATATTTTGCAACAGAAGTCACAGAACAACCAAAACAATACTATGTTAAATGCGCTTGTTGTATGTGGCTACATATGGTGTTAATTTTACCAGCTTAGAACTCGCAGTTAAAGGTGCCCTAGAATCAAAAATTGAATTTACCTCGGCATAGTTGAATAACAAGAGTTCAGTACATGGAAATTACATACAGTGAGTTTCAAACACCATTGCTTCCTCCTTCTTATATAAATCTCATTTGTTTAAAAGACCTCTAAAAAAACGGCGAATCTCAACATGACACCGATTGTTACATAACAGTCGGGATCATTAATATGTACGCCCCCAATATTTGCATATGCCAGCTCATGTTCAAGGCATTAGACAAGGGCAGCCAGTATTAACGTCTGGATCTGTGCACAGCTGAATCATCAGACTAGGTAAGCAAGCAAGGACAATAGCGAAAAATGGCAGATGGAGCAATAATAACTGACACGATCCATGATATCATGATATTTTTAGTGATATTTGTAAATTGTCTTTCTAAATGTTTCGTTAGCATGTAGCTAATGTACTGTTAAATGAGGTTAAAGTTACCATTGTTTCTTATTGTATTCACGGAGACAAGAGCCGTCATTATTTTCATTATTAAACACTTGCAGTCTGTATAATTCATAAACACAACTTCATTCTTTATAAATCTCTCCATCAGTGTAGCATTAGCCCGTTAGCTACGGAGCACAGCCTCAAACTCATTCAGAATCAAATGTAAACATCCCAATAAATACTATACTCACATGATCCGAAGCATACATGCAGTATGCATAACGAACATCTTGTAAAGATCCATTTGAGGGTTATATTAGCTGTGTGAACTTTGTTTATGCACTGTATTATAGTCGAGAGCTCGGGGGCGGGGAGCACAAGATTTAAAGGGGCCGCAGCCTGAATCGGTGCATAGTTAATGATGCCCCAAAATAGGCAGTTAAAAAAATGTATTAAAAAAAATCTATGGGGTATTTTGAGCTGAAACTTCACAGACACATTCAGGGGACACCTTAGACTTACATTACATCTTGTGAAACAACGTTCTAGGGCACCTTTAAAACAGCTGCAGGAATTCCTCTGTTAAAGGGTTAGTTCACCCAAAACTGAAAATTCTGTCATTAATAACTCACCCTCATGTCTACTCAAGACTTCTTCGGAACATAAATGAAGATCTTTTTGAGGAACTCTATGTCTCTTCTTTAACGGCCCATGCAACTACCGATTTGAAACTTTAAAAAGGTCTTAAAGAAATCTCAAAACTAATCCATATGAATTGAGCGGTTTAGTCTAATTTTTATGAAGAGACTCGATCACTTTATATGATGAACAGAATGAATTTAGGCTTTAATTCACATATAAACATTGATCAGCGAACATAAACTGAAACTCAACCAAACATGCTTGATGCGTGAGAACAAACAAAGCTCAAATGTGCTGCGTAACACATGAGAATGAACCTCATTGGTTCTCACACGTCATGTGAACATGCTTGAGCTTCCGTTTACCACAACTTATGTGTTCATTGATGAATGTTTTTGTAAATAAAATGTTTATGTTCATCATATAAAGCAATCAAGTCTCTTCAGAAAATTAAGACTAAACCGCTCAATTCATATGGATTAGTTTTACGATGTGTAGCTGTCAATGGAGGGACAGAAATCTCTCAGATTTCATTAATATCTTCATTTGTGTTCTGAAGATGAACAAAAGTCTTACTTACAGGTTTGGAATGACATGAGGTAAGTAATTAATGACAGAATTTTCATTTTGGGTGAACTATCCCTTCAAGCACACGTACAAAGATATGCTGCAAGGAAACTGTAGTTCAATCTACTCCTGTAATGGGCAACATAGATTCATAGATGTGTGGCATCACATCCTGCTTTTGGTTCATTTAGATGTCCGTGTACGTTCATGTATGTCAAACCACACCAGAGTTTAACTGGAAGACTGAGACCCATCTTTTCAGTTTGGTCACAAGGGTTCGTACAACTGCGTTCACACTTATTCAATCACTTAATTTAACCAAAGTGTGAACACACCCTTAAATGCAATAAAACAATAAATACTTATCCTTTAAAGTTAATGACAAAAAATTATATTGTTTTGTTATATTTTCTATGTCATATCATGTATATGGTGCTTGAAAGGGTCTAAGATTATTTTTCCAGTGGAAAACGCCACTGGGACTGGATTTCTGCCGATGTTACAGGGGTGTTTGCCACAGTACCTTGAAACATCATAGCAACTAAGAGCAACACACATGGTCATGGAAACCTCAAATTTACCCTCAGACAGATGTTATGCGCTAGGCAGGAAGCATGTGTTTAGAAATGTGACGCAGAATTCTCGCTTGAGTCGAGAGGTAATCTACAGACATCTATTATTCTCGGTTTATAAAACAAAATGGTTATCTGTCACAAATGTGATGTCACAGTTTTGCTTTTAAGGTCATACAAGGGCAACATAACCTCATAGTTTTGTGAACTGCTGCACGTTTTGGATTAATTAGGACTGAAGATTGGAAGAAAGGCTGTTAATATCTTTCTATTTGGGCTGTCAATCAGTTAAAAAAAATAATTGCATGATATGCTGATAAATTATTCAAATAAAATGTACAGTATTTAAAGGGGACCCATTATGCAAGATGTAATCAATCACAAGAAGTCTCTGGTGTTCCCAGAATGTGTCTGTGAAGTTTCAGCTCAAAATACCCCGCAGATCATTTATTATAGCTTGTCAAATTTGCCCCTATTTGGGTGTGAGCAAAAGCACGCCGCTTGTGTGTGTCCCTTTAAATGCAAATGAGCTGCTGCTCCCACTTCTTTCCAGAAGAGGGCGGGGCTTTAACAGCTCACGCTTCGGTTGCTCAACAACAACAGATGGAGAATCTCATGCAGCCAAAATGAGGATTGTCAGTAACTGTGTTCAGCCTTACATGTACGGTGTAAGCCGTGTTTTCTGCCCACTGGCAACCCAGGGTGTTGAAATACTATTAGGTGAAATTGGCAGGGGGCGGAATCACATAGACCAAAACAAAAACAGACATTCCGACAAGGAACTCACATTTCAAAGTAGAATAACTGGCTGTTGCATTGTTTTTTATCGTTTCCTAAATCTCTGAAAACATATTATGGTATTTTTATGCTTTAGGACATTCAAAAAATTACAAACAGCACTTAAAAAAAAAAATGTATACCATCAAATGAAATTACAAAAAAAAATCTTCATTCAGTGGACTACCAGTAAAACTGATGATACATTTGGGACCAAAAATTATTCAGACACTCTGACCTTAAGTGTTATCTGACTTAATTAAGATTAATTCAGATTTAAAGCCCAGTTTAACTCTGAGATCTTGTCATATTTTATTACCATTTTTTTTAAACTATAGTGAATAAACTGTAATAATGAATGAAATGTTCAAGGCGTCTGAATAAATTCTGGATTGACTGTGTATAATAATATAATATAATATAATATAATATAATATAATATAATATAATATAATATTCACTTGTTTGTTCTGAGCAGTTAAACTGAGCTCTGTTCTTCAGAAAAATCCTGAAATTTCAGTTTTCAAGCATTTTTGCATATTTGAACCTTTTCCAGCAGTGACTGAATGATTTTGAGATTCATCTTTTCACACTGAGGACAACTGAGGGACTCAAACTCAACTATTAAAAAAGGTTCAAACATTCACTGATGCTCCAGAAGGAAACACGATGCATTAAGAGCCGGGGGGTGAAAACTTTTGAATTCAACTATCTTGGTAAATTGGTAAATTTTTCTGCCGGGAAACATGCAAGTATCTTCTGTTGGTTCAGAAGGGCAGTACTAAATGAAAAACAATGATATTTAAACAAAATAAGAAAAATTGTGACATCTTCATCTTGTTCAAAAGTTTTCACTCAACTCTTAATGCATTGTGTTTCCTTCTGGAGCATCAGTGAATGTTTGAACCTTTTTTAATAGTTGAGTTTGATTCCCTCAATTCTCCTCAGTGTGAAAACACAGATCTCAAAATCATATAGCCACTGCTGGAAAGGGTTCAAATTTGCAAAAATGCTTGAAAACTGATGAATCTGCAGGAGCTGGAGGATTTTTCTGAAGAACAGAGCTCAGTTTAACTGCTCAGGACAAACAAGAAACTCATGAACAACCATCACACAACACAAAAACAGTCGTGGATCATCAGGTAACCACACACAGTATTGAGAATCAATGCTTCACTTACTTATGAATGGGGTTATTTTAATAAATTCAGCTATTGTTTTGTCTTGTGAACTAAATGCAAACATCTTTTATGTAAAATATCTTACTCAGGACAGTACTAAATAAAAAAAATATGACATTTTGTATGATCGCTCTTATTTTATTTAAATTATTCACATTTTCACAGATTCTGCAAGTGGTACACACACACACACACACACACACACACACACACACACACACACACACACACACACACACACACACACACACACACACACACACACACACACACACACACATACAGTGGCAAGAACCACCATGTGAACCACTTGCAGAATCTGTGAAAATGTGAATAATTTATATAATATATATAATATTAATAATTAATTTATATATATATTAATTGAACTAAATCAACATGTTAAATTGACAGCCCTACTTTCTACACATGGTAGAGAAACAAATGTTTTTGTGGTGAAATCTAGGCAGGTTCTCGTGGTTATAGAAGACTTGATGGTTCTTCAGAGAACAAGCCACAAGCCACATGTCTTTGCCTTGTTTATTTTCTAAAGAATCCTCCTGAATGACTACGAGCAGCTAAACTGGTTTCTGCTTTGAATTGCAGGAGGGCCATGACTTTCCACTCCCTTGACTGCTAGTTTCATGTCTTTAATTACTCTAAAGCTATTGATATGTATGTAGCTAAGGATAGTAAGAACAACCTGCCACATGAGCACCACAGCTCAGCGTCAACTTTAATAAGAGATTGAGAAAAAATATATGATGACGAATTTTAAACCACTAAAATTATTATTTAAAAAAAAATTAAAAATATGCCGAACCACTTTAGAAGTGTAGAAGGTTTGCGGTGTTATGAGGGTGTTAGCCATACCAATAGTGTTGATAGTGAGTTGGTTTGGCCATCTATTTATTTATTTTTTCATCAAATTAATTTAGATAAGGTTCTGAACATTGTTATTAGACAAAGAAAATTCAGTTTGCCTACGTCTGGGTCACAATAAGACCTGCATCCATTGTTTAAAAATGTTGATATGGTGAAGTGCAATGACATGGTGATTATTGTTGCTTGCTGCACCAACAGCTTTTTTCAGGCAGTATTTTCCTGTCAAAGAGACCTTCCTCTGCACACATCTGAACTTGCTGCACTGAGTTGAAGAGCCTAAAGCAAGACTGATGTGTAGCTGCAGAAAAACTGTCTGCCACCGTCTAAAATCTGCCATGCATCTTCCCCTCCCCTTCCCTCACACCGTCCTCTGAACTCAGTTTCATTTTCAGCCTCTCTGCTCCTGTTGCTCTGAGTAGCAAAACACACATCTGCTGCATGACAGTTTAAATATTAGATTATGGCAGTTTTGCTAGTGAGGTTTTAATTGTTAAGTTTGTGTTGTAATATGAAATAATAATCACATAAGAGAAGTGATCTTGATTCATTCTCATCGTTTAAATATTTGAAGTTTCCTTTTTGCACTTTTTCCATCATGAAAATAGTTTTTTAAAGTCGACCTTGTCAGAGAGTGTGACTGTTGTCTTCTGTGTTTGTTGTCCATGCAGACGAGTCCTCCACAACGCTGAAAGTTGGAGCCTACATTTTGATTGGGATAGGATCATTGTCCATGATAATAGGTTTCCTGGGCTGCATCGGTGCCATTTATGAGGTCCGCTGCCTTCTTGGACTGGTAAGTAATTATAGAGAGTTTATAGTCTTTTATTACTTATATTTTCAATTTCAGTTTAATGTAATTTTTATTTCATTTCATTTAATTTCACTTTACTTTACTTTTCTGCTGGCTAGATCAAAACCAACCAGTTTTGTTTTTATTTATTTATTTATGCTAACTGCATCAAAGCCAGACAGTTTTGGCCTCTGTGCTATTATATTATTATTTTTTTATTATATTTTCTTTTTTTTAATTACTGCAGAATACATTAAAGCCCACCGGTTTTTGTCTCTAGGCTTTTATTTTATTTTGTATTTTATTTTATTTTTATTACTGCTGACAACATAAAAGCCAGCAAGTTTTCTTTTATTATTTTATTTTATTTTATTTTAATTTTTTATTTATTTATTTTATTACTGCTGACTACATAAAAGCCAGCAAGTTTTCTATTTTTATTTTATTTATTTATTTTTCTGCTGACTACATCAAAGCCAGCCAGTTTTTGTCTCTTTGCTTTTATTTTATTTTATTTTATTTTATTTTATTACTGCTGACTACATCAAAGCCAGCAAGTTTATTTTATTTTATTTTATATTAACTATTACCTATATTAAATTAGGAGTTTATTTAGGGGAAAGTCATAGTTAATAGTGAATATATGTTCCCTATACTAAAGTGTTACCACATTATTTATAAAATACAATTGTAGTGTGTTAATAGCTTCAGGTTTTGTGGCACAACTTCATTGAGCAATGGACAATTCACAGAAGTCACCATACATAGTGTTGCTGCTATGCTGTCGTAATCACAGTCACAACAAGACCAGACTTATGTGTGCCCAGACGTCTGCCGAGGGAGGTTCATAAAACCCTTCCCCATTAGCATGATAAAGAGTTTGAAATGGCTCTCTGAGGTTAATGCTGCTGGATTTACTGAGCTGGAGTGACAGGGATAATCCAGTCAGATTTAGGGGATGTCTGTGGAAGAACTGGGGGCCATATTAGTACCCACAAGATCACTGGATAAGCTTAGCGGTCAGCAAAAGTCTTTGTTTGACCCATTTAGAAAATAACGTTAGCTAGCTGTCATGTGCTTTATGTAATCATGTATTGTTGTAAATTTGTTAATATGTATATTAAGATATCAACAAAAATAAAAGGTTTGTCAAGACTGTCCAGTAATAGTAAATGGACTTTTCTGTCCTCTGTTTGCAGTACTTCACCTGTCTCCTCCTCATCCTGATTGCCCAGGTGACGGCCGCTGTCCTCATCTACTTCCAGCGAGACCTGGTAGGTTACCATAACTCTGAAAGTGTACAGTATGGATTTGTTATTTTCAGTGTTGGGGAAACACGAGTTACATAATCAGATTACTTTCTCAAGTAACTAATAAAGTAACGCATTACTTTTAAATTTACAAGATATCAGAGTTACTTTTTTAAGCAAATAACGCAAGTTACAGCTCTCCTGTCCCCTTGTTGAGAGAAATCATAAAATGTAACCAACTATTGCAATTTGTTACTTTTTAGAGAGTAACGCAATATTATAACTCATTACGTTTAAAAAGTAACTATCCCCAACACTGGTTCGTTTAGGATTATTTCTATATAGTATAGATAAAAAATAATAATAATATAGATATATAGTTTACATTTACAGTATACATTTTTGTTCTAGATAAATACAACTTTGCTTTAAAAATAATAATAATCTGATAGTTAGGCCTATGTTTAAAAGGATTTTACCACCTTGAAGTGTTAGTTCACCCAAAAATGAGAATTTTGTCATTTATTACTCATGTCGTTCCTCACCCGTAAGACCTTCATTAATCTTCGGAACGCAAATTAAGATATTTTAGTTAAAATCCGATGACTCCGTGAGGCCTCCATAGGGAGTAATGGACACTTCCTCTTCCTCTGTCATTTCCTGTTACCACCTAACACGATGGGTTAAAACCTAAAGGGTAAAGAGATTACAGAAGAGTCACAACTGACTAGAAGAAGTGCTAGTAGTTGCACGAAACATGCTTTTTAAACAGAGAAGTGATGTGCAAACATCAGAAACTCCATCAAAACACACCGATTCATACTGCTAGGCCATTTAGGAGAAATATTTATATATTAACACTGCTCCGGATTAACTAAATCAGATGTTTTTACATCAGAGTAGTGTTGGAGAAGCTACTTTTAAATGCTAATCATAATTTAAACAACAGTAAATCTACTCTTTTAAAAAGTTAGTGACACTAAAAGCTATTAACAAACAGTAGCTAACTAAACTAAAGCTATTTTAAAGGGTTAGTTCACCCAAAAATGAAAATTCTGTCATTTATTACTTACCCTCATGTTGTTCCACACCCGTAAGAACGCAAATTAAGATATTTTAAATCCGATGGCTCAGTAAAAGTACTAAAAACATATTTAAATCGGTTCATGTGAGTACAGTGGTTCAATATTAATATTATAAAGCGACGAGAATATTTTTGGAGCGCCAAAATAACGACTTATATAGTGATGGCCGATTTCAAAACACTGCTTCAGGAAGATTCGGAGCACAAATGAATCAGTGTATCGAATCTGCTGTTCGGAGCGCAAAAGTCACGTGATTTCAGCCGTTGGCAGTTTGACACGCGATCGGAATCATGATTCGACTTCATAAAGCAGTGTTTTGAAATCGGCCATCACTAAATAAGTCGTTAATTTGTTTTGTTTTTTGGCGCTCCAAAAATATTCTCGTCGCTTTATAATATTAACATTGAACCACTGAACTCACATGAACCGATTTAAATATGTTTTTAGTACCTTTACTGAGCCATCGGATTTAAAATATCTTAATTTGCGTTCTTACGGGTGTGGAACAACATGAGGGTAAGTAATAAATGACAGAATTTTCATTTTTGGGTGAACTAACCCTTTAAAATAGCTTTAGTTTAGTTAGCTACTGTTTGTTAATAGCTTTTAGTGTCACTAACTTTTTAAAAGAGTAGATTTACTGTTGTTTAAATTATGATTAGCATTTAAAAGTAGCTTCTCCAACACTAATCTGATGTAAAAACATCTGATTTAGTTAATCAGGAGCAGTTTTAATATATAAATATTTCTCCTAAATGGCCTAGCAGTATGAATCGATGTGTTTTGATGGAGTTTCTGATGTTTGCACATCACTTCTCTGTTTAAAAAGCATGTTTCGTGCAACGACGTCACAAGCTTGCAGCACTTCTTCTAGTCAGTTGTGACTCTTCTGTAATCTCTTTACCCTTTAGGTTTTAACCCAACGGGTTAGGTGGTAACAGGAAATGTTTCAGAGGAAGTTCGCAGGTGGTCTGGAAACTGGGATTTTAAATTAAGCAGCTGAAGAAAATTTTGAGCGTTCACTATTACATATTCCACTTCCTAATTCATTTGAATGAAGGAAGTGGAACTAATTCACTTTCCGCTGCACAACATCACCTTTCACACAAGATGGTGTGTGTGGCATGACAAGATGTTTCCGTGAGTAACAAACATACAAGTCGTGTTTGATGTGGGTGATTCCCCTGCCTTTCCTCACTATCTCATGTGAGACTTTTTGACAACAGCGCCCTCTTCAGGAAAGCAGACATTTCACACCAAATGGCTTTGAGATGATTAAAAAAACAACAGGAGCTGCTCTTCATCTTAACAGCGTTTCTATAGTATTAGGAAGGATATATACATCCTCTAATGCAACTTGTGCTTAGTCAGCCTTCCTTTAGTTAAGTAACCACAGGCCTAACCACAGCCATAAGCTCATGCTTAACGCTCAACTTAACTAGCTGTGTTTAGTTTCTTTCTGTGTCCGTATTATCAGACATGTGCATAGATGTTTGAATAATAGTTATAGCATGTTTAGTCTTCTTGTAGAGCAGGTAATTGCAGTCTGTGCTTGGGCATGCTTCGATGTCTCTTTACACTTCACCACAGGGCATGGTGACTGCTTTCCCAGAACAGGGCGAGGTTCACAGCCGTCTCTTACGCCCTCTCTGCAGAAGCAGTGTTTTGCAGCTTTAGATTATCGTTGTTGGAGCCCCCTCATAGCTGTCGGCGGCACCACACCTCCTACACACGCACATCAACTTCAAACAACCTTTCAACCTCAAATCCCTGTTAAAGTGAACTTTATCTTGAGAAGAGCTTTTCAACGTGAATGTATACGTATTTGAAATGGTAAAGGGTGGTTTTTAAAATCGTTCATGCCAATTTTATCACTTATATGATCAAAAACTGTCCAAAAATACACTATTGTTCAAGAGTTTGGGGCAGTAAGTTTAGTTTTATTCATCAAGGATGCATAAAATTGATCAAAAGGAATAGTAAAAATATTTGTAATGTTAGAAAGGTTTTCTGGTTCAAATAAATTCTGCTCTTTCTACTCGAAGTCTTGAAAAATCCTGGTTTCCTTAAAAAATATTAAGCAGCACAACTGTTTTCAACATTGATAATAATCAGAAATATTTCTTGAGCAGCAAATCAGCATATTAGAATGATTTCTGAAGGATCATGTGACACTGAAGACTGGAGTAATGATGCTGAAAATTCAGCTTTGATCATAGAAATAAAATTACATAAAAAAAAAAATATATAAATATATATATAATATATAAATATATATATATAATATATTACATAGGTTATTTTAAATTGTCATTACATTTTCACAGTATTACTGTTTTTTTTGTTTGTTTTTTTCCTTGTATTTTAATCAAATAAATACAGCCTTAGTGAGCATTTAGAGACTTATAAAAATATTTAAAAATCTTAAGTTAGATAATAGTTCAATAATAAAAAAATATTTTAACAAACAAGCAATCCCAGCCTAGGTGAAAACTCAATTAGTTACTTTTTTAGGGAGTACTGCAGTATTATAAGGCATTACTTTTAAAAGTAACTTTCCCCAAAATTTAGAATTTAGAATTATTTCTATATTGCATAAAAAAGGATAAAATTAAAGATGCATAAAAAATTCTCTGTATTTTTAATAAAGAAAATACAACCTTTGTGAGCATAAGAGACTTATAAAAGTATTGAAATCTTAAGTTAGAAAAGTCAATAATAAAAAATAATAAAAAATGGAAATCATAGCTAATAAAATATTTTTTGCTTCAATTTAACAAATGCAAAAAATTATGCAAAAATATTTAAACATTTGAAAAGTAGCATATGAATATTCTTGTTTCCAGCAACAGTCCTTTATCAGTGGCGCTGTTTCCCAAAGTGTTTTTTTTCCCCCATTCATTTTTCCCATAGGGATTAAAAAAAAAGTCTTGATTTGAAGAGTTATAAGCCATGAACCAAGCCAAATCAGCTACAAGGTGAATCATACCATTACAGACTTTGATTTAAAGCAAAAAAGATCGGACAAAAAGACAAAGGTACTTAATGTCATTAGTGAGGGAAAGAACTACAATCCCATGAAGCATTGTTGCATAATTGAATTAAAAATGGAGAACACTACTCATTTACAAATGTTGATTATTTATATATATATATATATATATATATATATATATATATATATATATATATATATATATATATATATATATATATATAAGAATATATTTTATTGGAAAAAAAAAACATATATATAATGGGTTTTTTTTTTTTCAATAAAATATATTCTTATTTTTTATTTATTATAAAAAATATCTTTATCTTATATTCTTTATTTTTATTTATATATATATATATATATATATATTATAATATACAAACATTTAAGTATTTGCAGAGCTATTTTGACACACATTGTTTGTTTCAACTTTCTGATTGGTGTGAATTTCTGTATAGCATCATGGGTAATGTAGTTTTTCACCATGAATTCTGCTGTTAAACATGATTATTTTTAAAATAAGCTGAAATAATGCATGCTGAAGCAAATACCATCGATTAACAACCCTTGAGCTCACGACAGGTGTTTCTTAAAAGCTTTATAAGTTATCGTTCACAATCAAATTCCCTATGGAGAAAATACTTCCAGAACCCGACTGTTGCACTATATAAAGAATGTAGATTGTTGATATATCAGATATTGTTACAGCGGGTGCCATTCAGTTCACAAGAAAGTTCAAATCGCAGATCCATCTTAACATTTCTCCATGTTTATTTTCAGCTGAAACATGAGATGTCCACTATTGTGAACAAAATTCTGCTGAACTACACCGGTCATAACAAGACATCTGAGCACGCCTGGGATTACCTCCAGAGAACGGTGAGCGTGAGCTTTTCCTTCTGTTATTGTCTGCCGTTTCCTTCTTCACTGCCATTTTCCATCATTCCCTCACAGTGAAGTTACGATAATATCTGTTGCGCATCGTAAGAGCATTTTTTACAGTAGTGTAAACATGTTTTCCTGCTTTTTGTTTCTCACAGATGAAGTGCTGTGGTTGGACTGGACCATCTAATTGGACGGAGAACATCTTAATAAAGAGTGAAAAGAACAATTCCCAAAATCTGTATCCATGTTCCTGCAGAAATGTATCCATCAGTGGCACAGATTTGAAAGAAACAGGCCTGTGTGCTTCTTTGTCTCCTGAGTGGCCTGTCTTCACTACGGTACAGACATACAGCTTTACTGCACACATTGACGCATCCAGATGCAAATTCCTGCTTAAACTTTCCTGATTCTAGTCTTGAACCCAATAGCTAAAGCATCGACCCTTGTGTTTCATACTGCTAGTGAGAATTTCCTCTTCATCTGCGCCACATTCTCTCCCTCCTTCCTTTTGCTTTTAGTGCAACATATGGATTTCCTTTGTAGATTTCTGGATATCAGCTTTTCTCAACCATTCAGTCCATGCCAACTAGGGCTGGGCGATATATTGAATATTATCAATAATATCGCAATAATTTTGATGACGATATAAAATTTGAAAATATCATGAATATTGAATATATATAAAATTCAAGCATATTTTCCCAATATTACGTCCCTTTATGTATTACCGCGCAAGAGATGTGAGGTGGGGATTTTTTTTTTTTTTTTTACACATTAGCAAAATGGAGACGACGATGAATTAGTCTCCAAAAGGAACACACAATCTGTAATATGGGGGTGGTTTGGTTTTCAGATAACAGATACCAATCAAAATACCGTCATTTTCAAGGTGTGCAAGATAATAGCTACAAAGGGTGGTAGCACCACTAATCTTTCATCACCTCAAGCAGCATCCTGTGCAGTAGGAGCAATGCATGAAACGCAATGCATCAGTACCATGGAAAAACCTGGCTTCAAACGGCTGCTAAAGACAATCAACCCCCAATACAATTTGCATTGCCGTAAATACTTTGCCCAGGATGCGTTCCAAAGCTTTCTCAGATAACGCACTTCACGACCACTTCTGATCTATGGACGAGCCGAACCAGCGAGCCCTACATCAGTCTTGCCATTCATTTTATTGATGGCTGGGAGCTGAAATCCGCTTGTGAAATGCACTTTTTGTGCTTGTTTTGCATTACTTCAGCTCAGTTACATTTACATGTTCGTTTAATTAAAAGCTGTAAGTGAGTTCTAGAACTTTTTTTAACAGCTTAAATTTGCACTAAACATTTTGTATTTACTTTGTAACAATAGCTGTTCAATCTAAATAGTTTTTTTTAATGAGGGCAAAAGAAAATCATGTTTTTTATTATTTAAAAGCAAATGCAAACATATTGTGATATATATATATCGAATATTGTAAAAAATTGGACAATATTGAGACATCAAATTTATTTTTATATAGCACTAATGCCAATATTTCTGAGTCCCCATTCAAGCATTTGGCTCTTTTATTAATAATGAATTTGATTCATGACTTGTGCTTCTGCTCATTAGATCTCAAATGTCAGGCCAGTTTTCACACCCTCCAATACTTGCATTTAAAGGGCAATTCTGAATGCTTTTCCATTATACTATTAGTTTAATTCATTTGGAAGCTGTATCATATTAGTAGCATATACACAGTCCAGTTATTCTGGTAAGTGAACAAAGCCTTTACTGTAAATCAAAATGTAGTTTCCTGTAAACTAGACCACTGACTGTTCTGGATTTTGGCCTAGCTCGAGTTTGGCATGTTCTGTTTGTCTCTTCTGATGTTATCTTCGTAGAGCTCTGTCTGCTTAGGATAATTTCCAAACCCTGCATGTTTTTTTTCCCCCAGTTGTTCTGCTTATTTCATTCCTTTCCATTCCCTGTATGCAGGGTTGTATATCTAGTGTGGAGGACTGGTTCCTGAGGAACTGTGGAGTCATTCTGGGAGTCTGTGTTGGAATAGCAGTGATTGAGGTAAATCTAGGAAGAGTATCTTGTGAAATGCATTCCTAATTCATGATTATTCCCTTCTAACTGTGTGTGTGTGTGTGGTATGGCTTTCATTATCCTTCTTTTCTGTTATTTTGGCACTTTCCACAAACACTTTGGTGTCCCGTTCCTTTTTTTAAAGCACATTAAACACTAAAAACTAGAGCTGGAACAATACATCAATTTTTTTCTGGATCGATTTTGATATTTTCTCCCTCAAATAGATTCTGAGCTTATTTTAACAGCAGATGGCGCTCTAAGCTAGTTTTTAAACCGCCCATTTAAATGCTCATGAAGAAGAGTGCTGGAGAGCTCTTGTGCGTTTGGCTGAGTCATGTAAGTGGTTAAATATACTTTCATAAATGAATGCTTTTATGATGTGAGATTAATGTAAACAGCCCACTGTGAACACTCTTGTAATTCACTTCAACCTTTTTGAACTTTATGAATGATTATTTTAGGTTTAAGAGGTGTGTGTAAAGGAACTGGAAGAAAGCAGAGTAAAGTTAAGTGTGTTTCTAAAGCACTTAGTGGCATCTGCTGTTAAAAATTAAGCTCAGAATCGATTCGAGAGAGAATTGCAATGCATTCGGAAAATACTAGAATGGTTCCAGATTCATTGTATCGCGAATCAATAATCAATGTTTGTTTGTCCCAGCCCTACTAAAGCCAAAACCAAATATTTTTACATAATTGTATTTGTATTACAATTACAATTTTTTTTTTTTTAAAAATATGGTAACACTTTAGTTTAGGGTTCAATTCTCACTATTAACTAGTTGCTTATTAGCATGCATATTACTAGGATATTGGCTGTTTATTAGTACTTATAAAGCACATATTATTGCCTTATTCTGCATGACCATATTCCCTAAATTACATCCCTAAATCTTACCCAATACCTGAACTTTACTATTAATAAGCAGTAGTTATGGGTTTGAGGCAAAAGTCATAGTTAATAGTGAGAATTGGACCCTAAACTAAAGTGTGACCAAAATTTTATTAGATATTATTTCAGTTGAATTCAATATTTTTAATTATATAATTATAGCAAATTTAAATGATAAAAAATGGTCAAACCAAATTTTTTTATTAAATTTATTGGAAATATACACTATTGTTCAATATGGCTTTACTTCTTTATATTTATATATATATATATATATATATATTATATATATATATATATATATATTAGCATTAGAGACCAAAAACAAATGTTTTTGCATAATCTCTTGCATTTATATTCAATCAATTAAAGTAAAAATAGTTCTTAAATAATTGAATAAATAATTTAATAATAAAAATATTTAATACAAATTAAATAACTAATTTAAATGATCAAAAATATTTTCATTTATTGGTGCAAACCAATGTTTTATTAGAATAATTCTGGTTTGTAGTAGTTGTTATCAGCATTATATAAAAAACAATAAAAGTCTGTACTAAATCCTCATGTAGCTTGGTAATCGTGTGTGTGTGTGTGTGTGTGTGTGCGCGTATGTTTTGTGTGTATAAGAGAGGTGGGGGACCAGATTGTGATCTCTTGTCTATTCTGCTTACTCCAGCTTTTAGGGATGATCCTATCAATGTGCCTGTGCAAGACCGTCCAACAGGAGGATTACACCAAAGTACCTAAATACTGAGAGCAGCGCCCCCTTCAGTGACTCAGTGTTACAGCCTCTGCACACCAGCAGAACAACTGGAACAAAACAGACCAGACACTGTCTGGTCACACACACACACACTTTTTCCACTTCATTATCCCCTTTAAACATTGAAACATCACCCTGTATGGGATCAGCAGTTTTTGATTGTTGTATCTCTTTGTTTTAAAGAAACTAGTGTTATATAGATCTTTTTCTTGTTTGTACTCTGCAGGGTCTGAATAGCTTTATATTTGATCTCTCACTCTTGCGTAATTATACTGTACGCTGACTGGTTTTCATCGTTAGTTAAATCTGAGAGCACTTTAGTGAATAGAGAGTTGGGAAAGAGCTTTTAGCTAAATATTTGTATAAAACAGAGGGGAAAATCTACACCTGTTTTATCTTTTTTTTTATTATTATTATTTGTATGACAATTGTGTACTTTCAGTTGACTTATGTATATATCAATACTTCAGTGAGGTTTGTTTTTAGTGAATAACTACATCTTAGTTATCGCAGCACTTAATGATGGCTTTTCCGTGCATGTTATTAGCCGGGTTGGGTCACTCAGGGTGGAGACAGGTGCGGTATGGGTAAAGATGGCTGCGGTTGAGGAATGCTAGTGCAGATGACAAGTCTGGAGTCTAGAATGGCGTAGTGTAGTGTTTCTTGTGGTTTTCAAGCGAGTCGGCCTACATCGCTCTGTGGATCAGGGTGTGTGTGGATTTAGGCTGTGGGTGTATCCCACGGTTCCTTACGTTGTGCTGGTGTGGGTTAAACAGCTGTGCATGTGTGTCAATACCAGATCCTGCTGACTAGCTTCAGCTGTAGGCTGTGGGACCAGAGCAAAATCCACAGATGTGACATCTGTCTTCCTGTTACTGACCCATTTCAGATGAACCAAAAGTTGTGTAAGGCTTTGCGTTTCTACTTTTTAATATTTTTGTTTATGGTTTTATTACTTTGTGTGAAGCTGATGTAAACTGCTTTTTGAATTACGCAAGCCTGGTGTTTAAACCCGGCTTATTTAATTCGAAGGCGTTTCTGAGGAATAGTTTTAGTTTTGTCAGTAGTGTTGAGAACAGAAGCAAAAGAAGCTTCCTCTGAAAAGGTAAGAGAAAGGAATGACCCGGCCGCTGTCTGTAAGGCCAAACACTCTGTTGCTTTTTGACAAAGAAGTCTTTTTGTTTCTTAGATCAGTCCTTTACAGTAATTCTCTGGTTGTATTGTAATGTGATAGACCTAGAAGAGAGAGAAATTAGTAATTTCTCTTTATGATTTTAAAGATTTATACGATTTTTTGGTCAAACGTCTTTTTTTGTATCTCATCTCAAACTCTAGTTTAGATATTTAAGAGATTTTTTTTTTTTTTTTTTAAACCTGAAAACACACCAACATTGTATGGAAGCTTGTGACTTTTTATCTCACAATTCTGGCTTTTTTCCTCAGAATTGCGAGATATAAACTCGCAATTATGGGAAATAGTCACTTTTTTATCGCATTTGCAAGTTCGTCTCACAATTGTGACTTTCTTTTCTCAGAACTGCAAGATATAATCTTTTTTTCTCAGAATTGGTCTTTATAACTCACAATTGCAAGTTTATATCTCACAATTTTGACTTTTTTTTCTCACAATTGTGATTTTATTTCTCAGAATTATCAGTTTATATCTTGCAATTGCAAGAAAAATAGTCAGAATTATGAGTTAAAAAGTCATTTTTATTATTCTGTGGTGGAAACTAGCTTCCATAACATTGGGATAATTTTGTATTTCTGAAGTAAAGTGAAGGGCTTTTTCTACTTTCTTGTACAAAATTGTATGTTTAACTGGGAAGCCATGATTATGTAGAGTGTTTTACCAGCTGATTCAGCAGTACAAAACATGTCTATGCAAATAGTTAAGACTTTGATTAAAAGAAAACCTTGACACAATATGCTTTTCATTGTGATCTGTTACTGAATGGTGGTTGTTTTTTAAAATCTCATTTCAGTCCGAATGTAACATTTCTCATAGACCTTATCTTGCTTTCATTAAATAGCAAGTTGTACTGTAATGGTCAGTAATGTCTTAATGTTTTTGAAAGAAGTCTTTCATGCTCTCCAAGGCTGCATTTATTTGTTCAAAATTACAGAAAAAACAACAAATATTGTTACACTTTAAAATCGCAGTTTCCTATTTTAATATATATTTAAAATATAATTTATTTCTGTGATGTCGAAGCTGAATTTTCAGCATCATTAATCCAGTCTTCAGTGTCACATGATCCTTCAGAAATCATTCTAATATGCCGATATGATGCCCAAGAAACATTTCTTATCAATATTGAAAATAATAATATTTTGGTGGAAACTGATAAATTTGTTTTCACGATTCTTTGATAAATACAAAGTTCAAAAGAACAGCATTTCGATCAGGCATAACATGATGAGCACTGACAGGTGAAGTGAATTTTGGCAGCAAAAAGGGGACCAACACAATATTAGGAAGGTGGTCATAATGTTATGCCTGATTGCTGTATTTAAAATCTCAGTAAAGACTTACATTGTTATTAATATTATTAATAATTATTAATATATAAGTTGAAGTATTAGTAACTACAAGTTTCTTTTTTTTTAAATAATAATAATTTGTATATGCCATATTCAGAAAGGACATTTATGAAAGTATTTTCATCATTCCTGATGCTGAGAGCTGCATTGACAGCTGTAACCAGAACAGAAGAGGGCGCTATTGGCAAACATGAGATCTTGTAAATCTAATAGTGAGGTTCCCAACTGGAAACCCCAGTAACTGGCAAAATCAGGACATGCAGCCTGTATCTATCGGTCTGTAACTGGGGCCCAGTTACGGACCGATAGGTACAGGCTGCATGTCCTGATTTTGCCGAGTTAGATGTGTTCCTGGGTCAACATATATTTTATTGTCCCTGGAACAACATTCTGGTCTAAAAATTTTGTCCTACCCATAAACCTAACCCTATCCATATAGGTAAATAACACTAATGTTGAAGCACATAACCCTCGTTGTAAGCCTAAACTTGACATAAACCGTAAACTTCTCCCTTAAATCTAAATGGTTGATTGAAATGTTGCTCCAGGAAAACAAAGATGTTGATCCAGGAACATGTTGCACTTGGTGAAATCAGGTTCTGCTAGGTAGGCTACTAGAACAGTATGTAAATATTGAATGGTTTTCATGCTATTTCATGTCACCCTGGTGTTTTAAAATTATTTCATCTCCCAAAGATATATTATTAATTACAGACAATATACAGAATTTTCAATTCCTTCTGGTGCATTTATAATTAAAGGGTTATGGATGTTATTTGTGGTTAATAATATATTCTCAGATTCCCTGAGCCGTTATTCTCCTCTGAGGTCCAGCGGTCTGTTCTAATGGGAGAAAAAGAATGTGGTTTGAGATGACGATGAAAATCTGTCCTCTGTCTCGTATGAACCTCTGCGGTTCCACTGAGAGAAATGAAGAAACCGCCTGGCCGTGTGTCACGGAGGACGAGTGACCTCAGAACAGCTGCCAGGAATTCTGGGTCCATAGTTAGATTGACAGTATCTGAATGCAAACTGGTGGTTTGCTTTTGCATATGATCTAAATCCATGACCCAAATTCAGTTATTGAGTTCCACATCCAATAAATTATAAATGCTGCCTTTTTTCCCCCTTTATTTATTATTTTTTTTGTCTTCCTTTACAATTTGCAAGTCTGATTTGTACACCCATAGGTTGTAGTTGCAAATAGTAGCAAATGTTAAATATATTTTTTTAAATTTAAAATGGTGTTATGTTCAGCTATTATTTATGTAACACCCATACGTGTCTGAAAGTAAAAGCAACAGAATATGTGAGTTGGCTCATTGTGTGCTGCATCCTTTGTGTGCTCTTTTCCTGGAAATGGTTTTACTCATCCACAGCACAGAAGTCACCTCCACCTGATGGCCTCTTCCCCATCCTGCCGGAACGCCCTGCTGGACTTCCTGTTTTCGGTTGATGGTTGCCTGGCATACTTAGGCTACTGACTAGTCAATGACACACTCATCATACTTTACTGTAAGTGAACTTTACAGCTTACACAACAATGGCATCTTGGCATCCTGAACTGCAAACTCATATGGGTACTTTGACCACTCTAAAAAATGCTGGGTTAAAAACAACCCAAGTTGAGTTGAAAATGGACAAACCCAGCAATTGGGTTGTTTTAACCCAGTGGTTGGGTTAAATGTTTGCCCAACCTGCTGGGTAGTTTTATTTAACTCAACTGTTGTATAAAAATTACTGTATTGCTTGCTTAAAATGAACCCAAAATATGCTGGAAATTAACATTTAACAATATGTTTAATAAATGAGCATTTATTAATAAGATAATGAATAATAAACAATAAACATGTATTAAAATGCTTATTAATAAATGTTCACCTTTTGATTATTATTGTTGCCTCTAGTTATTGTGTGTCTGATTTTTAATTTTGGATTCATTTTAAGCCAGCCATATAGTCATTTTTAATCAGTAGTTGGGTTAAATAAAACTACCCAGCAGGTTGGGCAAACATTTGCTCATTTCCTTTGTGAGTCGTCCAGTTTATTTCTAAATAACATTTGGCACATGTTTGGGAAAACTTTGCAATTTAAGGATGAGCCAATCAATGAGTTGGAATTTGATTTAATTGTTGTCATTTCACACTTGAAATGGTTAACCCTGGGTCATTCTAAACCCTGAATAAACTGAATCCTGGTTTATCTTGCTTCACGTTTCACACTGCTCAGAATTTACCCGGGGTTAACAATTAATTTGTTAAAGTTTTTTTCGAGTATGGCCCTGTATCACGCTGGATTTGCAGATCGTGGGTGGTGAGTAAAGCTGCATCAGATGTCTGTGTTTTGTTGGCAATCGGTGCGCAAGTACATATAATGTAAACAACACAAATGTTTTTGTTCCCTTTTTTATAATGATGTCACAGCTTGCAGACGATCTCTACGAAAAGATGTGCACGCTCGTGAATCTTTAGCTCCGCCCATGATACTGACAGCAGACACGCCACCGGGAGCTCGGTACAGCTCGGTACAGCATATCTATCTTTTATAAATATGATAAAACTAAAGACTTTTAGGAGATATGAAGGATGCAATAACTAACCTACAGGTACTCAAGATTAACATGAGAGTGGCGGAAACTCTGTGTGTATGTACCCTTTAACATAAACTGTAAACTTGCCCCTCAAATCTGGAAGATTGCTCCTGGGGCCAGTTGTCCAAAAAGTTTAATCTGGATCAGAATTATCTGGATTTGGAAATCCCATGTTTCGCTATCCAGGATCAGGTAATCCATCTTACTTTTGTGCTTGTTTTTCAAAGAAAAATTGGATTGGATCACCTTGATCCAGATACCACATTTTTCAGATGACCAAATCTGGATTATGAGTGTTATACGGAGGCCCTAAAGGAACATGGAGATAGAAATAATATGAGATGCTTTTGCGTAGTGTTCACCTGAAAAACTTTTGACAGGTTCATCTCTTATGATTGTCAATGTAGATTACAAACATTGATAAAAAACAAAACAACAACACATATTTAGTTTCATATACAGCTGTTTGGGGATTATTTTATTGCACAAACATCTCTTTTTTTCTTTACAGTAGCTTACCGAAAGGCTAAATATGTAGCCTAATATCTACTTTTAATTTATTACTTTAACAGTTAAACTAATCAAGAGTGAAATAAAAAATGTGTGCATGTATATTACATGATAAAAATGTTGACCAGTTTTAAAGTTTTATTACATTTTTGTTCCTGAAATCCACCCTTCTGATGGGATCAGTATAATCCAGAGGTCAAAGGTATCCCAATCTTACTAAAAAGTTTTGAACAACACAAACTGTTGATTTTATGGGGCCAGTTGTTCAAAAGTAATCTGATCGGATTCCGGCATTCGGATTGGATCAAATCTTGAAAATGGGTTGTTCAAAAGGGAAAAAGGATTCTGAAATCAGATTAGATCACAAAATCAAATCCTAGTTTTAATCTGGATCAAACCTTCAGTTTGTGTTGTTCAAAACTTGTCTGTAGGATTTGGATAACTTTGATCCAAAAATACAGGATTATCCTGATCCCAACAGGGGGTAGGATTTCAAGGTGGATTCCAGGAGGAAAATGTAATAAAACTTTAAAACTGGTCAAAGAATACAACATTTATATCATGTAATATACATACACTTTTTTTATTATTATTTTGCTCTTGACTAGTTTAACTGTTAAATAAATTAGAAGTAGATATTAACCTACATATTTAGCCTTTCGGTAACCTGCTGTAAAGTCAAAAAAAAAAAAAAAGATTTTGGTGCCATAAAACAATCCCCAAACAGCTGTGAATATCCAACAAAAATATTATATTTAATTCAAAACCCATATTCTTTCTATCATCATGTCCCTTTAGGGCCTCCGTAGAGCACTGGTAATCCAGATTTGGTCATCTGAAAAAAGTGGTATCTGGATCAAGGTGATCCAATCCAATTTTTCTTTGAAAAACCAGCACAAAAGTAAGATGGATTACCTGATCCTGGATAGCGAAACATGGAATTTCCAAATCCAGATCATTCTGATCCAGATTAAACTTTTTGAACAACTGGCCCATGCAGATCAAAATGATCTAATCTGATTTCAGAATCCCTTTTTCCTTTTGAACAACCCATTTTCAAGACTTCATCCAACCATCCATGCTTGTTGAGCAAAAGAGACTTTTAGAAACATTAAAAATCTTTCTGACCCCAAATTTTTCATATAACCATATAATATATCAATTAAATACATGTTTATATAGGTGACATTTCAAATATGGTTAATTTTATTAAACAAAAATATATAATATTGATATTTAACATCAATGGAAATGCTCCATATGTTGTGCATATGATAACATTAAGTTCATACTGAAAAATAAAATAACTATTGGAATTAAATAGGCATTCTCATTTAAATTCTGATTGGTTCACTGATTCCAAAGAGCACAAATCATCAAACTGAGCAAGATAAGAACACTGAGTGAACTACACAAGAGATTTCCATTACTAAAACAAATACAAAGACCTTTTACCTGGCACTTGTGTATCATAGTTCAGTGTTAAAAATGAAAATAATGTCATTAATGTCAATAATGAGGGTGAGTAATAAATGACATTATTTTCATTTTTGGGTGAACTAACCCTTCAAGTGACGGACAAGGCCATTGAGGTGTACTTTCCGGCTTAAGGGTCAGTTTTGCAGTATCTCCACAGTTTTTGAGTCAGGAATTAAATTAGCTGACTCTGCTGATAACTCTGAAATGAATGTCCACATTTCCGCTCTAAAGTAGGTGAAAGAATTTGTTGAATCAGGATTTTTTCCCACACATTTGTACCTCTGTGGTTTGAATGTAAATGCAGAGTCTGTACTGCTACTTTATCACTGTTCAGCCACATGACAATTTCTCCGCTGTGTAGCAGATAACATGATTAGCATTACTTTTGCATACCTGCACATTATCACTTTTGACAAATGTGTTGTGCGCATCCGGTCCTGTGCACTGGGTTTCGCCATTTAGCAAATCCTGACAGTTTTTTCACCCCATTTAATGGTTACTCCTAATATCTTCCTTTTTTGAGTCTCATCTGTCCTCTGCCTGTCTGAACTCATTTTGTTGATGGACATGGGGGAGGAGAGTGGGAGAGTGTGAAAAAGTGTTTACCTGCTCTGTGTGTGTGTGTGTGTGTGTGTGTGTGTGTGTGTGTGTGTGTGTGTGTGTGTGTGTGTGTGTGTGTGTGTGTGTGTGTGTGTGTGTGTACACCCTAGGAGACTGTTAAGATGCTTATTAAATCCATAATGAGCTTGTTATCTAAAGATGATGGCCTGATTTAACTTATGCAGAGAAATGTTCAATGTATTTTTTTTTCTTTTTCAAAATTAACCAAATTTAAGTGAGTCAAAACATCATCAATCCTTCTTCCAAAACGTGTTTTTGTCTTACCCTAATTCACTATGTTAAGCCTGTTGTCAGTGTTTATATTTTAGACTTGCAGGATGGTTTTTGCAGGAAATTGTATGCATATATCACGAGTCTCGTCATATCCATAGCTTACTATATAATGCGTAAGAAAACACATTGATAAAACCAAATGAACGTAATTTCTTACACTTGATTAACTGTTAAATAATAAATTAGCCTAATAATAAGCCTTTTAAGTGAATAATTGAACATCATTAATTTATTTATAACTTAAATATTTGGACATTTAACACTTAATTGAACACATAATTACATTAAAGATGATTGAGAATATATGTAGGGTAAGTGCAAATGTGTGGAAAAACCAAGCTATCAGGCTAATCGCTTATCTGTATATATATATATATATATATATATATATATATATATATATACAGCTATGGAAAAAATTAAGAGACCACTTAACATTGATTTCTGAACTTGGAGTGGTCTCTTAATTTTTTCCATAGCTATATATATATATATCCATATCCAGTGGGTACGGAAAGTATTCAGACCCCCTTACATTTTTCACTCTTTGTTATATTGCAGCCATTTGCTAAAATCCTTTAAGTTCATTTTTTTCCTCATGAATGTACACACAGCACCCCATATTGACAGAAAAACATATAAATTGTTGACATTTTTGCAGATTTATTAAAAAAGAAAAACTGAAATATCACATGGTCCTAAGTATTCAGACCCTTTGCTGTGACACTCATATATTTAACTCAGGTGCTGTCCATTTCTTCTGATCATCCTTGAGATAGTTCTACACCTTCATTTGAGTCCAGCTGTGTTTGATTATACTGATTGGACATGATTAAGAAAGCCACACACCTGTCTATATAAGACCTTACAGCTCACAGTGCATGTCAGAGCAAATGAGAATCATGAGGTCAAAGGAACTGCCTGAAGAGTTCAGAGACAGAATTGTGGCAAGGCACAGATCTGGCCAAGGTTACAAAAAAATCTCTGCTGCACTTAAGGTTCCTAAGAGCACAGTGGCCTCCATAATCCTTAAATGGAAGACGTTTGGGATGACCAGAACCCTTTCTAGAACTGGCCGTCCGGACAAACTGAGCTATCGGGGGAGAAGAGCCTTGGTGAGAGAGGTAAAGAAGAACCCAAAGATCACTGTGGCTGAGCTCCAGAGATGCAGTCGGGAGATGGGAGAAAGTTGTAGAAAGTCAACCATCACTGCAGCCCTCCACCAGTCGGGGCTTTATGGCAGAGTGGCCCAACGGAAGCCTCTCCTCAGTGCAAGACACATGAAAGCCCGCATGGAGTTTGCCAAGATGGTGAGAAATAAGATTCTCTGGTCTGATGAGACCAAGATAGAACTTTTTGGGCTTAATTCTAAGCGGTATGTGTGGAGAAAAGCAGGCACTGCTCATCACCTGTCCAATACAGACCCAACAGTGAAGCATGGTGGTGGCAGCATCATGCTGTGGGGGTGTTTTTCAGCTGCAGGGACAGGACGACTGGTTGCAATCGAGGGAAAGATGAATGCGGCCAAGTACAGGGATATCCTGGATGAAAACCTTCTCCAGAGTGCTCAGGACCTCAGACTGGGTCGAAGGTTTACCTTCCAACAAGACAATGACCCTAAGCACACAGCTGAAATAATGAAGGAGTGGCTTCACAACAACTCCGTGACTGTTCTTGAATGGCCCAGCCAGAGCCCTGACTTAAACCCAATTGAGCATCTCTGGAGAGACCTAAAAATGTCTGTCCACCAACGTTCACCATCCAACCTGAAAGAACTGGAGAGGATCTGCAAGGAGGAATAGCAGAGTATCCCCAAATCCAGGTATGAAAAACTAGTTGCATCTTTCCCAAAAAAGACTCATGGCTGTATTAGATCAAAAGGGTGCTTCTACTAAATACTGAGCAAAGGGTCTGAATACTTAGGACCATGTGATATTTCAGTTTTTCTTTTTTAATAAATCTGCAAAAATGTCAACAATTCTGTGTTTTTCTGTCAATATGTGTACATCAATGAGGAAAAAAAAAGAACTTAAATGATTTTAGCAAATGGCTGCAATATAGTGACAACAAAGAGTGAAAAATTTAAGGGGGTCTGAATACTTTCCGTACCCACTGTATATATATATAATATATATATGTATATATGTTCCTTTTTTTGGTCATTTAAAAACAAATGTCTTATTCACACACAGCTGAAATGATCAAATTAATCCATATAAACCTGTCATTCATAACCTTGCTGGTTTTAAGCCTGTCAAATTTCTAGCTTTCTAAACGTATTTGCGGCGATAAAGTATTTTCAGTGTCTAAAAGCGATTTGATATCATTTTTCTCCCTATGCTAAGCAGATGTCATCTCTCTCTGTTTATTCACAGCAGACTCATTTGCTATCTAATGTATGCATATTGTATGCTCCCTCTTGGCAGTTTTGCTATCATTAGTTCACAATACACATTACCCACAGTAACAACATTTTTCAGTCTAAAGTCTTTAGAATAATATGATTACCCATCAGCCCACTGTTTTAGTCTGAGACATGAGAAGAAGCATTAAAGAAAGATATGGAATAAAAGAAAAAAGATGAGCTGAAGTGTAAAGAATGATGTTTTTGCTTTATAATAAAATGACTTTGTCAGTTTCATCACACCTAAAACATTAACATTATATTTTTGCTATCATGTCAATCTTTATCATTCTTTTAGACTTGAGTCTTCATCACAAAACTTAACAGTCTGTTTCTCAATATTGCTTAAAATAACATTTTCTTCATATTTTTGCCTCTCATAAACAGTGGCGCTGTGGGTATTGTGGCCTTTTGCTTATCATTTTTGCTTCAATAGCAAAACAATAGCAAAAATGTCATTGGGAAACTTTCCTTTGTGTGCAGATGTAAAGCGATTACATGCTAATGATACAAACAATTGTGTATAATCCATTTCCAATGCCAAAGTGAGCTTTGTTTTGCATCTGAGACATCTCATTATCTCTCTATGTCTCTTATTTTGTTGCCGTATTCTGATATTAGAGCATTAGAACTAATGATAATGATTGACAATGCTGATTTCATGCCTCTTTAGGGTGATTTTGTGCCTCTTTAGGGTGATTTTGTGCATCCATTTCAGTGTATTAGCACTAGCTGTGTGTTTCAGTTGCTAACGGGAAAAAAATGTGCTATGGAGCCTTACATTTTGTTCAGCTTCTCTGACTTATACCCTCTAACTTACTTTTGGCAGCAATTAGACTGATTATGAGTTTTGGAGTGAACATGCAATAGTATTTTCTTGTAAAACAAACTCCGTCTTGTTTTATTTATAACTTCCAGCCTTTAGAGTCACTATTTCAGTGTTTCTATTTCAGAATGTCATGTTTAATTCAATGTGTTAATGCATACTAGCAATTTACTTGTAATTTCAGAGCGAAAATAGTTTCAAAGCCAATTTCAGCGTAAGCGACTTTTGCTCAGAATATTTGGTCCAGATTTGAAATTTGGAGTTGATGATATTTGCCGAAAGTAAGATCGAGTCTGTTCCGGGTATGAAATTTCCCCCTCAGAAAGTCCCTGCTCATGAGGTAGTTCTTTTTTTCAAAGTTCAGGAACTGTTGGGGGAGGGACTTGGGTGCTGAACATGCTGATTGGTTGAGATCACGCAGCATTTTATTTCAACCCCCATTTTTAAAAGTCTGTTGTGGGGCATGCAGTAAGAGTTGCTTGCTATTCGAATCAACAATGTAGTTTAAAAAATACGACCGATGGACCAATGACAAGGTTCAGGCTTTAGTAAACTTATATGCGGAGGACAAAATCCAGCGGGAACTGGAAAGTCATGTCGCCAGACTCTTATTCATGGTACTTTAGACCGCGATGGAAACGCACACAGCAACAGGTCTGGGGGCAAAAGTTCCTGTGAAAAATGTTCCTGAGACAAATTGTTCCGGGTAATTTCAGTAGAAAAATGGCTTTTGTGTATGATGGCTAAAGACTACAGCTTCAGACTATGAATCTATCCAGTCAGAGGATATCAAAATGTTTGATATTTCAAGCCGTTGTGGTGAGAAATCGAGTCCCCCCAGGAATTAGGGCTCTTTAGGACCCCATGTGATCCAATTGGTTCAATAGACTTTTAATGGGTAGTATTTTTATCACCTGATTATAATTCCTGCAAAATTACCTTATGTTTTATATCATTTTAAATGCGTTATAATGACCATTAATGTCTTTTAAATTAGATGGTTCATATACTAGTACACTGTAAAACCCGATAAGTTCAAAATACTTTTTTTGTTTTGTTTTATTTAATGTTTAAGCCCACTGTACTTAAAGGGTTAGTTCACCCAAAAATGAAAAACAACCACGTAAAAGTGCATTACCAACGCCGACAGATGAAATGATTCAATGGAATTAATTCAGTGGAATCAATTCAATGGAAAGGATTCCAGAAGAGAATAGTTTTGGGTGAACTAATCCTTTAAAACTATTGTTTACCATATGTAATATTTCTTATTTTTCAATTATTTTGATGAAGTGGTTGTAAAACCCAAGAAGTTCTGAATACTCAAAACATTTAAGTAAACAACTCCAACATTATTTTCTACTACACAAATTCAGTAATTACAATTTAATTGAAATATTGAATAAACAAACACTTAATTTTTATGGTTAAGTGTTGGTTAGCAACAGCGCATGTAACCATCAAAGACACTACAGGTGCATCTCGATTTGCGTACTTATGCACTATTCTATGACGTTTTTAAGTACAAATAGTGTGAGTAGTGCATTCACACATAAAATTCCAAAAAGAAAAAGTGCACTTTAAATACCCGGATGATGCACTAAATTAACGGGGGGAAAAAAACAAAGTGTGGAATATTGGACACTTCATGCAGCGAAGGGAGGGAGGATCAGACTCTGATGTTTAATGACTAAATAAATGTATATAATTCATACACTACATGGTGCACAAGTACATTATATAAGTGCATAATGTATAGTGTGTCATTTGGGATGCAGCTTATTACTATTTACTTGCATGAACTATTAATCAACATGCACTAAATACAGCCTTGATGCTTAACAACCAATTCTCCACCTGACAACAGGCACTACTCTTCACCATGATGGTAACCCTAAAAACTTCAACATCACAGAAACACCTTTACATACCAAAACACAGAAAACAACAACAACACATCTTCCCCTGTATTAATCTTGTGCAAACACACACAAAATAACACTCACTTCCAACATTTATTCCCACAGAGTGTGACGCAAAGCAATTTGGGAACTTGAAATCTTCTGCAACTCAGTTTAATTTTGAATGGGCTCTTCTGATAATGTTGGTTACGTTGGTAACATCAGCAACGTCGTGACATGGATGGCGCCGCTTTATATCGCTCAGTAAACTTAAAAATAATAATTTAAGGGGTTTACTCAAAAATGCTGAGCTACACAAAATAAAACTAAAGTCCTCATTCAGAAAATGTAATTGTTTTAAGTTTCATCAATGATTTAACAGACTTTAATTGCAGTGGATCTTTCTAATCTTTAATCTTTCTAAGTTAGTAGTACTATGCGGGTTTACAGTGTATATAACTGAAGCTATAGGTTGTGAAATCAAGCATTTCTCATTCTTACTGTTTTTTTAGTTAGCTTATTAGCATAGCATACATCTACCCGATTAGCCTGCTAGCTTAGCTTATATTATATTAGGTATGTTTTTTGCTGTATAGTTCCCAAAATTAATGTTTGTCTGTACTTAGCAATACTTATATTATTTACTATACCACATTGCTATTATTGTGTAATATTAAATTACTATTACAGAACATAGTATGTTGCAACAATCCTTATCCTTAAAAAAAAAAATATATATATATTTTTAGGCATGGTTGTGTTTCCAGTTTGTTTTATTATGCATTAAATAAGCATTCATTTTTATTTCAAGCCTGTTGTGTGTGCACTTAATGCAATAAACATCAAACAATAATGAAATAGGTTAAAATTAGTCAAGACATCATGATAACAACTTTGTTCAGGCAGCGATTTCTCATGACACTATATTGTTTTCAGTTGTCATGCTCTCCTAGCAAAAAGGAACGACTTGAAAGCCTAGTGTGTGATCCGCAGTCATTTAGTTCAGGAGATTTCAGTCTTTTCAGATGCCATGGTTCCCCATATAATCACTCTGATGTGAGGGACCTCATCCTGAATTTTAAAAGGTAGCTTTGAAGCTATAATAAAGACCCAATTTATACATGTAAAAAATAAAAATGTGTAAATTATTATTTGAAAAATATTTAGTTTTTTTTTCTAGTCACTATAGTACTATATTGTGTATTGTTTATTTTTATAGTTTTATAATTCATTTAAATCTATTTTTATTATTTATTTGAATCATTTATTAATCAGATTAATTTTATTCTAATATTTATTTATTTATTTTATTCACTTATTTATATCAAGTTTAAGTTTTGAATCTGTTTTTTTATTTATTTTAATTTTTTATTTAATTTTAATACTTTATTTATTTACAAAAAAAATCCCTTAGTTTAATATATGATGCCCAGTTTCGATTTTAAAAGTCATGTAGTGTATTCGAGCTTTGAGCTGATGTTCAGTTGTGTCTACGTTGCTTAAGTCCCAAAAGAAGAACCCAGACAAAGGTTAAGGCTCCACATTAGTATCAAGTGCAACAGCCTGCATGCAAAACAGCCACTTTCCCTGGGTGATTTAATCAAGCCTCTTAATAAAAGGAATTCAAAATTTATGCATTAGTGCTGGCACAGTCTAAATGAAAATGAAGGATGACAAGGAGGCGGGGAGGAAGCTCGGCACAGGGCTTGTGGAGAATATTCCTGGAGACTGATTAGAGAAGCAGTGATAGCTAATGATATTCATTGGCACAAAAATGAAGCCCTTGGTGTGCCGCGTCTCTTCCTGTCCCACATCTGACTCTCCAGACTCTTTAAAAACTGGAAAAAATATTTTGTTCAGAGCAGGCTTGTTCATGTGGGGATCACTTCTTCTGATCGCCATGTTGATGTTGTACGTTCAGTGGTGCCAAGAAATTGTACGTGTCCCTTTAGTGCTTGCCCGCTGTAGGAGGAAACTGTCAGGCAAGGCACCCTGGGATTTAATCTAGTAGCAGCTGTGGTGTGTCGAGTGGGCTGGTGATGAACGTGTCACTACTGTTGGGGTCCCTCTGTGTGTTACTGCTTACACATGTGTCAGCTCTTAGAAGAAGCTCATTACTGCAACAAACCACAAACTCATATTGATCACCAGAGCACTCAAATAACAATCAAGTACGTGTTTTGGCTTAGAAACGTCAGTGGCTGTGTTTTGAATAATAGCTCACTGGATACTGTGCAGTATACAATCAAGGGTGTGATTTTTACATATATATTCTGCCTGTCACACAATGTGATTATATAATGCGTGGCGCATCGCAGAGCAGTGCAGGGTGAGCTTTTGTGGTTAAAAAGTATATCAATTATTATATTTTTTTTTAGAAAATGGCCGATCGTTTCACTAGATAAGACCCTTATTCCTTGTCTGGGATCATGTAGAGCTCTTTGAAGCTGCACTGAAACTGACATTTGGAACTTCAACCCGTTGAACCCCAGTGAAGTCCACTATATGGAGAAAAATCCTGGAATGTTTTCCTCAAAAACCTTCATTTCTCTTAAGTTGATTATAATATCTAGTTTATTTATCATCATCACCGCAAGTGTTGAGTCGAGTGCGTTGCTGTGTGGGATACTGTTCGGTTCAGTGCGCCCTGTATCCTGAATATTTTGGGGCATCTGGGTAATCAATGCATGCAGAAGATTTGCATACTGTGCACAGCATACATACTCTGTACTGCAGCAATAAGTGTGAGTAGTATGCTAATATGCTGTTTTGAACATAGCCATTGTCTTTCTGAATAGTTATATATACATACATAGGGTTGAATTTGGAAAAATTGGGCCACTTTTTGCCATTCATTTCAATGACAAAATGTGGCCCAGTTTACCTGAATTCACAAGGGGGCTCATAGTCTGTGACTGTCAATGAATATTCTAATAGTCTGACTTCTTTTTGGGACAATTGTTAATGAGATGAGATGGAGGAGTTACAAAAGAGGCTTCTAAAATTGTAGAATAATGAGGGGAAAAAAGCACATTTATTTTCTCAGAAAAAGTTTTTTGGTTGTGAATTAAAGGAACACTCCACTTTTTTTGAAAATAGGCTAATTTTCCAACGCCCCTAGAGTTAAACAGTTGAGTTTTACCGTTTTCAAATCCATTCAGCCGATCTCCGGTTCTGGCGGTACCACTTTTAGCATAGCTTAGCATAGTTCATTGAATCTGATTAGACCGTTAGCATCGCGCTTAAAAATGACCAAAGAGTTTTGATATTTTTCCTATTTAAAACTTGACTCTTCTGTAGTTACTACGTGTACTAAGACCGGCAGAAAATTAAAAGTTGCGATTTTCTAGGCTGATATGGCTAGGAACTATACTCTCATTCAGGCGTAATAATCAAGGAACTTTGCTGCCGTTCCATGGCTGCAGCAGTGCAATGATATATTACGCAGCGTCTCTCACAAACGTCTCCATGGTTGCAAGGCACGTTCCCTGTGCAAGCAGGGGCTCACAGGCGCTGCGTAATATCATTGCACTGCTGCAGCCATGATACGGCAGCAAAGTTCCTTGATTATTACGCCTGAATGAGAGTGTAGTTCCTAGCCATATCAGCCTAGAAAATCACAACTTTTCATTTTCTGCTGGTCTTAGTACACGATTTAACTAAAGAAGAGTCAAGTTTTTAATAGGAAAAATATCAAAACTCTTTGGTCATTTTTAAGCGCGATGCTAACGGTCTAATCAGATTCAATGAACTATGCTAAGCTATGCTAAAAGTGGTACCGCCAGAACCGGAGATCGGCTGAATGGATTCGAAAACGGTAAAACTCAACTGTTTAACTCTAGGGGAGTTGGAAAATTAGCCTATTTTCAAAAAAAGTGGAGTGTTCCTTTAATAACTACAAGGTTAAAATGTCAAAAAGTTAAAGGGGACCTACAATGCCCCTTTTACAGGATGTAATATAAGTCTCTGGTGTCTGTGAAGTTTCAGCTCAAAATACCCCACAGATCATTTATTATAGCTTGTCAAATTTGCCCCTATTTGGGTGTGAGTAAAAACACACTATTTTTGTGTGTGTCCCTTTAAATGCAAATTAGCTGCTGATCCCGCCTCTTTCCAGCTCAACAACAACAAAGCTGGAGAATCTCACGCAGCCTAAATGAGGATTGTTAGTAACGGTGTTCAGCCTTACATTGTTCAAACCGGAGTCGACACTGATGGAGAGACTCAGGAAGAAGTTACAACTTTTAGACGTTTCTGAATGGTTAGTGGATAAATTTATGTAGTTGCTGTGGAGTCGATTCAACTCATCCACTAGCATGTGCCGTCATGTTCATCTTTTGTGCAAATCCAGCGTTGAATTGACCCTCGTTTGTGAAGCAGTCTGGCGTAAAATGGCGGCATGATAACAACACACTACTACAACAACTCTTCCTCTTCTCTAAAGCAGCCCATCATGGCCTCACCCCCTTAGTTGGGTGTTCTCAGGGGTGGGGTTTATGTAAATTTTAGGAAGAAGCCCGTTATAGTCCCTACCAGCCATTTGTTGTAGTCCTTAAAAAGCCAATATCTCCATTTGCATTGAACTTTGAGTGTTGTAACTTTGCAGACGTTGTTTTTGCTCAAACAGCAACATTACACACTAACTAAAGGTAAAAAAGTGAAATCATAATCAAGGACCCCTTTAATACGCAACATGAAAGAGTCTGAGAACATTAGTGACATCATATGAACTAGTTTTATGAGGTCAATAGTGACTTCACTCAGGCGATAATCAGTGACCTCACCAGAATCCACTCTGATCAAATCATCAGTGACCTGTGATCTCACTGAATACCTCAACAGTCATTTTCTGATGGCCTCGGTGTTTAGTTAGTTACCTCATCAATGAACTTTTTGCTGATTACTGTGATTAGATCAATATTGAATATATCAATTAATCAATCACAACTAATCTCTGAAAAATATATGTAATATGTGTATTTTTTTTTCAGCCTGTGCCATGTTATCATCTCAAACATCTATATATATATACTGTGGTGAGATCAGGTTTCTGTGTGAAAAGAAAGCAGTGTGTTAATGATTTCGTTGAACATGCTCATTAGTTTATTCAAGGTAGTCAAAGAAGCTTGTGGCAGGAAGTAAAGTCTTGAGGATGAGAGGAGACGACCAGGAAAGACCCAAGGGCATAGTTTACACACAATGAGGTTGGAGGAGTGGATACAATTATGTCAATATAATGCATAGTAAGCAACTCTGGACATATGCCTCTAAGGACAGAGATACCCATTTAAAGAGTCCTCTTCAGATTAAATTACCTTTTGAATGGTAAAACAATTCATTTTCTTATTGAGTTAAATTCCTTCATTTCTTTAGTGCCGTATACTGATCGTCTGAAGTGTGTGTTTCTGTGCAACTTGAGTCACTCAAATGAATTGCAAAAATATTGACTGTTTTCTAACAGGTTTCCTGTTTATGGTTGGACAAAACTTACCGTTAGTTGCACCAGTTTTGCTGTGCTGCGATGCTCAAACATTTTACAACATACAAATGGCTTATTTGGTTGTGTCTGACATTAAACTGAAATGGAGAAAGTGTTAAAAAAAATTCACACTTTAGCTTTAAATAAAGTGAATACCAATGACATTTTCAAGGATAGTAGAGTGGGCATAAAAATAAACCAAAGTGGGTCACCATCCAACTGAGTTAACTAAAGAGAGATGTGATGCAAGAAAATACATTGTATAACAGTTCATTCCTATATTTGGATGTGCTTCACGGGGCCTGCAAGTCACAGGAATTCAGAGCTCTGATTTACTTTCCATTGACTTAATGTTAACAACAGCAAACTCGCGTGGCTCTTTAAATCCTTTTCCCCGTACACAGATGTCTCCTCGATCTTGGCGTCACCTCTCATGTGTCTTTTTGGCTGAAGTTGCAGTGTTAACCTGAGGATTCGAAGGACACGTTTCAAATGTCTAATTTGTGTTCAATGGATCTCTTTTGATACTGAAGCTGAAGTGAAGATTTAAGTATCTTTGCACATTACAAGCAAAAACCTATAAACAATTTATTAAGATTTAGGGAAAACTCTGAGGTTATAAATAGCAAAAAATGATCAAATTCATGCACCATATAATGATTGTATTGCTTTCGTTTAAATGACTTACAGTTATTTACCCACGGCTCCACATTAAAACACCACGGAAATAACCACTACAGCCACCATATAACTTTCCTGATTGCTCTTAAAATTAATGTTTGTTGCATGACTGAACACATTATTGAACCTGTAAACTGAAGCCACCCAGGCATTAACCAGATGACTATGGCATCCTCGTGATAAGCCAATGAAATCTCTCAGGGTGTTTTTACAAGCCGAGCACAACTAGCAAGACAACATAGAGCAGAGGGCTTTTTGTTTTATGCACTTTATGGGACCATTACAACCATATTAAAACTGCAGTTCCCCAAAAGCGGTTTATTTTGAAAAGATTTCCATGTCTTTTAACACCTGGTGTCCATCTATGAGAGGATGTGGATAGACCCTCTGGCCAACGCTGAGAGAAAAACCTGCATGTGTTATTGCCATCAACACAGAAGTGTTTATTTTAACAGTTCTTTCTTTTTTGTAACTTGTAATACTTATCGAACACGCATACAATGAAAGATGTTTTACAATTATTATAGTATCAAAAGTGATATATGTGTATCAGATTTATGTATGTAATTTAATTTTCCTTCATTGTAGGTGCATTTAAAGGGGTGGTTGATTATGATTTCACTTTTTTCACTTTAGTTAGTGTGTAATGTTGCTGTTTGAGCATGAACAACATCTGCAAATTACAACGCTCAAAGTTCAATACAAAGGGAGATATTTTCTTTTAAAGAATTGGTTGTTTACGACTACAACAAATGGCTGGTATAGACAACAAGCTTCTTTCTGTCTAGTGACATCACAAACCCCAAGATTTACATAAACCCCACCCCCGAGAACACACAACAAAGGGGGTGAGGCCATGTTGGGCTGCTTTAGAGAAGAGGAAGAGTTGTTGTAGTAGAGTGTTGTTATCATGCCGTCATTTTACGCCGGACTGCTTCACAAACAAGGGTCAATTCAACACAAAAGATGAACATGACGGCACATGCTAGTGGATGAGTTGAATCAACTCCACAGCAACTACATCAATTTATCCACTAACCATTCAGAAACGTCTAAAAGTTGTAACTTCTTCCTGAGTCTCTCCATCAGTGTTGGTTTGAACAATGTAAGGCTGAACACCGTTACTGACAATCCTCATTTTGACTGCGTGAGATTCTCCAGCTTTGTTGTTGTTGAGCAACTGAAGAGTTAAAGCTCCGCCCTCTTTTGGAAAGGGAGCCAGAAGCAGCAGCTCATTTGCATTTAAAGGGACACACACAAAAATGTGTGTTTTTGCTCACACCCAAATAGGGGCAAATTTGACAAGCTATAATAAATTATCTGTGGAGTATTTTGAGCTGAAACTTCACAGACACATTCTGGGGACACCAGAGACTTATATTACATCTTGTAAAAGGGCCATTATAGGTCCCCTTAAGTAAAAATAACAGCATGTGTTTATTATATACTGTATTTATTATTACTTCTATACATTTAAAAAAATATTTTTTTTAAATATATTTTTCAGTTGAAATTATACTACAAAAATACACTGTTCGAGAGAGTGCACGTAGCTCGACTGCATCTGACAGTATGATGCATGTATGAGCCACCAGTCGATGTGTCTCTCCCTGTGGCTGTGATTAAGGAAACATTCTGTGCTCTGCTATAAAAGCCTTGTGACACAGGTGGGTTTGGAAGAAGATAGATTGTGACTATTCCCTTTTAATTCTCAGCAGAAGCAGTTGGCCATTAATTGAAATGTCAGCTTTTTATTGCTGTTGTGTTTTCTTTTATGGCTGCAGCGGCCACTCACAGGATAATGTTTTCATTGAGAATACGCCTGGTAAAATTCCCTCATCAGCTGTCTTTCTCTGCTGTGTACAGATTGTCCTGTAGGATTGAGAGGAAAAGTGACAGGGAGCAGACAACATGGACTCCCACATCTGTCCCTTTGCCTCATCATTGTGAGTAATGATGTCCGAAATAAACTGATTGTGGCACTCTGGCATGAACTGACACTGCATTGCCACAAAGGAAAATGAGGTGGCCCAACTGTCTGACAGCACCTGTCAAGCTGGGCCTTGTTTGTGGACTTCTTGAGGAATATAAATGCAATAAAGACATTACAGCAACTGCTGCTGGGCCTGTATCTGTCACTCAGTTATAGACCAAACCCATTTACATCACCTCTAAAAACATCTCAGAATTGCAATAAATCTGCTATGGCAATTAAACCAACTTAGTCTTTTTAACAGGAAAGGGTCGTCTTTTATTCTCTGTCAGTAATTTGTAGTGTATGACGAATAATTCATTTTTTATTCAACGCCCCCATTTACTGGGATCTTACTTTCTCACTTATCTTTTTCTGAATCTCTCACTTTCTATATTCATGTGAAAATGTGCAGTTTTTCAGAGGCAAAATCATTATCCCCATGAATAGTTCAGCCAGACTAGTGCACTTTCTTGCACTCTATTTATTTAAAAATAACCTTCGCATTCAATATTGTTTCTGCTTTATTACAATGAATACTTCGCCTTGGAATACAAAATCTTTTGTCAATGTTATGTTCTTTAATGTCAAGTGTGCTGTTTTAGTCTACATACTGTATGCGCCATGTGCTCAGAATTAGTAGGATCTGAGGTAGGAAGACAATAAGGCACATCCAAATCAATGATTGTTTCACATCCTGTCTACTGAGATGCCTTCATCTGATTGATTTTTGAAGGCAGCATAGATTCCATAGCATTGATGTATTCTATATTCATAGATAACTCATCTTTCCTTTCACAGAACAACCAGCTGGACGATAACCAATCAGGTTTTTTAAAGCAGCCACTCAACTGAGACTGCCTTGCTGTTGGTTACAGAGATTGCAAAAGCTGATTCCTAAAGCATCAATTCTCATTCTGCTAGATATATCTGCAGCTTTCGACACTGTTAATTATCAGATCCTTCCGTCCACCTTCTCATCACTGTGCAACACAGAAACTTACCACTTGGATAGGTCTTTCATGGTTGCCTGGAGGGGAGGTATCCAAAGCAAATCAGCTGGTCATGCTTTTGGAAAGCATAAGATAGTCTTTTTAAGAAGGCTTACCAACGTCTAGGCCTACTGAGGAATTTGAGAACTTTTAATATTGAAAAAGAAATTTTGATAGTTGTGTATAAATCTCTCATTGAGTCTGTGCTCACTTTTAACATGGTTTCCTGGTTTAATTCTCTCTCTGTTAAATGCAAGAACAAACATTTAAGGATTATAAACATGGCTGGTAAAATTATTGGAGAGAAACAAGCATCTCTGTCTGATCTTTATACTGTTGCAGTAAAAAGAAAAACTTCTGCTATTTTGGCAGATACTTCTCATCCACTTTATAGTTCATTTCTAGTACTTCCATCAGGTAGAAGTGCCCTTGAATAAAAAAGCTAAGTATAGGAAGACCTTCGTTCCGACAGCCATTGATATTTTAAATAGGATTGTAAGATGAGTTGTTGTGAAGTTTTAAATTAATGTTTGTGTGTTCTGTTTTTGTTGAGCCTTGTCTGAACACAATTTTCTACCCCTGTGGGGCTAGATAATAAAGCTTTTGAATTGAAATGAATTGAATGGTGTTCCTCAGGGATACGTTCTTGGACCTTCTCCATATACACTATATCACTGGGTCCCATCATATAGGCACATGGTTTGTCCTATCATTTCTATGCTGGTGAAACATAACTCTACTTTTAATTTCAACCAGATGATCCAACGGATCTCAGACTGCCTGACAGATATCTCGGCATGGATGAAGGAACATCACCTAGAGCTCAAACTAGAGATGACAGAGCTTCTTATCTTTTCTGCCACTCTGACTGTACAGCACAATTTCACCATCCAGCTAGATTCATCAACAATAATCCCATCAAGTTCGGCCAGGAATCTTGGTGTAATCTTTGATGACCAGCTGACCTTCAAAGACCACATTGCAAGGACAGCACGATAATGCAGGTTTGCAGTGCACAACATCAGGAAGATCATGCTCTTCCAAATGGAGCGTGCTGCACAACTTCTTGTACAGGCCCTTGTCCTTTCCAGGCTGCAATACTCTTCTAGCCAGACTTCCATCATGTGCAATCAAACCTTTATGTAACTGGCTACCAGTTACGGCTCGCGCCTAGTTCAAGACATTGATGCTTTGCAACCTCCTACCTCCTATGAGTCTACGTCCCCTCCAGAAACCTGAGGTCGGTAAGTGAGTGACACTGAGAGGCACAAAATCATTTTCCAGAATGTTATTGTTCACTGTTACTTGCTGGTGGAATGATCCTCCAAACTCTATCCGGAACACCAAATCCCTGACAATATTCAAGAAACAGCTGAAAACTCATCTCTTTCATCAGCACTTAACTTTATCCTGCCAAAAGAAAAAAATTCTTCCTCAATGCTTTCACTATTCCTTAATCCTTCCCTGTTCTAGCTTGTACTATTCCAAAATGATGTCTGAAACTTTGTATTACTAGCACTTTTCATGTTTATTTTTATGTTTATTTTTTATTTTTACGATCTAAACGCAAAGTGTAAAGCGCACGGCGCAGGCGTGCCCAAATCCACTTTTGCTATTTTAACGACGGAAAAACGGTCTGTGTGCCGGGGCACATTTTTGAAATGGGTTGTCCCTATTCTCTTAATGAGTAATGGGCGTAACGTTCAATAAACCTATCAGAGTGTCATCTCCCATTCCCTTTAAGAGCGAGATGCGCTCGCGCCATGGCGGATTGCTATTTACATGGCGGAATTTGTTGGCGATGAGTCAGTTAATATATATGTGTGTGTATTGGCACGATTGTTCAATTAATTAGCCAATTTCGTTCATCATTATAACTATTAATAGGCTGAATTGAAAATAGGTAGCCTAATTCTAATACACGCAATGACTATTCATCATTACATTTTTATATTTATGTAGCCTACACAATAATATTCTTTTACACTGTAATCCTTTTGTTTTTAATATTTGGCATGTTTGTGTGATGCGCATCCCTGTGTGTAATAAGCAAAGTCGACACGAACTGTGGACGCGCCCAGAGGCGCAGTTTCTACCAACGCGCTCTAACAAAAAAATATTGCGCCATTGACTTTAGACTTTAGACCAGGTTTAGCAATGCACCGGCAATGCGCCTGAACACACCTCTTTTTTAGACCAGCACGCCCATGGGCGCACTAACTGGCGCAAATGCATTTACTAATTTATGGACGTGGCGCTGAACGGGAAAACGCGAACGGCGCCGGACGAAAACTAGCAAACACACTTGCTACGGGTGTATTATAGGGCCCTATATATAGAAAGACGGTGCACTCGTATTATTATGAATGGGAGAAAGTGCAACGTGCAAAATGGTGGAATAAGTCCCGCCTTTTAAATAAGATCCAATCGCTTATTGGTAAAGTCATCGCATCACGCTAGAAGCTCCGGTTCCTATAGAAACAGTCAGACGCGCACTTCTTATTGAGACGCACACTTAGGATTGCGCATTCGCATTAGCTCGATAATGCTGTTTTTGTCATGATTTGAGTGTTTAGAAACAAAATTTGGCAGTTGTTGTCAGATTTCATTTGTGATTTTAAATGTGAAATTTAATTGAAAGCTTGGCGAACAGCTTTGGAGATGTTTCCCCATTCAAAGAGAAAGGAGTTGCACTTGCAAGATGGCCACTGAGTGAAATGACTTTTCTTAAAGGGGCTTTGTTATTGCCTCTTTATGATGAATTGCTTGTTGTATTCCTCATTTGTAAGTCAGTTTGGATAAAAGCATCTGCTAAATGAATAAATGTAAATGTATCCTTCACTGTCTATGATATCCCACAGTTCTGTGTTCCATTCAATGACAATTGAGCTAAAAAAAAAAGGCATCTGAAAGTTGCGGTTGGTGGTCAATTTTTGCTTAAATATCTTTCGCCTTCTTTTCCCACTTTTGATGTCATTTCTAGTGAGACACTATTAAATATTTGTGTAAAGCTCTCTCTATTTTGTTGTAGATCTTTAAACCATTATGCTGCCTCTGAAGTCTGTCTGAAATCAGTTTCTTGAGGTACCCTCATGCGCAAACGCTGCCTGTGAAGTCATTGCCTGAAACAAGTCAGATGACTAAGGTTTCGGACGCAGCCTACATACGATCAAAGCACGTTTCTGCTTCAGTGTAAAAAATAAAAAAGGTAATTTTGAACAAGATAAGGGTGAGTTAAATGATTTTTGGGTGAACTGTTCCTTTAAGGGGGATTAAAAGGGGGCTACTAATAAAGTGGGTTCTTGCTCTCTATCTGCCTTATGCATTTTCTGCATTTCCAGAATGATTCAGATCAACTAAATGTCAATCTGCAGGGCTGACCTGACTCCAGAGGGACTTCAAGCAAATCAAGCAGGTTTCATTTGCATCAGAGTGACTGTAAATCAATCATAACATAATTTTACTAACTGTCTGATTTAAGAAGCATCTGTAGATGCGCACACACACTGTGCTGTGTAAAGCTCATGACGGCGGACTGTAGAAGCACGTGAGGAATGATGACAGGCTCCACACTTTAATTGGTCCCTCTCCTCGGCCTGTTTTTCTAGCTCATCTGGATTCTATTAAAGAGAGGCTGGCTGACCGCTGCTGTCAGAGAGAAAGAGGGAGGAAAAATGAATGGAAGAAAGTGAAAAGAGCAGTGATAGGCTGAAAGAGAAAGGAGAGGGGGTGATAACGGAAAACAGAAATAAACAGACAAGAAAAGATCACCAGAGTACATGATTACAGAGAATATTTAGGGAAAGAGGTCTTCCAGAAAGCGCTGCTAGAGGCAAAGTGACAGAAAATCTGCTTATAATGACTTTACACTGCATAAAAGACCAAAAATAAAGCTGTTCAAATCTTTCCCTAATGCTTCTGATCAGAAGGATCACACTGTGATGAAAGTGGACGCTGTCTGCCAGGCATTGGCTCCTCTTGGCTCAGTAACTCAGCACTCATGCCACGGCACCAGGGTGAGTGGAAATTTCTCCCAGCTCATCCAAATCTGCACGCTCCCCATAAATCATTTCAAGATGGATGTTTCAGAGATTATAGACAGAATGAGAAGAAAAGGATAGTGAAAGAGAGATAGAAAGAGGGCAGAATGCTAAGGGCATTTCAAAAGGGTTTCTGCTCTAATTGAGTTCTTTCTGAGAACTAATTCCCAATAAATAATTCCAACTCATTCTCAGCTCATTTCCTATACTTGTACATGCTTTGATAAATGAAGATTATGAGATTTAAAAAAAAATCAAAATTATGAGATACTAAGCCATAATTTCAAGATAAGTCAGTCAAAATTGACAAAAAGTCTAACTGACAAGTTGAAATGTTAAGTTATGACTTATCTCATCATTTTGACTTTTTATCTCATAATTATAACAGTATAAATATATTATATATGAATAATTATGAAAAATTATGAAAAACTTGTATAATTATGACTTTATATCGCATAATTGGGAGCAAAAAGCAATAATTTAAATCTCATTATTTTTAAAATTATGAGATAAAACGTAATAAATATGTCAAACATTAATAATTATGACAAAATTTGAAACCTTTACATTTATGACAAAATATTTTATTTGAAAATTATGAGATAAAAAGTAATACATATGCCAAACATTAATGATGACAAGTCAAAACTTTTATAATTTTCTTTAAATCTCTATTTTATTTAAATTGTGATGTCATAATTATGATTTTTTTTAATATTCAAAATTGTCATAATTATGAGATAAATTGAGATAAAAAGTCGTAATTATGTCATAATTTTGATTTATCTTCTTTGACAGTGCTGCATAACAACCCAGGTAACTGAAACTGGTGCAACTTTCAGTTATGGAGGACCTCAAAGGACTTCAGCGTTAATCCTACTGTAATGTTAATACTTTGTTCGTTGTGTTGCTAGGCTAGTTAAGATTATACAAATTTAATGTTCTGGTATTTATTTATTTGATGAATAGCCATGTAATATTTAAAAATATTATGCTGTGTTAGTAAAAATATTTGAAATTAAATAAATAAATCTGGTTCCATGAAATAATTGTTCACGTTCAGCACCTTCTGAAATTCACTCCAATAATTAGTAATGCAAATGTGACTGCAAAGGCTCCGGCTTTTTTACAGCTCTCATGGTGTGCATGTGTCATGAGTGACAGTTAAACTCAAGCCAGTTTTGGTTAGGCGAGCTTCTTATGCAGGACTGTTGCCAAGCCAACAGCTTTTGTGGGTCAGGCTTAATTGGTGACCTAGACGAGCAAGACTGGATGAGTTGAGTGATGTCTCTGTGTGTGTGTGAAAAAGAGTTTTTAATCCTTGCCCTGGTTCTTACTGAACTCCAAGCGCTATATGAATCTCTCAGCACGTGTGTGTCTGTTTGCACATGTGTGTCTTCACAGTCTTCATGAACAGCCCGTCCAGATATTCCACTCTTGCTCTTGTCTGGAAGTGGGTTCTGCATGAGAAATACATTTTAACAGCTTTTCCACAACTCTCTGTGCTGGAAGTGTCATGTTTAATAATGAATCAGTTTCAAGCCTATGCCTTTAAGTTCCTGCATTTCTCTCTGAGCCATCATCTTTTGTTTGTTTTATAGTGTATGGAGGTCCAAACTACTGTTTGGATACTGTGTTTTTGGCCTGTACTTTCACTCTTGGACTAGTTTATATAATTTATCTGCAATGTTCAACAGTGTGTTGAGAATTTTTATTTTTTTCTGAAGGGCTTGCATGAGCATTTCCATAACAGGAAGATGATAGATAGATAGATAGATAGATAGATAGATAGATAGATAGATAGATAGATAGATAGATAGATAGATAGATAGATAGATAGATAGATAGATAGATAGATAGATAGATAGATAGATAGATAGATAGATAGATAGATAGATAGATAGATAGATAGATAGATAGATAGATAGATAGATAGATAGATAAAAAGGAAGGAAGAAAGAAAGAAAGAAAGAAAGAAAGAAAGAAAGAAAGAAAGAAAGAAAGATAGATAGATAGATAGATAGATAGATAGATAGATAGATAGATAGATAGATAGATAGATAGATAGATAGATAGATAGATAGATAGATAGATAGAGAGAGAGAGATAGAGAGATAGAGAGATAGATAAAAATAGATAGAGAGAGATACAAATATAGATAGATAGATAGATAGATAGATATAGAGAGAGAGATACAAATAAAGACAGATAGATAGATAGATAGATAGATAGATAGATAGATAGATAGATAGATAGATAGATAGATAGATAGATAGATAGATAGATAGATAAAAAGGAAGGAAGAAAGAAAGATAGATAGATAGATAGATAGATAGATAGATAGATAGATAGATAGATAGATAGATAGATAGATAGATAGATAGATAGATAGATAGATAGATAGATAGATAGATAGATAGATAGATAGAAATAGATAGAGAGAGAGAGAGAGAGAGAGAGAGAGAGAGAGAGAGATACAAATAAAGATAGATAGATAGATAGATAGATAGATAGATAGATAGATAGATAGATAGATAGATAGATAGATAGAAATAGATAGAGAGAGAGATACAAATAAAGATAGATAGATAGATAGATAAAAAGGAAGAAAGAAAGAAAGAAAGATAGATAGATAGATAGATAGATAGATAGATAGATAGAGAGATGATAGATAGATGATAGATAGATAGATAGATAGAGAGATAGAGAGATAGAGAGAGAGATAGAGAGATAGAGAGATAGATAAAAATAGATAGAGAGAGAGAGATACAAATATAGATAGATAGATAGATGGATAGAAATAGATAGAGAGAGAGAGATACAAATAAAGATAGATAGATAGATAGAGAGAGAGAGATACAAATAAAGATAGATAGATAGATAGATAGATAGATAGATAGATAGATAGATAGATAGATAGATAGATAGATAGATAGATAGATAGATAGATAGATAGATAGATAAAAATAAAAAGATAGATAGATCGATAAAAATAAAAAGATAGATAGATAGATAGATAGATAGATAGATAGATAGATAGATAGATAAAAATAAAAAGATAGATAGATCGATAAAAATAAAAAGATAGATAGATAGATAGATAGACTGATTGATTGATTGATTGATTGATTGATTGATTGATTGATTGATTGATTGATTGATTGATTGATTGATTGATTGATTGATAGATTGAAATCTGTTTGTTTTCATAAAAATGAGCCCAAGCTTGAAGAAGCACTCGTGAATGAAGCCGTTTTTCTGCATGTTTAACTAATCCTCATCACTAATGTCTGATTTGATCCCACTGCTCTTATAGGTTGACGTCCCTTCCTATCTAATTAAATATGAATTAAGCTCTTTAAGCCTTGCAGAGTGTGAATGTGTGTAAAAAGAGCAAGACTTCAGATTTTAAATCCTCTCATTATTGTGCCGATTTCCTGTTCGCAGTCTCTCAGTAAGAAGTGTGTGAAAGAGACAGAAAACCTTTTAATTAGAGGAGAGTCGTGGAAAGGGGGAGCTGCTCTGGAAGTCTTCATTCAGTAGAAAATAAGCAAACACATTTTGCTTGATTAAAGATTGTGAGGGAAAAATGAAATATTCTTCTCATTTTTAATTGGTCTCGTCAGTCTTTTCCTGCATTAAAGAGGTTATCTTTCTCCTGCAGGTCTGCTGTGTGTGTTTGAGAAATGGATTTCTATCAGAGAGGGTTTCGTAATTGTCACTGTCTGGAGTAACTCGAGTGACTTCTCCTGAGCAGAGCTGTGCTGTGCTACCAGTCATTAATAATACTCAACGCTTGTCCTCGGGCATCTCGTCTTCCCCCACTCTCTCTTTCCTTTGCTCTTTTTCTTTTTCCTACTTGCTTTTACCGTCTCCCCTTGGGAAATGTCAAAAGCAAAGAGAAATCATGTTTCTGCTCAAAAATGTCAGTACTGGCAGCCTTATCTCAGTATGCAATCACTCTGTGTGTATATGTGTGTGTGTGTTTACATGTCTCCTTGTCAAAATCTTTTCATCTCTACATGTTTGATAAAAGTAAATATGCCACATATAGCTTTTAAGAATCCAGCAACAGCCCAATATTTTTCAATGTTTGTTTTTTTTACCTTTCAGTAACATATATATATATATATATATATATATATATATATATATATATATATATATATATATATATATATCAGGGGCATTTCCTCTGAGGTGTCAAAAAAAAAAAAAACTGGATGAGAAAATAATCGATATTACAAAAAAACAATGCAAACATTACAAAATGTGACATTAAAAAGTGTAAAAGTCATTCGTTTTAAGAAGCGAAACTCTGATGCTTTTCTGGACAACAGAGATTGTATATTTTAGTGAGATGAGAGGATTTGTATCTCTTAAATCAAATCAGAAACGCAATAGAACATTTCTCAAATTCAGTAAATTTTATGACACCTAAGGTAAATGCTGTATCGTCTTAGCCTATATATGTTTTATGTTATCAGTTGTGGAATCCAACCATTAGACATCTGAGGTAAAGTAACCTACTTTATTAATAATTAATAAAGCTAAGATCACCATGTGTGTAGCGTGATCCAGGGGATTAAAACGTACAATATATATTTCAGACCTAGTGGAGTGATAGTAGGCTAATAGCAAATTACTCTGAAATATATAGAGTTTTTTTTAATCCCCTGGATCACAATGATGCATTGCTGTGTCTGTTATCCCCTAATTGCCACTTTTGGACACAGTGGCTGTGTTTGCATAGTCTTGCTTTAACCGACATTAATATAAGACAACACTGCAAAAACTGTTTACTGTCAAGCTGTTATATTCTGTTATACTTTTATTGTCCAACATTCCCAATTTTTCTAATGCAAAATCTCAAAAACTACTTGGCGAACTCACAATTAAATAGCATATTTCAAATCAGCAACAAAATCTGACATTAACGGTCCCAAAAATGTTGTTTCTTATGCTCAAATAGTGTTAAATATTTGTATTTTTAAAGGGTTAGTTCACCCAAAAATGAAAATTATGTCATTAATGACTCGTACCCGTAAGACCTCCGTTCATCTTCGGAACACAGTTAAAGATATTTTAGATTTAGTCCGAGAGCTTTCTGTCCCTCCATTGAAAATGTATGTACGGTATACTGTCCATGTCCAGAAAGGTAATAAAAACATCATCAAAGTAGTCCATGTGACATCAGTGGGTCAGTTAGAAGATGTTGAAGCATCGAAAATACATTTTGGTCCAAAAATAACAAAAACTTTGTCTTCTCTTCAGGAATCCTTTCCATTGAATTGATCCAACTGAACTGATTCCATTGAATTCTTTCATCTGTCAGCGTTGGTAATGCACTTTTACGTCGCCGTGGTTATTTTTGGTGATTAGAACATCCGCGACATTTTGAAGCATCGAAAATACATTTTGGTGCAAAAATAACAAAAATTACGACTTTATTCAGCATTGTCTTCTCTTCTGGGTCTGTTGTCAATCCGTGTTCATGACTCCGCTTCTTCTTCTTCTTCTTTCCTGTTTTACAGCATTACCGCCCCCTTCTGCTCCGGAGTGTGGTTCACGACTCCGCAGTGACGCTGCTGATGTAAGACGCTGCTGACGTGTTATCCGGTGCACCAGAGCTTCGTTTACAGTCTGAGGGAGACGCACGCTGTAATCAAGCTATTCTACATGGTTTGTATTTTGGTATTGCTATATTTTTTAAAATGGTGCGTAAGTGTGCATGTCGCGGATGTCCTAATCGCCAAAAACAACCCCGGCGACGTAAAAGTGCATTACCAACACCGACAGATGAAAGGATTCAATGGAATCAATTCAATGGAATCAGTTCAATGGAATCAATTCAATGGAATCAATTCAATGGAAAGGATTCCGGAAGAGAATACAATGCTGAATAAAGTCGTAGTTTTTGTTATTTTTGGACCAAAATGTATTTTCGATGCTTCAACAAATTCTAGCTAACCCACTGATGTCACATGGACTACTTTGATGATGGACATGGACAGTATACCGTACATACATTTTCAATGGAGGGACAGAAAGCTTTCGGACTAAATCTAAAATATCTTAAACTGTGTTCTGAAGATGAACGGAGGTCTTACAGGTTTGGAACGACATGAGGGTGAGTCATTAATGACATAATTTTCATTTTTGGGTGAACTAACCCTTTAAGGCTAGACGAGCCAATGCGCATGTGCAGTCCTAAACACAAGTCTCGAGTTTCTATGGGAACCGGATCTTCTAATGACAGCTGCAGTGACGCAATGACTTCATCAATCAGTAATTGGCTCTTATATTTAGAAGGCGGGACATATTCCGCCATTTTGTGTGTTGCAGTTTCTCCCAATTATAAGTAATATAAGTGAACCGTCTTTCTATATCTATTCTATAGTCTTTGACATTAGTTCACAAATTATATACATGTGTATTATTTAAATTGTCACTGCCTTTAGTTATTATTTTGGAATAAATGTAGAAATGCGAGAAAACACTAACTTGATGAAATATGCATAGTGTTAAAATACAAAGTATAATTGTATTTGATTATATGTACAAACATTTTACTCTTATTAATAATTTACAACAGTTATTATTGCAGTCTGCGACAAATGTTTGTATTTCATCATAAATATGAATGCCTTGCATGTGTTTGATCAGATACCCGTGTTGGTGGTATGGAATTTTTGCTTCCTTTGTTAGCAGAACGCTCTGCTTCAGGAGCCATATAGCCCCGCTCTGACTGTGAACTCTCTGTTGTCATGGCGACAAGACACAGTAACATGTATAGCTCTTAAACACAAGCTCACAGTACTGCTGTATCTTTATGAGTATAGAAACCGTGACTGTAAATATTAATATGGTTTTCATAGCTGATATCGTTTTATTTTGTTCTGCACTTCAAGTATTTCAATGTGTATGGATGCATGAAAGATGAAGCATGTGTGCATATTTTAAAGAGATTGTTAACCCCTTTTATTTGTATCTAGTCTTCCAGAAACACCCACTCTAGTGAAGCCTTTGTCACTTTGAATGCGGTGATGATGTTCTGCGCATTGATTCTCTGGTCCGCAATCCAGAACACATGATTACACTGAAACCTCTTTAACCTTTTCTGTTTCTGGGTTTTTTCTTTATCTGCTCACCACAGAGCTGTAAATAAACGTCTTGCTATTTCAGTCCAACAATCCTGAATGAATATCCAATGTTTCTAGACACATTTCTGTCTTGCATGAATAAAAACTTGTACATTTAAGTCTTATTGCCTTGTTTGTCCCAGTATTTCCACTTCATCTTCACCTGTTCTCCTCCTTTCTCTTTCTTCATTTAGTTCTCCCGTAATACTTAAAGTGTGTCACATTATATAATAGGATAGTACAAAAAATAGGCTCTTCCTCAGTTGCGCCCCTCTTAAATTGACTATTATGAATTTGAATAGGAGGATTTTTTTAGAAGTTAAGCAGCCTGACTTTCCATTTTAAGTAATTGCTGCTTTAAGTGGACTTTATAATCTATAACTGTCATGAATTAAAGTAGTTATTAAGAAATAAAGTAGTACTTGTCATGTGATCACAAGATGTTCACAGCAGACAGAATCTGTAATTTCTTGGTTCAAAAGCAAATATGTGCAAAAATGTTTAACACAGTGGGATAACACAAGTGAAAATACTTATTTTATTATGAAATGTTTCATTACAAATGTTTTGATTTGATACAAAAAAAAATCATAAAAATAACAGTTTTCTTGAGCAGCAAATCAGCATATTAGAATAATTTCTGAAGGATCATGTGACACTGAAGATAGGAATGCACTGATATGAAAATTTTGTCCGATACCGATAACCGATAATTCTTTATATTTGAAAGCCGATAACCGATATATTGGCCGATAAATCTAAATCAAAATCAAAATCAAAATTTTTATATAATTTTTGAGAGCCTGCTGATTACAAAAACAAAAGTTTCACCATTAAAAGCCATGTCCCAAAGCACAAAATTATAATGTTCTCATTATAATATTATGTAGTATATATGACAGACTTGTGCTGTACTTAACTGTATTTTCCTTTTTGAAGTGATTCCAATCATATTTAAAGCAATTCAAAACCATAATGGTGAACATTGTGTATCTGAAGTGTCTCAGCTGAAGGAAACAATCCATTAATAGCATACTGATATGGCCGATATACTGATATGGTGGCCGATATATCATGCATCCCTACTGAAGACTGGAATAATGATGCTGAAAATTCAGCTTTGCCATCAAAGGAATAAATTGCATATTTAAATATATTGAAACAAAAAGTTATTTTGAATTGTAGTAATATTTCTTACATTGATTGGTTTGTCTCCTTTTTACATTAACGGCAGAAGCACTCAAACTGCACTGAACTCCGTCCACAAGTTTGTCAAATCCTATCATACTCTCTAACATGATTTGAAATGATCCAAAAAGCATCTTGAGCTGCAGTGGAAGAAGAATGTCTAACTGCCTGAACAAAACAACAAAAAAATCAACATAAAACAAATACACGTCAGTCAACCCTCATTAGTGGGTTCTCATTATTTCTATACTCGTCCCCTGATGCTCACCTGGTGTCATTTGTACGTCAGAGTTCTAAGAATGTACCATGATTTGTTCCCGTTTTCAGCCTTGAGTGTTTTGTCAGCGGGAAATGTGCCTCAATTATTAAGCAGGGCCCTGTGGCAGTAGTGTCCATAGTGCTAGCAGTAATTAACAACGTGTTTTCTTCGGTGTAAACAGCTTAATAATAGGAAGGAAGTCTCAACGGGAGTGTCGGATTAGAGATGTGAGGTACGGGTTCATTTACAGATGCCCTCTTCATAAAGCTGTTAAAATGAGCTCCTGTCTACAGCAGTCTTTTAGAGATCTGCGGACTGCAATTATCGTATTAACTCCATGCATTAACTGCCTACTTACTATATAGGGAGCTGGCTTCTGAGACCCTGTTAACATCTGGTATTAAAGGGTTAGTTCACCCAAAAATGAAATTTCTGTCATTAATAGAGTGCCCCAGGGATGACGCGTTTTTGTAGGCCAACCCGGAAGTTAGCGGCGCACGGGTTCCCTCGGCTGAAAGCCAATTCATTTTTCCCATTGACTTTTGGAAAATCGCAGAAAATAAGCTCTGTGTTTAACAAAGGGTTATGACACTTACACGTTTTGTCTATCAAGATAATCTTTACAAGTTAACACAACATTTATAGATTTTGAAGCCTAAATAAAGTCGTCAGATATAAAAGGCTAACAGTAGGCTATAAACGGACTACAGCACACCATGGTCACGGATCAACGTCGTCACCACCAAGCGTCCTAAAACTTTATTTAGAAAACAACTCTATTTAAAAACTTGCTCACTGATTGTGATCTGCGCTGTTTATGAATACTTGTCCACTTTTTCATGAGAAATGCTGTCCAAATGTCCCGTTTTTAATGATGACGTCTAAAGTCCCCCCCAAAGGAAGTAGTCCCTTTTAGCAATTTGTTAGCAACCGCCGATTTTAAGACAGAGTAAAAGTTTAAAAAATCACAAGTGGGTTATAACTGGTGTGTTTTATGTCATAGATCAAAACGTGAAAATATTTAGAGGCTTTGTTAACCACAGACCTTATTTCAGGCGATTTAGCAAAAAAACATTCAAAAAACCCATAGACTTTACGGCGTTGGAACTTGAAGTCCTAAAATGCTAACTCGCTTACGGGTTTTGCCTACAAAAACGCGTCATCCCTGGAGCACTCTACTGACCCTTCGCAAAGACCCACCCCCCTTAGTTAGTTGTTTTGTCCAACAAGCCATGGCGCTGTCACGCCACACAGAGAGAAAAATACATCGCGGAGCAAAGAGGATACTGACAACACATCGGCAGACAAGACAGAGCAGGTTACTTATGATATTAAACAAAGTCCCAGCTTTCAAACTGTGTATTTTTTTAAGAAACAATTTTGTGGCTCTTCAATGTGTCGTCACAGATTGCTGTAGCGCCTCAGCTCGTGGCTCGTGAACCGATCATCTCTTTCTACTACTTAATTTATAGCATCAAATAAACATGAATGAACATGAGAAGGAAAGTTGTTTCAAAGTCGGAAAGACGTCAGTACACACCATTTTTCAAGGTCAAGTCCACTGAGGTTAATCTTCTAACTCCGGATTCTGCGTTATGATTGGTTAGATCGCTTGTCAATCAAACTCCCGGTGAAGGGTCAATTACTCACCCTCATGTCCTTCCACACCCGTAAGACCTTCGTTCATCTTCGGAACACAAATTAAGATATTTTTTATTAAATCCAAGAGGTTTTTTTATCCTCTATTAAAAGCAATGAAATTACCATCATTCAAGGTCCAGAAGGGAGTAAAAACATCATTAAAAATGACTCAACAAATTTGTCTCTCAGTATTAGCCGGCCAATATTGAACCGCCGTTCGGACATAAACACAGAAGCTCTGCAATGTAAATAGTGTAGCAGTAGGACATGGGAGAGACTAATTTGTTGAATAAAGCCATTATTTTTGTTTTGTTTTTGCGCACAAAATGTATTATCGTCGCTTCATAATATTAAGGTTGAACCACTGTATTCATGTGGACTATTTTAACGATGTTTTTACTGCTTTTCTGGATCTTGAATATGGTAATTTTATTGCTTTCAATTGAGGATAAAAAAACCTTGAATTTGTGTTCTGAAGATGAATGATGGTCTTACAGGTGTGGAACGACATGAGGGTGAGTAATTAATGACAGAAATTTTATTTTTGGGTGAACTAACCCTTTAAGATGTGTTTTTGTTGATCGGATCACAAGTGGACGATGCTAAATATAGGTGTAAACGAGGTCTAAAACGTTTTGAGCTTGTTCACTTTCAAGCACTTCCAGATGTAGTTAGAAAACGCATTGAACAGGATTGGTATTGTAGTGTAAACGCTCATGTGGTCAAATGCATTTGAACAGCCACAAAAGACCTCTTACTCTCCACCTACTGACCTAACGCGTGAACATTATGGGAAGCGAGCTAACCAGATGGGATTTAAACTTTGTCGAGTTTGGTTTGAAGGTGAAAAATGTACCAAGCACAATGTTCTCTCACCATTCCTGATTTCCAACACGCACTCACAGTGTTTGCCATGGTCTTGTGACTGTCAGAGCAGAAACAAAAGCTGCTGCTTTTTCCGTTGTCTCCAGGCGCGTTCATATGTAAATCGCGTGAGCTTATTTCGTCCATTAGATGGAAAGATCTGAAAAACCCGCCCATAGACCCTCCCCTCGAAGAAATCAGTACAGAAGTGGTTGAAAGTGAGCAAAAGAGACAGAGTAAAACACCAGGTGTAAACAGGAATGTGTCTCCCACATCTACATGTGATCCGATCGACCAAAACGCATCTTAATACCAGGTGTAAACAGGGCCTAAGACAGCATCACTGTTTACAAAATTAAATATAATGTATTTTTCTGTTGTTGAATGGTAAGAAAGGCAGGCAGCTTGCAAGCACAGGAATGAAATGACTCACCTACTCTTTTATAAAAATCAATATATCTTTTGTCTTGAAAAAATTATTTGTTTGGCTCCAAACTATTGATCGTTGTCTTTGCAATTTACCGTAAGCCTGAGTCGTCTATGTAGATAAGCAGGAGTCTGTGGAGAGCTGTCTCTGTCTCTCCTAACACACTCACACATACATCCCACAAACACAGGAGCTGCCATAATGAATCATATTACAAAAAATTTCGCAATTTTATTTTGGCTGGGTGCATGACAAATGTTGTTTGGGCATTCCCCTTAGAGGCTGTTATTATTATAATGACTCGTATCAGTTTCAGCCTGCCAAAGAGGGTTGAGCTGAAACCCAGTCCAACAATGCTGGAGCTGTGTCTGAACAGGAAAGAAGAAACATGTCCAAGTGCTCTCCGAGCTCAGCGCAGGCAAGAATTATCTCAAAAAACACGAACATGTGTTTATGTACTTTTATGGATCGTTTTCATTCTGTCACCATTGTCTTTTGCTGATATTAACTGCTGTTGTCTTGTGTTTTCCAGGTTGCTTATACTAACATCCACATTCTCAAAAACCTTGAGGCAAAATTATACTACATGGCCAAAAAGTACACAGTACACTGTAAAACCGAACAGCGAAATTAATTAAATTAAATGAGTTTGTTCCACTCAAATAATAATGAAAGTCCATTGTACTTAATAGGAAAAAGTTGCATGAACTCAAAATTTCATTGTAGTAAGCTGAACTTAATATGATTGAGTTGAGCTGCAGCAGATTTCTAATTCCCAGCATGCTTTGCGTCAGACCATATAAATAACTGTTGAAATTAAGTGTTATTTTGTTTAAGATTAACATGTGGAGATATAAGTTAATGTTTAATGTTGTGTTATGCTGGGATTCAGGGGGGTTCTGTTATGGTAGTTTTGTAGGGTTACCACTGTGGTGAAGAGTAGAGCCTGTGGTTAGGTTGAGGATGAGCTGCAAAACATTTGTTTTGACCACATATGTTGTTTGATTACATATATGCAAGTATGTAATGACTCTCTGATAGTTATAATAGCATGTATTATTTGCTATGTAACATTTAACCAAGATCTGAATGTGATGTTTATGTAAATTAACTGTATGTAATTAACATTATGATGAGTTGGGAAATTTTAAGTTCTACCAACTTTAAAAAAATGAGTTAGTTTACTTAAATGTTTTGAGGTAATAAGTTTCATCAAATGTTTTGAATATTCTGAACTTATTGGGTTTTATAAGGGGCTTTACCATGAACACGTTTTTCCATTCCAGTGCACTACTTTCTTTGTATTTAAATGTAAAATTTAGTATCGATTTCTGAGTGGAACTACTTTTGAAGTAAATCACCAATCTTTTTAATTAGTGTATATGTTGTTGTCGAACATGTCACCAAGTCACCATGAAATCAAAATCGACAATTCTTTTTTTTTCTTATTTTTTTTATTGAATATTGCAGTATTTATTATATGCCATCTTTTTTCTTCTCTGATGATGAGAAGAACTTTTACTGACGTCAAAGACTTTATATATAGAAAAATGGTGCACACGTATTATTATGAATGGGAGAAAGGACAACACCCAATATGGCATAATAAGTCCCGCCTTCTAAATAAGAGCCAGTCACCAATTGGTAAAGTCACGTGTCACTGCAGCTGCCGTTAGAAGCTCCGGTTTCTAGAGAAACAGACATGCGCTTCCTATAGAGACTTGCACTTGGGACTGCGCAAAAATGCTGTTTTTTTTTTTGTCATGATTCAAGCATTAGAAACAAAATTTATGAGACAGTTTTTGTCAGATTTCATTGGTGATTTCAAATATGACATTTTTTCAAAAACTTGGTGAACAGCTTTGGAGAATTTGATGTTTCCCCATTCAGAGAGATAGGAGCTGCACTTGCATGCCCGAGAGGCATTTCAAAGATGGCCGCTGGGTAAAATAACTTGTCTTAAAGGGGCTTTGCTAGCGTGAGGGGTGGAACAACTTGTAACTGATCGAGATATAGCAAACCACAATCATCCAATCAGTTCCTGATGGACAAAATCAAATCCCGCCCTACATTTTTTTCTTGTTTGATAAGCCGTTTCACTCACATATACATCACAATTGGGAAGAAAAGACTATTGCGACTTCTGTTTAGACTTAGGTAAACCTCTTTCTACTGAAAATGTGTGTCTAATGAGATTGCATGTCCTTATGTTTGATTTTATTTACAGGTTTTGCTGAAAAAGACAAACCCCTTAATTAAAATGGGGTGTCCATGTACATTTGGCCATATGGTAGCATGTATTTTCTTTATGCTTGATTGACTGAAGGTGCAGACAGGTAGTGCATCCCAGATGAGCTCAGGAGTGCAGAGTTGTAATGAAAAGTGAGACAGCTCTCCTCCACTGACAGCTGTAGCCAACTGTGCACACCTCTACCAGATGTAGCCGCTGGCAATGTTGTTGCTATGGAAGTGCTAGTATCTAAGAATTAAACAGCAAGATAACATCCTCAACATATTTTGTTCCTTTAACTAGGTGTGAGTAAAGACATAATCAGGTATTCTCTTTACAGTAAAAGTGATGAGGTGGTGCAGTCTTCTTTATGGAGCTTTATTAAGATGTAAAAGTGCTTTAAACTAAACAAAAGGGGACCTATAATGCCCCTTTTACAGGATGTAATATAAGTCTCTGGTGTCCCCAGAATGTGTCTGTGAAGTTTCAGCTCAAAATACCCCACAGATCATTTATTATAGCTTGTCAAATTTGCCCCTATTTGAGTGTGAGCAAAAACACGCCATTTTCGTGTGTGTCCCTTTAAATGTAAATGAGCTGCTGCTCCCGGCCGCTTTCCAGAAGAGGGTGGAGCTTTAACTGCTCATTCTTTGGTTGCTCAACAACAACAAAGCTGGAGAATCTCACGCAGCCAAAACGAGGATTGTCAGTAACGGTGTTCAGCCTTACATTGTTCAAACCGGAGTCAACACTGATGGAGAGACTCAGGAAGAAGTTACATCTTTTAGAATGAAACTGGACGTTTCTGAATGGTTAGTGGATAAATTTATGTAGTTGCTGTGGAGTTGATTCAACTCATCGACTAGCATGTGCCGTCATGTTCATCTTTTGTGCAAATCCAGTGTTGAATTGACCCTTGTTTGTGAAGCAGTCCGGTGTAAAATGACGGCATGATAACAACACTCTACTACAACAACTCTTCCTCTTCTCTAAAGCAGCCCATCATGGCCTCATCCGCTTTGTTGCATGTTCTCAGGGGCGGGGTTTATGTAAATCATTCTAATATCCTGATTTGTTTTTTGTTATTAAATTAGGATTCATTGATGAATAGAAAGGTCAAAAGAACATCTTGATGTTTTTTTTCATAATCTTACCGAACGTTTGAATGGTATTGTATCACAGTTCCCACAAAACACAAAAAAAATCAGCATTGATAATAATAATAAATGTTTCTTGTGCACCAAATCAGCATATTAGAATGATTTCTGACAAAACATTTTCTGTGTATAAAGTCTTCTGAAGCCACTCTGTGTGAACAGACACACAAGACAAACATGAAAAGAAATACTCCTTACTCCCAAAAAATCATGACATTTTCAAAAACATTACAGTATACACTAGAAAAATACAAAAAATAATTGGTCCTTTTTTGTCTTGCCTAGCCCTAAATGCAAACTACAGGGTGTAAATCAGAGTTAAAGTGGACGAATTGCTCATATTCTCATTACATCTGGCAACATTGAGAAGTAAACCACACATAAAAGTCTGGAAAGTTCATTTAATTGAACTTGAAATCTATGACGAATGGATTAAAAATAGAAATGCAATGCAAGCATAGAGACGAAGCAAGCAAAATGAATTTGCTCTGACAGAAATAATTGATAGTTGCCTTGCAGTGAATCAGCGGACTTGCCCTTAAGAAGGGGACGAGCCATGCTAGTCGTGCCCTACTTTTCTCCTATCACCATCCAGGCAGCCCTTGTGAACTGAACACTGGAGGTATATAGAGCCTTTCTGGCACGCTTGGCTTGTCACAGAGGGTGAAGCACAATGCAGACATCCGAAAAGGGAGGGGTGGTTACATTGTTAAATGAGATGCTTTTCTTATTCAGTTTCCCTTCACACTTTCCCCCACTGTCCTACGCCCATCATGTCTCTGTAACTGTCATTGTCTGAATGATGTGCATGTCTGTCACTTGTCTATCTGAAAGTACTTTTGTCAGCAACTGACTGCATATTGTGACAGTTCGGTTGGTGAGCTAAAGGCAAGCACCCGAAAGTGCTGAGATGAGGTATCTGTGCTGTAGTCAATGTAAGAGTACAAACTGGGATAGTGGAGGTTTTAAAAGTTTGAAACTTTTCCTATAAGCTGCTAATGTTTCTCAAAAATAACATTCATGTCTCAGTGTTTTTTGTCCATACAGTGGAAGTCAGTGGGATTCAGTGTTGTTTTGGACCCCATTGACTTTCATTATAGACAACAACACTTGTATTATGTGGCTGTTCAGTTTGACCTATTTTGATTTTGAGTTGTTTTTATTGAAATTTTATGACTTCTTCTAATTTAGAACACTCCATTCCAAATTAAAGACTTCCATCTACGTCACGCAACCTTGTGATTGCACAATGTGTGGCGCATCGCAGAGCAGTGCAAGACGAGCATTTGTGGTTAAAAAGTATATACATTTATAACATGACCAATTGTTTCACTAGATAAGACTCGTATTCCTCATCTGGGATCGTGTAGAGCTCTTTGAAGCTGCACTGAAACTGACATTTGGACCTTCAACCTGTTGAAGTCCACTAAATGGAGAAAAATCCTGGAATGTTTTCCTCAAAAACCTTAATTTATTTTTTCACTGAAGAAAGAAAGAAAGACATTAACATCTTGGATGACATGGGGGTGAGTAAATTATCAGGAAATTTTAATTCTGAATTGAACTAATCCTTTAAAATATTTTTTATATATAATTTTTAAATGTATGAGAACATGTTACCATTTTTTGTTTGTTTTTCATAGTGTACATTTTGGTGGACCGTATTTAATCCAATTAGGGTTAGTTTGACACTCCTCATAAATATAATTAGATTTTCAACCTAATACATGGGTTAAAATAATCTTCAAAATCTCTTCTCTTGTGTTCCACAAATGAAAGAAAGTCATAAAAATGACATAATTTTCATTCTACCACTTTTAAAAGTCGTAACTGATCATTCTTCTTCCCCAATGTACTACAAAAAGATCATATCAAATTCAATACTCATCTCTTTATTCTTGTCAACTCTTAGAAGATGCAGTAATCGCTGTGATGAAAATATGTTCATCATGGTACAAGCTGATAGCAGGCAGTATTTGTCATAAGTTGCAGTATGCTGAAGTCTATTGTCCTGTGGGTATTCTGCTCTCTATTCCCTATGGGACTCTCAGATCCCAGTGCAGTCAATTACGATGTGTCTGCAGGCTCCGGTCTGCATCCAACTGATATGCAGCCTGGCTCATTCAATCCCACTTTGTCTCAAACTGCCATTACTCACCCAAACTGTGGGCTGGTAGACAGTAAGAATAGATGAAATTAATAGCATGAGACATGTTAGAAGCTTTATTGTCAAATCAATCTTATCCATCAGTGCTAATAAGCTGATGAATCATAGGTTAAAAATGAAGGATGAAGCAACTGCAGGGTAAAGTTAGTCTAGGAGGTGTTGGTGGTGTTCCTCCTCCATACATTATAGAGATTTGTTTCTATAAAAAACACATTCAGGATAGATTTTCTGTTATATAGCGTCATGCATTCTATACAGAAGGTCAAGTTGCAGGTCACACCTTGTGCACACATTTCACACCAGACTGAAGGCAAATATTTTCTATTAGACACTCACATAACAGTACTTTTTTGATTGTACTGTAAAAAGCAGGGTCAGAAATGGATCTCAAGCCAAGATTTCAGAATGCATGATTTTCCTTTTATTGATACTAATTGCTGCAAAATGCATTGAAACCTGTCATTGTATGCATAATCATAGTTAGCACTGAAAAGCTTTTGAAAATTATGAAATCCAGTTGATAGTACTTGTAAATGTTGAGTTTACTTTCACCAAGTCACCTTAGTGCAAGCTAGTTTTGAGTTTGATTTTATATTGTGTATTGATTTCAATGGATAGGCCACCCAAAAGTGAAAATTCTGTCATAATTTGCTCCAACATTTCTTTCTGCAAAACATAAAAGAAGATATTTTGAAGAATGTTGGTAACCAACAGTTTTGGTCCTCATTGACTTCCATTATATGGACAAACTATACAGTGGAAGTCAATGGGAATACAAACTGGTCACCAACATTCTTCAAAATATCTTTTTTAATGTTCCACAGAAGAAAGAAATTCATACATGTTTTGAGTAAATGATGACAGAATTTTCATTTTTCGGTGGACAACCCCTAGATATGTGGATATGGATGGTTATTATTGATATATTCTCCCATCTCACTGAAATTAAAGTTTGTGTTTGGCATAGAAAAACTGATCCTAGACCAGAAGTGTGTTTTTTTCTAAGCAGCAATTTTCTATCTATATACAACTACACACACATCATGCCTGTGACCAAATAATAGGCTATAGTAAATATAAACACTCCAACCATAATCAACTTTTTTATTAACAATAACAAAAATATGATTCTTTCCAACAACCAGTCTCATTTCCCATGCTGTTCTGAACACGGTTGCTAAGAAACAGGTAAACACAAGTACTCAGCTCCAAAAGAAGAGTAGTTATTTGTAGTGCTCTTCAAGCAGCAATCATCAACAGTGGGCACATCCATCTCAATCAGACGGGCGAAGCTAGCTCTACTATTAAACAAATGTTGGATACAGTTATTTGAGAGCATTAGTGATTATTATGTGAGAGGTACAGTTAGGTTGTCTCATAATAATTTTGTTCAATAGCTAATTAGAAAATCTGTATAATGTAGCCCATGCAATATAGATGATGTCTATGTTTCTTGTATAATTGTAAATTGATTAATTCTCACTCTTGCTTCCTTGACAGCTTACAATTTTAGCATTCGTTGGACACTGTAATATGTAAACTGTTTTTACACAGCTTTTTAAAATGGCATGTTTGTCCAATCAACTTACGCTTACATCACTGGTAGTTTCTATTGTGATGTAGACCCTACTCTAAAGTAGGAGCTAATTTTGTCCCCCCAAAAGGTGTTCATATAACTAAAATCATTCTCAGTTCATGTGGTGCAAACTAGAGCTTCACGATCATTTAAACACCCACGCAATCTTATTTTATTAATGACAATTCGCCCGTATCTATTAAACCTTGACAAAATCATACCTGAGCATTCAAATCTGTGTTTGTGCTGCCCCGCTGAGCCAGAGAGAGCAGTTTTGAACCACACATTAGTTATTTCTGTATTACAAATATTCAGAAGTACTGAGATAAAAGATTAAAGTTAGGATATAAACACTGATGTCTATGATAGCGATCAAAATAGAGCAAACTACCTTTTGAAACTAACTTGGCGCTTCAAATAACGGTTTCAATTACATCTTACAGCACTAGGTGGCGACAAGTGACTGTTAAAAAATGTGTTTGTCATTGAATCATTCACTCAAAAGATTCATTCAAAAACACTGATTCATCCAGTAATGAAACAAGTATTTATTAAAAGTGTGTCTATTTACACTAAGTGCCTTGTTGGCAAATGCTATTTACACTAGTTCCGCTCACCAATGTTTGGTTGTGCCACTCAAGTTTTAGATCTGGCTTTTAACGTGAACGATGTGGGTTCGAATCTGCCTTTTGCCGAGGTCAACTTTATTTTCAATAAAATGAAAATAATGTTCTAAAAGTGGAAATAAACTGTGAACGATTGTTTAAAGGTACAATTTGTGATATTTTTTTCCGCTAGAGGTCGCTAGAAGCCTATTCAAAACAAAGGCGTAGTTTGATGACGCCAAGTTTTAGAGTGGAAACTTGGGACATGTGGTCTTCATCTCAACGGACGGTGCGAAAGCATAGGGATTGGAGTCTGGAAGAACTCATGTTCGTGGATGCGATTATTAACGTTACTGTAGTATGAAGCACAGCAGGACAGAGTGTTGCGGGAGCTAAACGAGGAGCTGGAGCGATTGATCAACACACGTCTCACGAGCAGCGGGACTTTTATTATGACGCAGTCGCCGGCGCCGCTTCCGCTTTTCCGGTCATGAGTTTACAGGAGCTGTCCTTGTCAACAGAACCAGCGGCAGATGGTAAACAGTAATTATGTTCCATAAAAAAGTAACACAATCCACCATAAAACGTGCAAGAATTAAATAAGGAACTGCTTGAAGCAAGCTAGTGGTTTGCTGGCATAGACTTTGCTGGACGCTAGACACTACTTCCGCATTTGTCCACGGCACTGTTGTCATGTGGTTTCTACGTCAGTAAAGGCGGTAACAGGTAACAAAGGTAACTGACGTCATTGACAGGCGACTGCACTGCCCCGTGTCACTGTTTAGAATGGGAATTTTCTCATGATTTACAAGTAGTTGAAAACATTAGAGATATTGTTTGTAATCAGCTGGATATATAACAAAATATATAACACTAGGCTAGTGGTTTTTGGATATTTTACTGCAAAAATTTTACATATTGTACCTTTAATAATATTAAAAATGTTTATTGTGTAGGGTTAGGGGAAGAGGGTTTTTATTCTCTCCCAATAAGGCAGCATCCATTTAATCATTTTAATAAATATAATCATTTACACTTTATGATATTATTGCATCCTGTTAATGTACAAAAATACTGAGGTGCACATAGTATCTGCCAAAATAAAGAATGGATAGCATCTAATTACTGTTCACACTTATTGCAAAGAACTGATAGTGTAAATAGACCTGGTGTAAATAGCATATCGTTAAGAAAATGTTTCTATTTTCACTTAGTGTAAATAGAATATATTGTTATTGTCACTTAGTGCAAATAGCCACATTTATTAAGTCATTGAATTCTTTCAAACCATATTTTATATAGTTAATTCAAATTAATTTAACATATTTCCAGCAATTAAGAGTCCAGCAATTCATATTTTGTTACAACCTCTAGTAAATTACATGTTATTTTGTTTAGCTTATATTCAGAATCATGGTAGAATCATGATCTCTATTTGAAATAAAAAAATCTTGATTCTCATTTCATCCAGAATTGTGATGCCAATAGTTATAGGAACAATTAAAACATTCATTCTGTGTGAAATTATTGGGGAAACCCCATTCTGGAAGTGTAGTTTTTACTCAAATATTTGAACGCACAAAAAATGCAATGAACCTCATGTTTTCTCAAATGCTCTGGAAGCATTCAGGAATAAAATTCCTTAAACAACTGCAACCTCTCCAACATTCTTCCTTCTTCAAAGTGCAAGAATTCAAAGAAAAAGGAATGCATGAGGAAATTCTGTCCTTTCAGTGATAGAGAGAGTATTTAAATTCTGATTGAAGTACACATTTCTTTCATTTGGAATAACATGCACCACTGAATAGTTTACAATAAGTCCAACAGCATGCATTAAGCAAATAAAAAGGTCAATTCTATTTTCAAGTCGACTCTGCATACAAATATTCTGAACGGGGCAGCTGAACGGGGCATCTCTTCCTTAAGAAAACATTCATAAACACATTTTGTTGTTGTGTAAAAAAAAAAAAAAATCTCTTTTTGTGTTGTACATCCATTGTTAGGCATTTTGGGACAACAAAGCATGATGCATGGTGCTTGTCCTTGTACACTGTCTGATGGCCCCTGACAGAATGAGGCTGCCTGGAGTGAGGAGAGAGTATGGAGTATGGGGTGGGCTGGAGGGGGGGTCTGGTTTCCTGTCAGTTTGTACGTCGTGACCATGTTGGACATTGTTTTGTCCTAGCATGCAATAGGGTGGTGACAGATGGGATCTTTTAGCTGTGAATAATAATTATGCATATAAAATAGTTCTGCTCTTAGTTTGTTCAATTTGACTTTCATTCTTCTATGGAAAACAAAAGGAGACATTTTCTGTAATGTGCTTGGAGCAGCTTTTTTAAACATTAAAATCATCAAAGTAGTCGATGATTGTGAATGAATCATTCAGACTGGTTTGTGAACTGGATCAACTGATTCACTGAAAAAGAACTAACTCATTCGTTTTTCTCTCCAAGTACGTTCCTAGTGCTACTGAAAGATTTCCAACCAATAATAATTTAATTTTAGTTTGTTCCTCACACAGTCATTATCGTGTTGCTCCAGAAGACATGGATTATAGATTATGAGTCATATGGACCACTTCAGTAATTTGTTTATGGTTTGAGCTTGACAGCCTCAGTACTGATTCACTTTCTGAAACGAGTGACCAGGATATTCAAAAATTCGTCTTTTGTCTTCCACAGAAGTCATTCAGGTATGGAACCACATGAAGAAGTCATCATTTACTCATCTTCATGTTGAGGTAAATTATCCCTTTTTAGGGATGGCTGTGTGGTGGAGTGTCTCATGTCTTTTCCTGAGAAATCACAAATGACCCTGAAGTACCCTTACTGCCCACCCCCACCAGCCATGCTAGACCTCCTCCCTACTTGAGCTGCTGAAATCACAACACTAGGAGAGAGCTGACATTTCAATTACATGCAGACGACACATGCACACACACAAAGAGGCGTCTCCTCATGCTCAGAGATGTCTCAGAGATGGACTGTCACATGTCACAGGACCAATATAGTTAAACATGCAGACTTTAAAAGGCAGCATCACTTTGAAGGAATTGTGAGTGTGTGCCAACTTACACACTGTTCCAGCGATTGACAGATTACTCATAGGTTAGGCCAGGTCTAGTTGTCACACTTTTTTTTTTTTTTTTTAAACTCCAATTAATTCAGAATTCAAAAGTCAATTTCGTAAAAAATAAAAGTTCCAAAAGATTGAAGACCCATTTAGGGTTCCCCAAAGAACCTTCAGTTAACAGTTCTTAAAGTTGGCATTAAATGGAAATTCATCCTGTCTATTTTTTAAATGCATGTCTAAATGTAACAGTTTAATTATTTTTTACTTCTTAATCTAAATTTAATCAAAATTGAATAACTGGATCTTCCAGCGAAAAATATCTGTTGCTACTTCAGCTTAATCGTGAACCATTTTTCCCCTTAAAGTGTGAAGCACATGTCAATCTAATCTAAAGATCTTTTTCCACTATAAAGAACCTGTTGTGCAATGGAAACCTCTATTTTTAAGTGCACATTCCTTAAAGCTGCATCTACAAAAAAAAAAAAAAAAAAAGCTATTGAACATTTCACCATTATTGTCCCAGAAAAAAATATCCAGGTAAATTAAAGGATTAGTTCACTTTAAAATGAAAATTACCCTAAGATTAATAAAGGGTCAATAAAGGCCTTCTCAAGTGAAGCGATGCATTTGTATAAGAACAATATCTATATGTAACAAGTTATGAAGTAAAATAGCTTCAGCCAGTTGAATAGGGAAGGCGCAGAATGTAGCATAAGCGTTTTGAACTGTGAGAGGCGTTACACTTTATTTATAAGTTGAATATGGAAGGCGATCTGGCAGAAGCGAGATATTTTACTTTATAATTTGTTAAATATGGATATTTTTCTTACACAAACACATCGCTTTGCTTCAAAAGGCCTTTATTAACACCCCAGAGCCGTATGGAGTACGTTTATGATGGATGGATGTGGATAGAAACACTTTCTTCAGCTCATACTCGTTGTTCCCGCTCACTGCCGTTATAAAGTTGGATGCATCAGGATATTTATTAATATTTCTCCCATTGTGTTCATCTGAAAGAAAAAAGTCATATACACCTAGGATGGCTTGAGGGTCAGTAAAGCTTAATTTTCATTTGAAAGTGAACTAATCCTTTAACATACGCTGACCTTTTGTGACAACATGACTCAATAGTGGGGCAAGTTGGAACATGACATGAAACAAGCTATATTTTTTCAACAATTATGAAGCAAAACAAAGAAGAAAGAAAAAAACTTATATTCAATCTATTTATTATATAAAGTGATTGGCTCTCTTCAGAAAATTAGGACTAAATAGCCCGATTTATATGGATTAGCCTAGTTTTATGATCTCTTTATTAAAGTCCGTGTGAACTGGAAATTGCAAACGACTTTTCTCCAGTGTTGTGACGTATTTCCAAGTGAAACGGAATATTGAATAGAGGGCAGAGTCTTATTTTAGCGCCCCTCCTCTCCATTTCTCGCTCATAGCAGACTAACGGTTGCAGAGGAGTGGTTTACACGTTTTCAACCCAAGCCGTCATCAGAGAAGGAACGCCATTCCAGACCGGAAGTAACTTTTCAGATTTTGATTAAAGATTACAACGACAAACAATTTTTTTCTGTGTTTTAACTTGCACGGATTAATTGTTCACCACAAGACTAGTAATATGCACTAACAAAGTAAATAAGGTCAATTTTGATTTCATGTGTACTTTAACTTTTTGAAGCATCAAAGTGGTAGTTGCATAGACTGTTAATGGAGGGACAAAAAAATGTCTCAAATTTCATTAAAAATTATAAAAATTTGTGTTCCGAAGATGAATGAAAGTCTTACAAGTTCGGAACTACTACATAAATAATTACGTAACTTTCATTGTTGGGTGAACTATCCCTTTAAAACGTGTGACAACTTGCCCCCCATGTATATAAATATATATATATATATATATATATATATATATATATATATATATCTATATATATATATATATATATTTTTTTTTTTTTTTTTTTTTTTTCTATATATTCCTTAGAGCCTTTCCTCATGGCATGTGTATGATTTAGAGGGTTCTGTTATGACAGAGCTTGTGGTCTAGATGTGAATTGCGGTGGGATATCATGTATGCCACTGGGAATGTCAGTGTCATGACCTTTGAGGGCATGTAGACAAAGGGATCGTGATACTTTTCTTATCTGACTCGCCATCTGTGGTGGTGTTGAGGGGGGCCAGGGAAGTGAAAACAATTTGACCATTAAATCTCCGCCCACGAGTTGAAAGCGCTAAATTGGTGTTCTGGGAGGAGTTGGAGAGAATCCTTGAATGAACCAACGTAATATATCATTTCTAATAGCATATCTATTGATTAACAGCAGCAGAACAGAACGCAAATAGAGTGAAAGAAGTAAACTGGGCGTTGAAGTTGTAGCAGAGAGTGTCCCTCCCTCCAAGCTGAACTGTAGAGGGTCTGCGCTACCAGCGTTGCGCGAGAGGGACGCGAGATTAGGGCAGCAGTTTGGGGGTCTCTGGAATTTATTAGCTGACGCTTGAAGCTCGTTGTTTTTCTCCTGGATTCGGAGCAGATCTACAGGTCCGACAGTATTTCAAGTAGGCATTCATTCACGCAGACTTCATATTTTACCTCGTTTCACCTCTGGAGCTCGGGACAGCGAAGAAGGACGCGTGTTGTTTGGATTTTGAGGTGAGATTCTCAGTAAACTGAACTCAGCTGGTGTTTACATGAATGCAAACTTATGGTCATTGCGATACGAAGCTCTCTTTATAGACTCATTGCATTAAAATCAACAGCGTGTTTCATTTAAAAACTGTGCCATATATGGTTATCTCTTAAGAAGGGCAGAACCACACAAATAAACGCTTAAATATATGTTTTATTTTGACATTTAGCGATGATTAAATCCTTATTGAGGCGCGATGGTTCACTCGCTTTTTACGCGGTGTAAATTTTTATTTTAGTGTAGCCAAACAACTGTTTTGAGAGGTTTGAAGGCGGAAAAACACTCAGAATTAAAAAAAGAAAATGTATTTCCCCCGAAACATACAGTTTCATCGCGTTGCTCGCTCGTATTTCACCGATGACGGCGCGTGTCACCATCCGGCGGTTTCTGTTAAATCTAATTAGTTGAGTAAAGCTCGGGGAAAGTCTGGGTGGGATGAGGAGGCATCAAGCTGGCGGTTTTCCCACGGGGTGTGACAGCAGGCAGTGTGTGTTGTCCAGGAGGTCCCGTCATAACTGTAGTTTATTCCCCCAGACGCCCAGGTCAGCAGATGGACGGAGCCCTGCCGACGGGCATGAGTTCAGTGCCAGTTTAAATCAATCAAACCGCGCATCTTATCACAAGGCTCTGTTCCAGTGTGTGTGTGAGATAAAATGATCTATCTATCTATCTATCTATCTATCTATCTATCTATCTATCTATCTATCTATCTATCTATCTATCTATCTATCTATCTATCTATCTATCTATCTATCTATCTATCTATCTATCAGTTCAACTGCTCAGATATTTCCTAATAATTTAACTCTTAACATTCCTTTAAACAAAATTCCCCAGGCTTTGAAACAATGCTGCCCGTTAGACATGAATTATGGGTATTTTCCTGTAAACTAAAGCCATGTATGAGTATTATCTTTGGCCATTTTCCAGAAGTAACAAAACCATTGTTGTGTTTGGTTAATGCACCATAGAGCTGAATTCTTTTAATCTTTAAATGCACTTGAAAGGGATAGTTTATCAAAAAATTATAATTATTCCATGATTACACCCTAAAGCCATCCGAGGTGTATATGACTATCTTGGGCATTTTATTTCATATTTAAAAATATCCTTAGTCCTCCAAGGTTTATAATGGTTGTGAATGGCTGCCCAAATTTTGAAGACAAACAAATGCTTCATAAAAAAAATGAATCCATACGACTCCAGGGGTTAATAAAGGCCTTCTGAAGCGAATCGATGCATTTATTTAAAACTTTATCCCCCGGTTCCACAGACAAGGCTTAAGATAGTCCCAGACTAAAATGCATGTTTGAGCTGTTTGAATTTAAAGCAACTTGTACTGATACATCTTAAAAACATTGTTTTGACTCAATATGATCACCAGTAATGTTTTTTTCAAGTGTACGTTAATAAGAGCTACTTAAATATCCTAATTGATCTAAGGTATAATCCTGGATTAGGCTAAGCCCTGTCTGTGAAACCGGGCCTATAAATTAAATATGAGCTTCCGGCGCGACAGCCATATGCATTCGACGTACGTCCAAAAAGCATTAACTTCTGCAATGTAGTACACAATAACATGACGTGTAGTACGTCATGGAGTAGTGTAGAGCGTTGCGGAAGTTAACGCTTTTTGGACGTATGTCGAATGCATATGGCTGTCGATTGTGTTCTTCGGAAAGAAGATATATCACCTAGGATGCGGCTTGAGGGTGAGTAAATCATGGAATAATTTTCATTTTTGGGTGAACTATCGCTTTAACCACTAATGTTAATTTTTACCATACCTTCATAAGATTGTTTTTACAGCCCACATGCTTTTATTTCTATCTTGTTTTTAAAGACAGGACTTCACAAACTACATCAAATCAAATATGGTGATGTGCAATGCAGTCAGATCTTATCTAATAACGAGTCTTGAAAACCTTTTAAATACATTCTTGTTCTTGAAACCACGTAATTCAGGATCTCTTTGAGATAGAGCATATTATTTCAAACAAAGCCGTGCCATATATTCTCAAGTGCAAGTTTTGCAAGGCCTTAAATCTTACATTCCGACTGTCTAACTTCATGCGCGCTGTAACTATATATCCATTAGAGAGTTTCAGTGAATTTATCCACCTATTTCTGGACCCTATTTTTGTAGTCTGACATAAAGGTTTGCTGCACTTGTTCTGCTGCACAACGCAGACTTAGACCAGTTTTCAATTAGTCAAGCACTTGTGCGTGAAGATATTGGCTCTGAGGGATCCATTAATGCCGGCCTCTGGTGGCTTTGTAGTTTAGCTAAATGCTGATGTCAGAACTCAAAGACTTCACTCACACAACTCAACACAGGCTCAGAGGTAAGACTAGAGCCTTAATCTTTACATTCCTCTGAGCAATTGCAAGGTATTTGAGAAAAAAGCCCTTAAAATCTGGATATCGGATGCCTAGAAATGAAAAGTCCAATGGAAAAAATGACCAATCAATGCAGCACCTTTGCCCACTTTTTAAATACTCTTTGATACATTTTCTGGTGTATTGGTAAAGAAATGAATAACAACTATTTATTTTTGGATACATTATTTATTTTTTAGATTAAAGGCACAATATGTAAGATTTTTGGATTAAGGCCGTGTGTCCGCCAAAGCATTTTTTTCCAGCTGCTAGCATACATTTCCAATTGTTTTCAATGGGAGCGCCTCATTTTTTAAACGCCAGGAGTGTAACGAGGTGCTGAGTGTCTTTTTCACGCTCAAGTGCTGACTGTTTGGCATTTTTTTATCGGTTGCCTTGAGTTAAAGAATGTTCAACTTTGAGTAAAACGCTGCACTCGTCACTGTCACTTTTTAGCCAGCCGTCCAATCAGAGTGGAGGAGGGGCGGGACAAATACAACACCGACCAACTGTCACAACATTCTTGCTGTACAGGAAAGGAACAAAATGGATGAGAAATTAATATTGCTGGTCTCCAAACATACATAGCAAGTACTCTACATTGTGTCGACATTTTTAGTCTGAAACAAATTATCTGCGAAATCACAAGTAACAGTGCCGCGGATATTCCATATCATAGCAACAAAGCTTCTCAGCTGAAAAAAAAAAACAAATGCTTTCAGTTTCATGTTTTCAGCTGGCTAAAAAGCATTTTCAGCTGGCTAAATGTGTCCACCAAAGCGTTTTTCACTACAGGCTAGTGTATTTTTCCAATTCTTTTGTATACATTATATATTGTATACTTTACATTGTATCAACATGTATAAAACAGTACAGAAACAAACTATCAGTAAAATTAGCTGGCTAAAAACACTTTGGCCACCAAAAATATCCAAAAACCACTAGAACATTGTTATATATTTTGTTGACTTGTGTACTTACATTATCCCAAATGTTTCCAAAAATTTTGAAATCCAGAGAAATAAGCAATTTTAACCAGGACACGTGTCTGTGCGTCACCTATCAATGGCATCATACCCGCGTTACCCTCAATTTCCGTGGATAAACCATGCACTGTAAAAAAAATCCTGTTGTTTCTACGGAAAAATACCGGCAGCTGTGGTTACCAGAACAATACTGTAAAAATGACATCAAACCGTAAACATACTTACGGAGTTACATGTGAATTTTACATTTTAAATCTGTTAAATTTACGGTAAAATAACGTATTTCATTAACTGATATAATGTTAATTTACCAACCTAATGAAGTACTAATATCTGTTTTGTACCTTTATAATACACTGACAGTCACCAAACACAGTGGTGATAAGAGTCACATGATGAATCAAAGTTCATCACAAGCTGAGGAGGACAATACTAATATATAGAAGGTGCACACAGTGTCATTCACACACACACTAAACACCATCATGGTAACATGCATGAAATTTTAAAAATGCAATAAACATTGATTTAACAACATTAGATTAACATAAAACCCTAATGTACATAACTGATTAGAAAAAAAATTAGAAAAACTAAGAAGAAACAGAGTTATTTCAACAAAAATATATCAAATAAGTATCACGCAGGGAATTGTGGGAATGTCAATATACGGTTTTTCACTGTAAATTTTACAATGAATTGTTATTTTTCACTTCCAAAAACTGTGAATTTTTTGGCGTAAAATTACATTAAATGTACCATTAGATCTATTACAGTTATTCACCGTATATAGTACGGAAACTTTCTGTAAACCAATCAATAGTTTTTCACCGCAGCATTTTTACAGTCTTTTACTGTTAAAATCACAGTCATTTTTTACAGTGTGGAAACACCAAAGACGCTTTAATATATTATGTGTTTTATTAGACAGGTGAGCAACTGTTTGGAAACATTCATCGACAGAAAACTAATCATTATTATACAGCTTAACACAGTAAGTCCTATTGTTTAAATCTTGTTTTCTCGATTTACTGCGAGTACCATGTTTTACCATGCCTAATATCAATCTAGCTTACTGCATTGTGCATTAAGTGTCTCATAGCAGTCGCCGAGTGAACGCAGAATAACACTATAACAACTTTTAAAACACAAATGTATCTAATATGATAAAACAGCGCTGCGTTACCACACATATACTCATGACCGGAAGAAGTGTAGACGTGAAATTCCTGCGAAATTAAATAGTATTTTCTTGTAAAACATACTTTTTTAATGTAGTTGTGTAGTGAGTGGTTGACTGATGCAAATATAGAAGAGGGAGTCTGTTTTTTTCTGCTTGAGCAGACACAGAATCGTTCAGTCACTAAAGCATTAAGCTACTGGAAATGAATCTTTGGCTCTTCGTGTTGGGAAGTCCCTGTTGAGAGCAAGAGGCTCGTCTCTAGGCTGTAATATTAATATCAGTTGACATGGCGGCAAATGAACTGGTCGTCAGGGCTGGTTTGATCTCAACCGCAGTTGCTAGATCTCTAATCGGTGCAGGTGATTCATTCCACCCTGAGCTCTTATCCAGCCTGCAGTGCAATGCCCTTATTGACAGCAGAGCTAAGGCCCTGGGAGAAAAAGAGGTCAAGTCATCACTTTCTTCCAAGTTTCAGGCATCAGAGCTACACAAGCTGGCAGTTTGTAGTCTGCAGAGGATCTGGAATGAGATAGACTATCTATTGCCCTGAAAAGAAAATTGCTTTTCCCCACCATTTGCTGGAGGACTCTCATCTAATGCGTGTGACATGGGGTGCTTCACCCGGTAATGGGTTCTGGGGCCTTGTTGCCTCTGAGACATATGAAATTTGCAAAGGAGCTGTGTGGATTAATTACCATGAAGAATATGTGTTCTTTGGTCATAGATTCTTCGAAAAATGAGAGGCTTGTCAAGTATGACGTGCCGCTGCAGAACTTTGAACAAGAACAATTATAAATGCATAGATCTTTTTCTTTGTCCTAGACGGCTTTGAGAAACTAGGATGCAGCTGAAGGCCTCCAAAGTTCATTCAAGACAGGGATGTTCAGTGACCCTGGTAAATAACAGGACCTCTTTATCAAGAGGAAACAGACTGCTTGTTTGTGCTAGGCATAAGGAGGACTAATGCTTATCTATGTTTTAGGCAATTTCCTTCAATATTAGTGTGCCAGGGATATAATGAGGTGAAAGTATGCATATAACAAGCTGGGTTGTACAGATAGCTGAGGGTCTCACAGTCATTATTTAATCTTTTTCCACAGTAAAATGCAGATTTTTTGGATGTATGATGAGCTTGATTTCTCCACACTCTTCACACTCTTCACACTTCTTGAAGTGTAGGATTTATAGAAGGAGCCCGTGTTGCTGGTGTGTCTATTTAAAATGTAATCCTCACTAAATATCTGCATTTTAGTTACAGATATAAAACTTACAATGATTAAGCAGGAAATGAATAATAGGAATAGGAAAGTTTGGAGTCAAAATCTCCTTAAGCTGCTTATTAAATTTAGTGATTAATGTGGCTTACTTTCATTTGAAGAGTCTGCAATGTAGTTAGAGCTGTAGACGTTGGTAGCGGGCTTAATTTTTGGTTTGAGTATTTGAGAGGATTGAGGAAGGACATCTTTATTCAGCTCACAAAGAACAACTTGCATGCTTACTCGCTGTTAATGCTTGCGGATAATTCAGCAGAAATCCTGTTAACTTTACTGTAAAAACTAGCAGCTCACTGTAAAGAATCAACTGGTGACAGCGTATTGGCCATTATGGGATGTCGTTTTGACACCTATGGTCTATATATTGTTCAGGCAATATATACAGTGCTGGCTTGATTACTTGCAAATTGTAGTCAGTTACTGATTACAAATTATATGACAAAAATTGTAGTTAGTAACGTAATCCATTACATTACACATTTAAGGTAATGTAATCTGACTACTTTTAGATTACTTTTGACCTAACTCATTTATCACATTGATTTCAATAGGATAATCTTGTACTATATTGATAGAAAAATACAAAGAGAAAGAAAATATATTCCATTCTTTGTTATCAACAACATTAAATATTACATTATGTCAGGGTTTCCCAGACTGGGGTTCGTGAAGGAACTGTAGGGGGTTTGTGAGTTTAATGAAAAGCTATTAAAGTATTAGTTCACTCTAGAATTAAAATTTCCTGATAATTTACTCACCCCCATGTCATCCAAGATGTTTGTCTTTTTGTCTTCAGTCGAAAAGAAATAAAACATTCCAGGATTTTTCTCCATATAGTGGACTTCACTGGGGTTCAACGGGTTGAAGGTCCAAATTTCAGGTTCGGTGCAGCTTCAAAGAGCTCTACATGATCCCAGACGAGGATTAAGGGTCTTATCTAGTGAAACGATCTGTCATTTTCTTAAAAAAAAAAATAAAACTTTATATACTTTTTAACCACAAATGCTAATCTTGCACTACTCTGCGATGCACCACACATTACGTAATCAAGTTGGAAAGGTCACTTGAGACTTAGGCGGAAGTACAGATCCAGTGTTTACAAAGAGAACATGCAAAGCCTAAGTCGAACGTCCTTTACAAAAAAAGGTAACAATGATGTCGGACGATTTTGAAGTTGGAGAAAACGAGATGGAGTTTTTCGCCCTAACATGGTACTTCTGCCTACTTCACGCGTAACCTTTCCAACATGATAATGTAACGCATGGCACATCCCAGAGCAGTGCAAGATAAGCATTTGTGGTTAAAAAGTACACTGCAAGTTTCGGGAGTGACAACTATATTGAAATGTGTAATTGAATCTTAAAGGTGCCATAGAACGTTCTTTCATAAGATGTAATATAAGTCTAAGGTGTCCCCTGAATGTGTCTTTGAAGTTTCAGCTCAAAACACCCCATAGATTTTTTTTATACATTTTTTTTAACTGCCTATTTTGGGGCATCATTAACTATGCACCAATTCAGGCTGCGGCCCCTTTAAATCTCACGCTCCCTGCCCCCCTGAGCTCTCGACTATAATACAGTGCATAAACAAAGTTCACACAGCTAATATAACCCTCAAATGGATCTTTACAAGATGTTTGTCATGCATACTGCATGCATGGATCGGATCATGTGAATGTAGTATTTATTTGGATGTTTACATTTGATTCTGAATGAGTTTGATAGTGCTCCGTGGCTAAAGCTAACATTACACACTGTTGGAGAGATTTATAAAGAATGAAGTTGTGTTTATGAATTATACATTCTGCAAGTGTTTAAAAATGAAAATAGCGACGGCTCTTGTCTCCGTGAATACAGTAAGAAACGATGGTAACTTTAACCACATTTAACAGTACATTAGCAACATGCTAACGAAACATTTAGAAAGACAATTTACAAATATCACTAAAAATATCATGATATCATGGATCATGTCAGTTATTATCGCTCCATCTGCCATTTTTTGCTATTGTTCTTGCTTGCTTACCTAGTCTGATGATTCAGCTGTGCACAGATCCAGACGTTAATACTGGCTGCCCTTGTGTAATGCCTTGAACATGAGCTGGCATATGCAAATATTGACTTATGTTGAGATTCGCCTGTTCTTCTGAGGTGTTTTAAACAAATGAGATTTACATAAGAAGGAGGAAACAATGGAGTTTGAAACTCAATGTATGTCTTTTCCATGTACTGAACTCTTGTTATTCAACTATGCTGAGGTGAATTCAATTTTTGATTCTAGAGCACCTTTAAATTGCTATAACTGATGTTTGGACAACCAAAATCATGTTAAAATATATATTTTTTAAAAATTTTGTTTTTATTTATAAGTTAAATAAATTAACTAATAATTTTATTTATTAGTTTAATAGTTCAAATAGTTTTGTACCGAGAACTGTGACATTTTACTGGTATTGCAACAGACTGAAATTTTAGTATTGTGACAACTTAAAAAAAAAAAGCACAATTGTATTGTTTTGTTGAATATATTAATATAGATTTTTACTATAAATTGTACTGTAATTCAAACTTACAAAACAATTTTTACACTGTTACAGTAAAATTACATGTATGGCTCTTCTGTTAAATGTAATTTAATTTTTCACTGTATATGTTACGGGAATTTACAGTTAACTGATTACCAGTTTTTACTGTAGCATTTTAAAAAATTGCATTAAAATGATGAACATTTTTCATAATAGCACTGTCATAATAACACTGCATTTTGCTGATAATTAAGGTTTCGGTTAGATTTCTCAAAACCGTGGAGTGTTTATAATAGCGGCACACACAGTTACCCTTGTGTACCCTGAACTATTGAGTAAAAGGGCTCTGTTGATTCGAGTTGCTCTTTTTATGGCATTTCTGTGGCTTAAACAGAGACAGTTGTGTCTCTCTGTATGGACTCACATTGTCTGTGTAGCAAAGGCCTGATTTCTGTTTCTCCCTTTGACACAGTTAAACTCCTCACTATTCCTGACTCAGGCATATTTGGTGTGCTTCTTTTTTTTTTCTCATTCCAGCAGAAGTTTATTCCCCAGTTTTTTCCCTGTACTCCCCACCTCTGTTTCCCCTCCTCTGGGTTTTTGGTTTTGGTAACAGTTCTGCGGTCGCTCCTGTGTATTCAAGTGCACATAGCAAACTCAGAAGCCATTACTCTACAGACAGACATTCCTTTGTGGTAGTAGGTTTTAGTAAGTCTCTGTGTTCAGAGGTGTTTAGATGCTCACTACAGTTTTGTATTCTTTCGAGATGATGAAGAACGTTTTGTCTTTGAATACCACCCACACATACAAGGACATTAGCATGCGTTCACACAAACACACACTCACATCAGCGTGGAATGAGCACAGCTGCATCGAGTCCATCGGCTTAGTGTGTTGAAGGTCTTTGCTCTCTGTTACTATATTAATTAAAGGCTGTTCTGTTTAGTATCTGGCTTGAATTCTGGACATTGTACTAATGATCTGTAATTTATTTACCTCAAGCTGAATAAAGCGTACAGTTTCTCTGAAGTGTGGCTGGTTTAAAGGGATAGTTCACCCAAAAATGAAAATTTGATGTTCATCTGCTTACCCCCAGGGCATCCAAGATGTAGGTGACTTTTTTTCTTCAGTTGAACGCAAATTATGATTTTTAACTGCAACCGTTAACTGTCAGTCAAATAATAGCAGTGATTGGGAACTTGAACAATAAGAGTCGAAAAAACTTCCATAGACAAATCCAAATTAAACTCTGCGGCTCGTGACGGCACAATGATGTCCTAAGACACGAAACAATTGGTTTGTGCGAGAAACCGAACAGTATTTATAGCATTTTTTACCTCTAATACACCACTATGTCCAACTTCGTTTAACTTCCGGTTAGTGAGGTCTGATCGCGCTCTGACAACGGAAGTGATGTCTAGCTCTCATTGAAGTATATGGGCGAGACATCACTTCCGTCTTCAGAACGCGTTTTTTGACCTCACTAACAGGATGCTGAACGAAGTTGGACTTAGTGGTGTATTAGAGGTAAAAAATTATATAAATAATGTTTGGTTTCTCGCACAAACCGATCGTTTCGTGTCTTAGGACATTAATGTGTCGTCACGAGCTGCAGGGTTTAATTTGGATTTGTCTAAGCAAGTTTTATTTACTGTTATAGTTGAAGTTCCCATCCACTGCTATTATTTGACTGACAGACAGCAGTGGTTGCAGTTAAAAATCATAATTTGCGTTCGACTGAAGAAACAAAGTCACCTACATCTTGGATGCACTGGGGGTAAGCTGATAAACATCAAATTTTCATTTTTGGGTGAACTATCCCTTTCATAGAAGAACTTGCATAAGCACTAAAATCAAGTTTTTTCCCCCTCAATATGCTGAGATAAGCTCACCTTACAATACAAACATGATGAAGAGTGCTATAGTATGAATCTTTTAGACATAAATGGGTTATATGCTGTATTCCCCTAGATATTATCACCACTTTTATGCATTATGCATTAGTGCATCATTTCTGCATTAGAATGTATTCATTTTTATTCATGTTTTCCTGTAATTTCACAAATCATTAGGTTGATGAAAAAAAAAAAAAACAGCTAACAATACAAGCCTAATAGAAAAGTGTAAAACTGACGAGTGCATTTTATAAAAAAAAAAAAAAAAAAATTAAAGGGGGTCTGAATACTTTCCGTACCCACTGTACATGTACACATCACCAATCAAATCATTCTTTCTTATATTTAGATTAGTTTAGTGCTGTCAATCCATTAAAAAAATAATGAATTAATCACACATTTTTTAGTTTTTAATATTTTTATATTGTAATAACTTCACAGTTACTCTCCAAATTAATATAGAAACAATTTAAAGATTTTAAATGTTTGTTTAATGACATCTTTTTGTGAGTGAAGGCCAGTATCAGTGATACTAATACTGGTACTGATTTTTTTAAACATTAATATTAGACATTCAACATTACAGTATAACTGAAAGCTATTCATTTCAACATTTATTAGGCTTTAAAAAAAATAACATGTTTTGATTTAAGTGAACTTAAAACAATCTTCACATAAACCCATTATAATAAATGTCATATTTACCTGTCTAACAAGTAGGAAATATATAGAAATTGAATAAAGTTATCAAACACTTTACAGTCTTCCCTGCATAAATTATAAATTAAATATAGATTAATACTTATTAAAGCTACAATTTTCTCTGTTACTTTTGTTCTTTGATAAACATTAATGACAGACATCACAACTGGTTATTAGGCTGCTGTCACTTTAAGACCTGCCGTTGCCGAACATGACGCGGATCTGACACGCAGTTCATTTTCTCAGAACTCGTTAAGTTCACTTAAAACGTTATTTAACTCATTTAAGACTGCTCTTATAAGATAAACTCCACAAAACAAGTATTTTGGCATAATTCTGTGTGTTATTGTTTGTTCAAGCGTGAAAGACAACTCGACACTGGAACATGTCTTTCTGTGCGCGTTCACTTGCTCTCCACTGACTTCACTCCGATTGGGTGTCGCTCCCGAAAGTTGCTCTTCATTTGCATAAAGTTAAGCATATCTCAACTTTGTCACTGTACACGCCTACATCCTGTCGCCAACAGTCACTGTCGCTACTGTCAACGGAAAACGCCAGCTAAAATGATTTGTTACTAGTAGTGTGTAAACAAACATTCCCGTCAGTTAGACTAAGAACCACTATGCTTTCAGTTAAACTGACAAAACCACAGTTGAATTGACAAACACATTTGTATGTCACTGTTCATGTCAGTTACAAAATACATGCCCGATCCTCAAGAACATTTCCCCAGTCTCCTCGTAATGTATTTGACAACTTCCTCCTCCAAGTCTGCCACATCAGATGCCATTTTATGCCTGGTGTTTAACAGCAGATTAAGTTGACATGTTCTGTACTTTTTAGTTTTGCTCCTCGTGATTTTTTTATGAGCTGCTATAAATTTTTCAGCCGGGCTTCTTTACTTGTATGTGGCTTGGTGGGTCACTAAAGTTAAAGTCACCTTGTGGCTTTCAGGGCCGTGTTGTGAAGCCCCAGGCATCATCAGTTGTCAGTCATCTTCCTCAGTTCAATGCAGGACCATGACGAAAACAGTCTTCTTAATCATGTGATAACATGATCACAGAAAGATGGTGTATTGTCACATTGTGTGGTCAATAATGAGGAAACTGCACGTTTCTACATTCAAGCTGCTGAGGAGATATTTAGGGCAATGATATCATTCCCCACTGATTAGGCTGGAGAATGGATGAAATAGACCATGAAGTCTAATCTCTTCCTTTCCTAATCTCTGCTCGTGTTTGGAAACTGCCGGAAGAAAAAGACTGAGCACTCTTCAAAGGTAGTAAATGCTTTGTGTGAGCATCATTTGCATGTTACTGATTATTTTAACATAAATTGAATGTGCCAGCTTGCGTTTTTGAACAGGATCGTTCGAGACTGAGGGTTACAAGGTGCTTATTTTGAATTAGTGCTGCTTTTTTGGGCTATGATTGGCAACTAAAATCCTCATGCAGGTCAAAGACAGGGAGCTTCAGGAAATGATAAACCTGGGCATGTGTCCCAATAATTAGTCACATGTTCTTCTGCCAGCTAGTGGCCACATTACGCTGACTTAATTACAACCACCTGCTTGAGACGGTAAAGACTGAAAACATCAGACCCGGCAGTTGAGGAAAGTCTCCAGCTGTTTGTGCTTTTGGGATAATCTTGTGATTGGCAAGTTGTAATGTTTTTCTTGGGTCCTGTGAGACCATGGCATCTGAGATGGTGTAAATCAACCGAAAAAGGATATTTCAGTGTTGGGCTTTTAGAGACTTTGCCTGCCAACATCTCTTGGAGTTGAATATGAGATGTGCCCTCAGAAATATTCTGGCCTCAAATAAGCTCCATTAACATAGAACAATAGAAATGGCTTCATTGTTTGTCTAACATTTGGAAAAATGAAGAGGAAATAAAGAGTTGTAATTAATAATTGGGAAAGTAAACGATTTCTGTTTGCTGTTTGCTAAATGGTTGATTTCTTTGTGGAAAAATGCATCCATCATTAGTCTTGAAGAATTGTCTGCTTGTTTAGCTGTGAACGAAACAGAAACTTTTCTTTATTGAACTGAAAAGCATTTAATACTTTTCTTTCACTCAAATATTGTCTTTCTTATTCAATGCATGTTAAGACATTATGGGCCTAAACCTAGAATATGGTTTCGTCAGACGCCCCCTACTACATTTTTATTCTCATACTTAATTTCTTTCTTTATACACGGTTTTCTTCCATATTAGAACCTATCCTTGTATGACCCTAATGATCACATCCATCAAAATTGTATTTAAATAATTTATTTTTTAGTGTGTGATAAACACTATAGTCCTGAGCACATGCATAAAACGGTTCACTCATTTTTCACTCATCTTTGTCACACCACACGGATCAAAGCTCAGTTTTATAGTTTGAATTTGATGGAATGATAAAACCCCTTTTCAGTTCTGTCCCATAAGCCTTAAATACTGTGCCTGAATAACTTACCTTGCCTTTGAAGATTTAATAGATTCTGTCTTTTTAAATACCTTATGAAATGTGACTTGCAGCATTTAAAAGTGCAGTTAACCCAAAAATGCAAATCCTGTCATCTTTTATGCCTGTGCAAACTCATTGTGAAGAATATCCAGTAACACTTTATTTTGATCGCCCACTTTAGACATCCTACTGTCAGTGTAACTTTAACTATAAGTGGGTCATTGACAAATAAAGCTTAAAAAAAGGGTGTTTTTTAAAAACTGATGTAATGTATATTTTTGAGTCACGAACAATGTGTTTAAACAAGTTTCAGTTGTTAAATAACATTTCAAAGTGTTTAAATTCATTTTTTGAATGTTTTTATGTCAGGCGGTACAACCATGTTGTATGTATGTATACTGTAGTTGTACCGCCTGGCATAGAAAGTGAACTAACCAACCTACTCATGCTTACAAAATGTGTTTATATGAAAGGTTACAAACCTAAAATGATGCCATTTTTATTATTAAGACATTATTTTAAATAGTTTCTTAGTCTGTTCATTTGTTCGGACAGTTGCACCACCTGAAAAATAATAATAAAAATAATATGTATTATTTAAATGTACTAAAAAATAAATTCAAACTAAATAGGTTTTATAGAATAAAGTGATATATGTCATGAATTTATCAGATTATTTTAAAAGGAAATAATGCACTTGGACACAAAAATATGCACGTCGCCACTGACCCAGGTCACTTTGCAACTACATGTCAACTATCTCTCATTAGAGTATTATTAGACTGTCTGCTTAATATCTACTAACACTTTATTTTGATGCTCCCAACAGACACTTTACTGACTGGAAGAATCTTTTCAACTGCATGTCAACTTATTCAGCTAACCCGAACCCCACACCTAACCCTAACCTTACAGTACTAGCAGTCTACTTCAGTCTACTAATACTCTAAGTTGACATGTAGTTTCATACCTTTATGATACTTTTATGGTCCCTATTAATTTTCATTAAAGGATTAATTCACTTCAGAATTAAAATTCCCTGATAATTTACTCACCCCCATGTCATCCAAGATGTTTATGTCTTTCTTTCTTCAGTCGAAAAGAGATCAAGGTTTTTGAGGGAAACATTCCAGGATTTTTCTCCAAATAATGGATTTCACTGGGGTTCAACGGGTTGAAGGTTCAAATTACAGTTTCAGTGCAGCTTCAAAGCATTCTAAACGATCCCAGACGAGGAATAAGGGTCTTATCTAGCAGAACGATTGGTCATTTTCTAATAAAAAATTTGACACTTTTTAACCACAAATGCTCATCTTGCACTGCTCTGCAATGTGCAGCGTATTACGTAATCACGTTGGAAAGGTCACGCGTGACGTAGGCGGAAGTACCGATCCAGTGTCTACAAAGCAAACGTGCAAAGACTAAAGTCAAATGCCCTTTACCAAAGAAAAAGCTAAAACAATGATGACGGACGATTTTGATTGAAATGAGATGGAGTTTTTTGCCCTACTAAAGGTCACACATGACCTTTCCAATGTGATTACATAATGCGTGGCAGATCACAGAGCAGTGCAAGATGAGCATTTGTGGTTAAAAAGTATATACATTTTTGTTTTTTCTAGAAATTGACCGATCGTTTCGCTAGATAAGATGCTTATTCCTCGTCTGGTATCTTTTAAAGCCCTGCACTGAAACTGTAGTTTGGACCTTCAAACCATTGAACCCCAGTGAAGTCCACTATATGGAGAAAAATCCTGGAATGTTTTCATCAAAAACCTTAATTTCTTTTCGACTGAAGAAAGAAAGACAAAAACATCTTGGATGACATGGGGGTAAGTAAATTATCTGGAAATTTTAATCCTTTGTCCACACTCCAAAGCTTTGAAAAAACATTTAGATGAGTAAATGATGACAGATCTTTAATTTTTAGGGTAATTGCCTCTTTATGATTTTATGCTTGAGCTTTTATCATAGTTTTTATACAATTTGTATAATTATGTGAAATTTGGAGAGTAGGAAACAAGAAAGATTTGTTGTTCTTTTCTTTTTCCCACCAAGCAGATCATTGAGCTCTATGAGAAGTGTCAGTCAGCAGAAAGCAGTCTAAAAAGAGTCCAAAAATGAGTCATATAATCTGTGTGGCCCTTTTTACGCTTTTGGAGGGCAGAAACTGAATTTCAAGAATTGGCTAGAGGCTTTCAGTGGCAATTGAAGACATATGGAGCAAGCATCAGCCTACAAGATCAGTTGTAAACACCAATTTTTACCTTTCATGTAATGAACAACTGCAGCAGCGTAACACCCAGAATTACACTACAATAGAAAACCAGCTTTAAAGAAAATCCAAGTGATCATTTGCATGTTAAATGCAGACAAAAATAAGATTATGAATTAATTTACTTTGTTATATGTTATGTTGGTTTCAATGTAAAACTATACAGTCCTATTTCATCTATATAAAGTTCTATTTATTAATTTGATACCCTTCCAAATACATACACCAATATTTGGGATTTATGGATGCCATTTCCTTAAAAAAGCAGAGTTGTGAAAAAGCATGTGTGTTGTGATACAGTATGTGTGAGTTTGGGATGTGTTCTCTTCACTTTCTCAGAACATTCATTTGTTGTCCCTCTGCTGATCCATCATCTCTTGTGGTGGAAACCAATTGACTTGTGTTCCTATTGAGACCTCTTATTGGATGCCCTCCAAATGATCTCATGTTCCATAGTTTCTCTCGCTCCTCCTCATGTGCCATAAATCATCGTGATGTAATCTTTCACACTGCCGTTCCCACAGCTGGTGAGATGAAGTGCTTGTTCTCCGAGAGAGTGTTGCGTAGTGACCAGTTAACCTCAGGTTTTACATCCCAGAGCAGAAATGACCGCTTTGACCTCTCATATTCCTCAGATGTGCAGATTTCTGAAATTTCCATTTATCCCGCCTGGGGTCTTTAAGGTTATGGACTGTTTTTGCAGTGTTTATCCAGGCGAATAAGACTGAACCCATTTGAGAATCTTCAAATCTCTGGCATTTGCATTTGGGCCTGAAGATTCCATCCGATTTTCTGAGAGTATTTGTGTTTGTGTTGAGCGTGATCCTTCCTGACGTCTCTGCGCTTGTGCTCCCATGGCCAGGGGGAGGAATGTTCCTAAAAGCACTGAGAGATTTTTACGAGACCTTACTGTGGAAAAATGTCTGGTCGTTTTGCCACCTACCCCTCCCGGATAGTCTCCTCCTGAGATCCTGTAAAAAGCAGGATATCTACCCTAGGATGTCTTGTACTTTACATGTTGAGGGTAATGGGATTTTGGGAAATTGCAAAGCATAAACATTTTATGAACATATTATCAGAAAAATACAAGTCTTATTGATGTTTAAAGGACCCCAGTGAATTCTATTTAGCCCTTAATTCATCATCTCGTTTCAAAGGCTTTGCTTTGAACCGCTAAATATGTCATTTTCTGTGCAATTAAAGCAAAATGTAATTGAAAGATAGCTGCGAGCAGCAGTTATCGTGGTTCAAGCACTTTAAGGTCTTCAAGCACATGTATAAAAAAGTGATATGTTTTAATTAGCAAGTAACCATCTCGATCATAGATGGAAAAGACCATTTACAGCCAAAACAGGCAATTTACCATAAGAAATATATGGTTTTTAAAGCTGTTTAACAGTAATCGAGGTTGAACCAAAAACCTAGAATTAGTTCGGCAAAGTTGGTTTTTGAAATAATCTTCAATATTTAACGAATGATTCGATAGACAGAGGCGGTTCTTGCTGAGATTGAGGAGATCTTTTACACACATAGAAAACGCGAAGGCAAGTCAAACAGGCCTGGCGAGTTTTGCTCCGATTGGCCTTCATTAACCTTGTCTGATAGCTGCAGTGGCGGCCATGTTTTTTGAGATACGTCAATGTCCTCATAGACAGTCATGGCACTTCGGACAAAGACACTGCATGCCAATTTTCAAGTCAATCGGACTAACGTTGAAGTAGTTATAGCTGTTTTCATGTATTTTTTTGCTGTTATAGCACCACCAAGTGGCCAGTCGGTACGTCTTTTTTCGCACAACCACAGAATGAGCTCTTGCTAAATCTATAATACCTGAAATTTTCACCAAGGAATTTGTCCATCTTGAGCCAAGGATTCCGACAACATAAGACACTTGAGCGTACGCCTAACGGTTTAGGAGTTACGATCCATTTCGTACTTTTGACCGCTGTAGCGCCCCCATCAGGCCAATCAGGGTGAGCCTTGGTGACGTTGGAGATGGTGTACTACCAGCCCTCAAAGTTTCAAGTCTCTACGACTTACGGTTTGGTCTGCCCGATCACTTTTAGGGGAGAATGCTGATCCTTGGAAATTTTAACAATTACAATTTCAGTGCTAATTAATGTCTTGAATTTTGAAAACCAGATTTATTATAAAGATAATGCTAGGTCTTTATCAGCTTTCGGATGCAGCCATAGCTTTAGAAAACCAAACAGAGGTGTAGGGGATAAACAAAATGTGCCTGTTTACAAGGAAGTCCTACTGTTGAGCTTCTGCCTGATGAGGAAAATGATCCTGTTTTAGGGGTTGATGTGCTTCTACCCCAGCATGGCTTCTGCTCTCCGGTCGTGCCCGTGAAATCAGCGCAGTGCAGCATTAACATTCAAGCCTCCAGCTATGTCAAATCTCAGTTTAGATCAATTATAACATCCAGCTTCTCTTCCAAATCTCTGTCTGACAGATGCTGCGGTTTTATTTGCATGTATCAAAATGTCATATTCATACACGTGGAATCCACTGATTAGGTGTCTTGAGAGGAGGGTGTGGGCGGAGAGGGGATTGCGGTCTGGTGTTTTTGTCATTTTTTTGGGGTATGTTGAGGTGAACAAATAGAGACTGTAGATATAGATAGATACTCTACCATTCAAACTTTTTGTATAAAATCAGAAAAGATGCATTTAGACAGTAAAGATTTTAACATAAATTCTGTTCTTTTGAACTTTCTATTCTTCGAAAATTACCTTTTTATATATTTTTTTTTATATTTACCTTTTAATATTACCTATTATGCTGGGCTGTTTTATTAAACCCAACTATTGTTTAAAAATGACTATATGGCTGGCTTAAAATAAACCAAAATGGGTTGGAAATTAAAAATCAGACACATAATTACTAGAGGCAACAATAATAATCAAAAGGTGAACTTATTATAAAAGTTTACTGTTTAATTATTATTCATTAAACATATTCATAAATGTTAGTTTCTTAAGCATATTAATAAATGATAATTTCCAAAATACTTTGGGTTCATTTTAAGCAAGAAATACAGTAATCTTTATCTTTATATAGTAACACTATATATGGTTAAAATGGGTGCCACCTTATAAGTTACAGTGAAAAACAGTTAATGATGTTAAATGTAATCTTCAGCCAATCTCAACATGAATATCCATCTTTCAAACTGCACATTCTAATGCTTGATGCCTAAATTCACTCGTACCTTTAAATTGATTAATTGAACTAAAATCTGTCTATTTTAAATCAAGTTACAAAGGGAACCCTCAACCCATGATTTAAAATGATTGCCCCTTTTTGGCCAGATCCCGCTCTCATTCTGTTGTCGTGAAGTGCTGTGCTGTTTTCCCATGGTGAATGGGATTACACTGACAGCAGAGAATGTTTGGTGTTGACACAGCATGCAGCTTGGTTAGTCCTCCAAATCCCCTGCTGTTCCTGAGACCAAACAGCAAAATCTGCTGAAATTTTTTAGACCAATTGCTCTGGGAATATGAACGGACTAGAGGAAAGTCTTGTATTTGTGTAAGGAGCTAATAGTTCTTCCTCTGGTTTTAATTAAGAAAGACTCAGGGAACCAAGTGCTTCCTGTCCGACAGATTGTGCTTTGAATTTTTACGACAGGTTTTGTCAGCAAAAAGAAACATCTTCTCACCAAAGTCACATACTGCTGCTTTTGACTATGAACATGTAACTTATAATGACCCTTATGGAAAGAAGATATATTTCCCTATATATGAATGATCAATATATTACATTATTTTAAGTATATTTGAAAATATACAGAAAAATATATATTGCGTAAATATATTACAATATATTGAATAATACATAAGGAATTGCCGCTTTTCATATATTGAAAAATATGTGATAATATATTTACTAAGATATCATAATGTACGTAATTTTATATTCAGTAATATACTTCATAATATATAGTGATCAGATATGGTACTGCATGCATAATATATTGCAGATATATTTACTCATGCAGTGTAAACACATAAATGTTAAAATATATAATGTAACACTTTTCTAATATTTTATAATAATTTACATTTTAAATGTTTAATATTTTCAAGTTAGTTAACAAAAGCACACCTGCATGTACTAAAGTTTCTACCAAAGACTATCACTGTGCTATAGAGTGCACAGATGCTGTTTTTTAAATAAAGTTATTATAGTCTTAATGTTGTTCAGCCGATCATCAACCTAACCGCAGGCTCTACTTTTCAGCACAATGGTAACCCCAAAAACTCACACATACCAGAAAACCTTTTAAATTCCAAAATAATACAACTTTAAACACTAACAGATCTCCCCCTATATCAATATTGAGCAAAACACATGAAATAGCACTTAACATTTACTTTCCTTTAACAGTCAGAAGCAAAGCATGCTGGGAACTAGAAGTCTGTTGTAACCACTGATTGTTACTCATTCCATGAATGTGTGTATATATGTGTGTACAATACATTCACATTTACATGGGAACATGTATGTGCAATATATGTACATAATAAAGGATAAAACTTGATGAATGTAATGCTATTTTTGTCTTTATTTATACATATTTTATATATAGCCATACATAGTCAATGCATATATAGCAGTATATTGAAAAATACAGTGGCATGAAAAAGTATGTGAACCCCTTGCAGAATCTGTGAAAATGAGAATTATTTTATTAAAATAAGAGGGATAATAAAAAAATGCATGTTATTTTTTGTTTAGTACTGTCCTGAGTAAGATATTTTACATTTTACAGTTTGCATTTAGTTCACAAGACAAAACAATAGCTGAATTTATTAAAATAACCCCATTCCTAAGTATGTGAAGCATTGATTCTCAATACTGTGTGTGGTTACCTGATGATCCACGACTGTTTTTATGTTTTGTGATGGTTGTTCATGAGTCTCTTGTTTGTCCTGAGCAGTTAAACTGAGCTCTGTTCTTCAGAATAATCCTGAAATTTCAGTTTTCAAGCATTTTTGCATATTCGAACCCTTTCCAGCAGTGGCTGAATGATTTTGAGATCTGTGTTTTCACACTGAGGACAATTGAGGGACTCAAACACAACTATTAAAAAAGGTTCAAACATTCACTGATGCTCCAGAAGGAAACATGATGCATTAAGAGTCGGGGGATGAAAACTTTTGAACAAGATGAAGATGTCACAATTTTTCTTATTTTGTTTAAATATCATTGTTTTTCATTTAGTACTGCCCTTCGGAAACCAACAGAAGGTACTTGCATGTTTCCCGGCAGAAAAATTAAGTACAATTTACCTTGATATTTGAATTCAAAAGTTTTCACACCCCGACTCTTAATGCATCATGTTTCCTTCTGGAGCATCAGTGAATGTTTGAACCTTTTTTAATAGTTGAGTTTGAGTCCCTCAGTTGTCCTCAGTGTGAAAAGATGAATCTCAAAATCATACAGCCACTGCTGGAAAGGGTTCGAATATGCAAAAATGCTTGAAAACTGATGAATCTGCAGGAGCTGGAGGATTTTTCTGAAGAACAGAGCTCAGTTTAACTGCTCAGGACAAACAAGAGACTCATGAACAACCATCACAAAACATAAAAACAGTCATAGATCATCAGGTAACCACACACAGTATTGAGAATCAATGCTTCACATACTTATGAATGGGGTTATTTTAATAAATTCAACTATTGTTTTGTCTTGTGAACTAAATGCAAACATCTTTTATGTAAAATATCTTACTCAGGACAGTACTAAACAAAACATAGCATGCATTTTTTATTATCCCTCTTATTTTATTAAAATAATTCTCATTTTCACAGATTCTGCAAGGGGTTCACATACTTTTTCATGCCACTGTATAAGCACTAGTTTCCCATAAATGGAAATGTATTATGTAATATATCGCATTATATTTTGCAGTATATTTCCATATATTTTTGTTCCGTAAGGGGAAACAAGGTGGAATAAAGGTACAGTAGATGCAACATCCACTATAATCTTTGTCACATCTTTTAATGAGGACCTGAAATTTACAACAGATGTATGCACATTCTTAAGAAGCTTGACTGACGCAGAGCTGAATAAATGTGGCGGACAGTGATTAAAATATTTGAACAGGCAGTAGTTCAGGATTGAATGATTGAAGATGTTCGTATGAGGCAGGAGCTTATTTGATGATAAAAGGTCATAGGTAATCAATAAGTAATTGAAATTGGATTGTTTCTTGGTTAGCCTGTGTTGTTGACTAGTCTCACGTAAACTTCAAACGGATGGCAGAATTTAGACACCATAGCAGCTTTCATTGGCCAAGGACCGTCCAAGACCATCCAGCTTTAGTAAATCCAGCTCACTTATATTAGCTCATGTCACAGTGAAAGTAATTTTGGCTTCCACTGTAAAGTGGCCACTATGGAGATCGACAAGAGTAACGTTGTTTGAAAAATAAGCAATGTTAAAATCCAATTCTCAGGAAACACACTGAATTTAAGAGCACACTTAAAGAGATAGTTCAGTAATTTGCTGTTAATTTACTCACCCTCAGGTCATCCAAGATGTAGGTGACTTTTTTTTTTTCTTCAGTAGAACAGTAAAGAAGATTTTTAGGTGAAACCTTGGTCCTCGGTGATTCATATAATGGAAGTTAATGAGTGCTGTCACTTTGAGATTAAAAAAAAACACATGCAGACAAAACAAAATGAATATCCATGGCTCCTGACGTTACAGTGAGGTCTAAAGAAGCAAAACGATTGGTCTATGGAAGAAACTGAACATTATTTACAACATTTTTACCTCTAATCCACAGCCTTGGCAGTCCTGCATGCTTTCACGAGAAGCTTTATGTCGCATAAAACGGTTTCAGTAAAAAATCTTCTTTACTGTTCTATTGAAGAAAAAAGTCTCATTTTAGATGGCCTGAGGGTGAGTAACTATCCCTTTAACATCCTGGTGTACATTACAGATAATAAAAAAATAAGAAGAAACAAAACTTATTTAACTAAAATATAATCATATGTGAAGTGTTTTGCATGAATTTCTAGGAATGTTCCTTTAATGTCGGTGTAAATTATATGGCACTTCCAAATCTCAAATTTCACATTATTTTACAGTAAAATTACATATGATGCAACATTAAACCATTTACAATTTTGTTGTTTTTGGTAAAACATTTTTCGGTTGTAATTTTTCCCCCCAGTGTAGTTACATTGTTCCATAAAGACTTGTATTGAAACCAGATTTACTCAAAAATAATGTACTAAAAGGTAATTACATGTCCAGATACGAGGATCAAGATTGTTAATTGCTTGGTTTCTCTGCCTGATTTCTCATTCACAGATTTCACAAAAAGGAGAAGCCCAAAATCCTTCTATGTAGCTGGACAATAAACATCAAAAAATATGTTTGGCTGTAATTGTATGGAATTGCACAACAGTTTTTTATTTTTTTATTTTTTATGATGGATTTTTATTGCATACACTAAAAACAACCCAGGTTGGGTTGAAAATGGACAAACCCAGTGGTTGGGTTAAATGTTTGCCCAATGTGCTGTGCAGTTTTATTTAACCCAACTATTGTTTAAAAATTCCTATATGTCTGGCTTAAAAGGAGCCTAAATCCGGAATTCCAGCTATGATATTAATTTTATTACAGTTGATGTTGGAAATGAGTAGTATAGCTCAATTTGTAACAGTGCATCAATTCCCTCATGGTTATTTTTAATCTAAGTCAATTTGATCTTGAGTGAGTGTCATCAATCATTAACTCTTTACTGACATGATCAGATCATTTATCCTGTCTCCATGCTGTTTGCGTAACCCTTTCTGAGTGAAAACAGAGGTTCATGACTCATGTTAACCTTTCTTGTGCCTAATTGGAGAACCTGACTCCCCCACACCTTTAAGTCCTTTTGGCCCATTCCAACAGGTCTCCCCCCTCTTAATCGCTCGGCTTCAAAGGCTTGTTTTGATGCCCTGAACCTCGTCTCTCCCCAGAGACCGAGTTCTGCTTGGCCTTGGGGCCTGGAAAGGGAGAGGGAAGTTTTAATGAAAGACAAGAACAGACTGCGTAGAGAAAACACTAAGAAAGTGTGTACAGAGCTGTTCACTATCACAGCACTGAGTGTTGTGCCATATGACTCTCTCAACGCTTTGACAGCCTCCTTTTTCTCAAGGGATCACGCTTACCCTGTCAGACACATGCCGCAAGGTCAGCGGACACCTGGATGCAACATTTCAATCAAACGTATTGATCAATTGTCTGAAGCAAAGAAGTAGGTTAAATCTGTGTTGAGTTGACACCTGATTGTGTTTTATCAGTATGATTCAGATTATTCGAGGCTCAGTTCAGACATCTGTGAATGCCTATTGTTTGATGAAATAATGGAATACACTTGAATAAGTTTACATTACATCTGTGGTGTGTCATTGTTTATGTAGTAAATCTCTCAGTATTACTGAAGCTAAACCTAAAAAGACCCCATAACTTTGGTCTCAGCCTCAGGCATTGCCAAAAATCACAAATCGCATGTGTATTTGTTAAACAATATAGTTTTTTTTTTACCCTTTCAGCTTTTCATAGTCCAATGCACACTTTACACTCACAACAGTGTTGTTTGTGACTTCCCATGTGTTTTTAGGTTTGTTTATAAGTACAAATAGTGCTTCTGAGAGACATTAGTCAAGTTTATGGCAAATGTTTGGCACTGTAACATTTGGATGGAGAGAAACTAACTTGCGAGTTATAAAGTCAGAATTGTGTTATAAAGTCAGGATTGTGTGATATAAAGTCAGAATTGTGAGATATAAAGTCAGAATTGTGTGTTTTAAAGTCAGAATTGTGTTTTAAAGTCAGAATTTCGAGTTATAAAGTCAGAATTGTGTGATAAAGTCAGAATTGCTTGATATTAACTTGCAATTGCGTGTTAAGTGCAACTGTGAGGGAAAAGGACATTTTTTCTCAGAATTGCGAGTTATAAAGTCAGAATTGCGAGTTATAAAGTGAGAATTGCGAGTTATAAAGTCAGAATTGCGAGTTATAAAGTCAGAATTGTGAGTTATAAAGTGAGAATTGTGAGTTATAAAGTCAGAATTGCGTGATATAAAATCAGAATTGCTTGATATTAACTTGCAATTGCATTTTATGTGCAACTGTGAGGGAAAAGGACATTTTTTCTCAGAATTGCGAGATATAAAGTCAGAATTGCGAGTTATAAAGTGAGAATTGTGAGTTATAAAGTCAGAATTGCGTGATATAAAATCAGAATTGCTTGATATTGCAATTGCATTTTATGTGCAACTGTGAGGGAAAAGGACGTTTTTTTCTCAGAACTGCGAGTCTATATCTCACAATTCTGACATTATAACACAATTGTGTTTAAATCTCGCAATTCTGTGAAAAAAGTCAGAATTGTGAGATATAAAGTCAGAATTGCATGATAAAAATTCGCAATTGCAGGAAAAAAAGTCAGAATTGTGACTTCATATCTCTCAATTCTGACTTTATAACACGCAATTCTCACTTTTCGGACAATTCTGACCTCAATTGCGAGTTTAAATCTCACAATTCTGAGAAAAGAAGTCAGAATTGTGAGATAAAAAGTCACAATTACCTTTTTTATTTTTTTATTTAGTGGTGGAAACAAGCTTCCATAGTAAAGTTATTTTACATTTTGTAATAATATTTCACAATATTACTGTTTTTACTATATTTTTAATTAAATAAATGCAGCCTTCAAAAACCTTCCCTCAAACTTTTGAACGGTAGTGTTTTGGGTATTGCTTTAATTTTAAACATTGAACATAATTACAGCTCAAAATTAACTTAATGGGCAACTAACAGACATAAAAACATAGTGTTATTTTTAATAATTTTTAATTCTGATGAGTTGGACACACCTCAATTAGAGGAAGAATGAGAGAAAAAGCAGCATATGCCTCCAATGACTGGACATCACATCCTTCCAGCGGGACAGATGTCCTGTAGGATGTGTCACTTATCGTGTATGTGAATAACATAGCATGATCATGAACCGAGAGGGGAAGAGGTAGGGCAGTGAAAGTGTATAATGACAAATAACAACAAGCTCATCCTTTATATTGCCCACCCCTCTATGATCATCTATTAGCATTGAACTTTAAGTCATCCTGCATTGTTCAAATGTATTGCAGACTGAAAAGGGACCTTTAGCTTGGAGGCAGATAAGCATGATGTAGATGCCCTTTGAGATCTATTGTTTAAACCCCTTGTTGATTCTAGATGAAGGAAACAATGTTTGCAAGTGTAGAGAACACAATTAAAGAGACAACGGTCCCCTCAGACTTTAAGGTCAGAAGAAACAGATCAATTTACCAGGGAATGACCAATCGGTGTACTCTGTGGTCGATATTAAATGCCATTGAATGCCATTGATTTGGGAGTAAAAGAGGTTTATGTAAAGAAAGCCTCTAGAGTAGATGCAAATGATATGCATTGTTTTTGAAGTATTTTTCACATACATTTTTTCCAGAAAGAAAGACAGAGGTGCAAGACATTTTCAAGAGGAAACTACTCCTTTCATGAAGCACTGAGAATGACATAATCGAATAAGCAACAACACGAGAATCTAGAAATATTAAGTATAATTCATTATAGAAGTATAAAAAGATGATGAATTAGAAGTGTATTACAGAATATTCAAATATATACCAGAATAAAAGTTGCTTGAGGGTGATGAAGGACTGATTCTTATATACTCACAAAGACTGCATTTGATACAGTAAAACAGTAATATTGTGAAATATTATTTCAAGTTCTGTTTTTTACGGAGCCTCGCACGACATGCAGGAAAAAAGTTCCCTTGATTTACTAAATCGTGCGTACGATTTACTATTTAGTTTCCTTCATTTGCTAAATCGCGTGCACAATTTACTATTTCGTTCCCTTGATTTACTAAATCGTGCGCATAATTTACTATTTCATTCCCTTGATTTACTAAATCACGTGCACGATTTACTATTTTGTTACCATGATTTGCTAAATTGCGTGCACAATTTTACTATTTCATTCCCTTGTTTTACTAAATCATTCGCACGATTTACTATTTCGTTACCTTGATTTGCTAAATCGCGTGCACAATTTACTATTTAGTTCCCTTGATTTACTAAATCGTGCATACAATTTACTATTTCGTTACCTTGATTTGCTAAATCGTGCGTACGATTTACTATTTTGTTACCTTGATTTGCTAAATCGTGCATACAATTTACTATTTCGTTACCTTGATTTGCTAAATCGCGTGCACAATTTACTATTTAGTTCCCTTGATTTACTAAATCGTGCATACAATTTACTATTTCGTTACCTTGATTTGCTAAATCGCGTGCACAATTTACTATTTAGTTCCCTTGATTTACTAAATTGTGCATACAATTTACTATTTCGTTACCTTGATTTGCTAAATCATGCGCATAATTTACTATTTCATTCCCTTGATTTACTAAATCATGTGCACGATTTACTATTTTGTTACCATGATTTGCTAAATTGCGTGCACAATTTTATTATTTCATTCCCTTGTTTTACTAAATCATGCGCACGATTTACTATTTCGTTACCTTGATTTGCTAAATCATGCACATAATTTACTATTTAATTCCCTTGATTTACTAAATCGTGCGCACGATTTACTCTTTTGTTACCATGATTTGCTAAATCGCGTGCACAATTTTACTATTTCATTCCCTTGTTTTTCTAAATCATGCGCACGATTTACTATTTCGTTACCTTGATTTGCTAAATCACATGCACAATTTACTATTTCATTCCCTTGATTTGCTAAATCACATGCACAATTTACTATATCATTCCCTTAATTGATTTTTTAAATCGTGAGCACGATTTACTATTTCGTAACCTTGATTTGCTAAATCACCTGCACAATTTACTATTTCATTCCCTTGATTTACTAAATCACGTGCACGATTTACTATTTTGTTACCATGATTTGCTAAATCGCGTGCACAATTTTACTATTTCATTCCCTTGTTTTTCTAAATCATGCACACGATTTACTATTTCGTAACCTTGATTTGCTAAATCACGTGCACAATTTACTATTTCATTCCCTTGATTTACTAAATCATGTGCACGATTTACTATTTTGTTACCATGATTTGCTAAATCGCGTGCACAATTTTACTATTTCATTCCCTTGTTTTACTAAATCATGCACACGATTTACTATTTCGTAACCTTGATTTGCTAAATCACGTGCACAATTTACTATTTCATTCCCTTGATTTACTAAATCATGTGCACGATTTACTATTTTGTTACCATGATTTGCTAAATCGCGTGCACAATTTTACTATTTCATTCCCTTGTTTTACTAAATCATGCACACGATTTACTATTTCGTTACCTTGATTTGCTAAATCACATGCACAATTTACTATATCATTCCCTTACTTTATTTTTTAAATCGTGAGCACGATTTACTATTTTGTTACCTTAATTTGCTAAATCACATGCACAATTTACTATATCATTCCCTTAATTGATTTTTTAAATCGTGAGCACGATTTACTATTTTGTTACCTTAATTTGCTAAATCCCGTGCACAATTTTACTATTTCATTCCCTTGTTTTACTAAATCATGCACACGATTTACTATTTCATTCCCTTGATTTACTAAATCATGCGCATGATTTACAATTTTGTTACCATGATTTGCTAAATCGCGTGCACAATTTTACTATTTCATTCCCTTGATTTACTAAATCATGCACACGATTTACTATTTTGTTACCATGATTTGCTAAATCACATGCACAATTTACTATTTCATTCCCTTGATTTACTAAATCGTCGGCACGATTTACTTTCATTCCCTCGATTTGCTAAATCATGCGCATAATTTACTATTTCATTCCATTGATTTACTAAATCGTGCGCACGATTTACTATTTTGTTACCTTGATTTGCTAAATCACGTGCACAATTTACTATATCATTCCCTTAATTGATTTTTTAAATCGCGTGCACAATTTTACTATTTCATTCCCTTGATTTACTAAATCGTCGGCACGATTTACTTTCATTCCCTCGATTTGCTAAATCGTGCACACAATTTACTATTTCATTCCCTTGATTTGCTAAATCATGCGCACGATTTACCAATTCGTTCCCTCAATATAAATCATGCACATGAATTAGCAAATCGAAGGAATGAATTAGTGCATGTCATGTGAAGGGCTCCGTACTTTTTTATTTTAATATATTTTAAAATTCTTGTGATGCAAAGATGAATTTTCAGCATCATTACTCCAGTCTTTAGTGTCACATGATCCTTCAGAAATCATTCTAATATGCTGATTTGGTGTTTCTTGTCATTATCAATGTTGAAAACTTTTGGAATAGGGCTATACTTGGAATTAGTTATTTAATTAAATTACAGTCTTTTGCGATTTGATAAGGTTACAAATCCATATTGTGCTTTCGATTTTAGTTCATTTGACAGATACTTTGCTAAAGCAATGGCGAAAAACAACGTTAAACACCTTTTATGTTATTATGAGAAGTTTTAAAATATTTTCGGTTCATTATGAAACTGTGGCAGCAGACTAGACTATGGCGATCCTCCACAGTATAGGTAATTAATGTGAAACACTGTGGCTGTTGCGTTGTTTTATGGCCTTACTTTCTCCTGCTGCATGTGTGTCTATAGAAACAGAACAGTAATGGATGTCCTTACCGCAACAATTGTTGTATGAACTAAAGATATTCTAAACATGATCATTTTTAGGGAGGCTGTTAGTTGTATTTGGAGAACAAGGGAATTCTGGTCTACCAGGTCATAGTGGATCCACACAGAATTTGTCTACAAAACACTTGCCTTGTTTATTTGAGATAAAACATGAACATCCTGGATTTTACTATGCCTCTTTTATGTTATCCTTCTCCCTACATTCATCTATCCTTATTTAAGAGTAATGTGCTGCAGTTTTTGCAAAGCGTTCAGTGCAACCATGAATAATGCTTTTGTGGCTATGCCAGGAACATCACAATTTTAATTGGCTAGTAGCTTATTGCAACTGGGAGACACTTGTGGCAAAACAAAACGAATAGCAGAAAGTTAAAGCATTTAGGCTTGTTATCTACACACAGTTGGAGATTTTCTCCAACAGCGAGAATCAGCTACAGGTAATTAGTTAGGAATGCTGTTTCTAATAAATTATTCATGACCTCCGACACTAATCAAGATTAGTAGCACCGAGCATAACAGGCGAAATGCAATCAGTTTGGCGTCGAACAATAAAGAGCAATTAACCAAGAAACGAATCTGATAAGTAACGGCAGCCATTAATATTTCACCTGCTTCAATAGTGGGTTTAGTTTGATTAAAGCTAGTGCGATGCTCATTCTGTCCCAGTTCATTTCTTAACGCAAGCTGCAAAGTGAAAAATTCACGCACATGCTGTTTCAGAGTAGTGCACCACAGGGAATGTCATCAATAATGAATCCTCAATCTCGTCGCACTCCAAGAGTCGTACTTACAGCATGGCCTGTGCCAAGCTCTCCTCTGAGTCTTCAGTGTGGAGGAGTGCTGCTTTTCCTCCGTCGTACATGTTTTATTGTGATTTTGTGGATATGAATTTGCTTAGCTGTTTGTTTGGTGTGTTTAAATATGCGGCATGACCTCTGGTTGTGTTTCTTTTCACAGCTAATAAAAACAGACGGAAAGAGAGTGTAGAGAGACGCAGCATCCTTTGACCTGAATCCTGAACTACATCAAAGAACTCATGGTAGGTGCATTTGCTGATTTACATAAACAATCTGTGTGTTCTTAAAGGGATAGTTCAACTAAAATGAAAATCCTGTTTTTATTTACTCACACTCATTAGGTTCTAAACCCATATATTGTTACTTTTTTGTCCATCTTTGTTTGAGAAGAGCAAATTTCACTTACTCTGCCCACTAAAGTTTTACCTTTAGAATGTTACTTATTACACTTTGTGTGAATTGCATTTAAAGGGTTAGTTCACCCAAAAATGAAATTTCTGTCATTAATTACTCACCCTCATGTCGTTCCACACCTGTAAGACCTTCATTCATCTTCAGAACACAAATTAAGATATTTTTGATGAAATCCGAGAGCTGTCAAACTCCTCCATAAACAGCAATTTAACTTTCAAGGTCCAGAAAGGTACTAAAGACGTCGGCAGTCCATGTGACTGCAGTGGTTAAACCTTAATTTTATGACATGATGAGAATATTTTTTGTGTACGAAAGCAAAACAAAAATAATGACTTTATTCAACAATATCCTCTCTTCTGTGTCATTCTCCTACACAGTTTACATTCAGCACTTCCAGGTTCTACATCAGAACACTGGCTCAGTATTGGCCAAACACTGATCATGTGATGCTGACGCAGGAGCCAGCCAATAATGAGTCACCGTTCTGATGTAGAACTTGGAAGTGCTGAATGTAAACTGCGTAGGAGAATGACACAGAAGAGAGGATATTTTTGAATAAAGTCGTTATTTTTGTTTTGTTTTTGCGCACAAAAAGTATTTTTGTCACTTCATAAATTTAAGGTTGAACCACTGCAGTCAAGTCAACTGTTTTAACGATGTCTTTAGTACCTTTCTGGACCTTGAAAGTGTCGGTTAAATTGCTGTCTATGGAGGGACAGAAACCTCAGATTTCATCAAAAATATCTTAATTTGTGTTTTGAAGATGAACAAAGGTCTTATGGGTGTGGAATGACATGAGTGTGAGTAATTAATGACAGAATTTTCATTTTTGGGTGAACTAACCCTTTAACAACAGTTGGCTATTTATACATGGTTCAAACAGTATCTACTACTATTTACCAGTTTAAGTAGCTTCATATTTTTTCAATGTAAAGTGTGCTCACATTTAAAATTCTGCAAAATTGTGTGGGCAAAAAAGGACAATTGTCTATTGTCAATAGTGTAACAATCTATTAAGTCAATTTCAAACCAAGCAGCTTTATGAAGTTCAAGACAGCAAATCCACGTGATCAACATTAACAACCTTTTGTTCATGCAAATCTCTTGCTCATGCAAAATTCCTGATCATGTGGATTCCTAATGAAATGACTGGATTTTGCCCACAAAAGTTGATCAAACTATGGTAAATTTGAAACAAAAAGATACATTTTGAAGAATCTTTACCCTGCTCTTTGCCATTCATTGTTAAACAAACACACCCTACCCCTAAACCTACCCATCACAAAAAAACTTTCTGCATTTTTTAAATTTCAAAAAACACCATTAATATGTTTTTTAAGCCATTTGGTTTACAGGGACACAGGGAGTTTTCTCATAAACCATGCTTACGTTGTAATACCCATGTCATTATACGCATTTGTGTCCTCATAAACCATATACTGTATACAAGAACACGCATAAATGTCTATAAATGCAAGTCATCTGAAATCATTCCATAGCTCTGTGTGAAGAAAAGACAAAAATTTAGCTTATGATTCACTGAAAATATTTCCAGTTCTCCACAACTCTTAGATTTCACTCTACGTATTTGAAGGACACATTTTAAGTGAATAACAACTTGTTCTTGGCACAAATGTCACTTCAAAATACTCGTATGAACTTAATTTATGGTGCTTTTATGTTGTTTCGTTTTTCACTCATTTTTTCACTCACTCGTTTTTCATCATTTTTGGATTTTGACAGATATGGCCAAATTGTATAGAAAATTTTTCTTCAATAATGATTCCTTTAATGTCCCTTTAACTATTCGTTTTAAACAGTGCCTCCAAATACAAATGTAGTGTGTGTTTTCTGCATTATGTACATCCTCTCTTTGTGTTTAAAGCCGGGCACACATTTAACGACTAGCTAAAACATTCTAAGACTGTGCTCAACACACAGCGATTGTTTCCTGCGACTGAAGCAGATTTAAATACTTACAACACGGGATTTGAACACCGACTGTAAATGCCGACTGAACGCACTGACTGTATCAATTTCCGTTCATAATCGGCCTTACGATCGTTAAGAGTGTCCTCGGCTTAAGAATGCCTTTTTCTTCACAGCTATGACAATCACAATCGATACATCTGGCATTTGATATTACCTTTGTAGATGAGATTTTGCCATACATATTAATTGCTTTTTAAATCCATCAGTCAATACTACATTAATCCAGTCTCTGCACATGTAAGTCATTTGCAGCCTCTTCCACACAGTACACTTTTCTTGCAGCGTATCCAGCAGATAGCTTCATTAAAAAAGAAATGCTTTGCAAAAATGAAGTGAGTGGAAACGCAGTGAAATCATCTTGTTGACAGCATTGTTTGGTTGGCGGAAGGCTGTTGGTGCACAAAGCCATTGTGACACTGTCAACAGCAGGGAGGTGATTGTCTTATACTGCAGCAGCATCTATTATTTCTCTCTGTCATGGCTGGGAGCCGGTCTTTGTGGGGAACTGATTTGCATTAAAATTCAGTGCATTAAAATTCCACACACATACCAGCAATACACATACGCGGTGCTCAAAGTTAAAGGTCTCGCTGACAGAGATGCATCAACCGCTCCGTTCACCCTATGAAAGCCGACCCTCAAATGCCAAATAAGCAAAATGTTGATGAAGATGTGTGGTTTGACTTTTATTTGTGCCCTTTGTGCCTTTTAAGTTGCTTTGGTAAAGAAAGCATCTCCAAAGATGGAAATGAAAATCAGCTATCCTGTGCTTCCTCTCATTTGTAGATGCCATGTTTCTCAAGTTAAACTGATGGTGCTTTATAACAGATGGTAACTCTCCATAATAATCATCTGCATGCCATCCATCTATAACAATGCTTACTGGAGATTGGATCTCTCAAGTGGCCACTTCAAACACAGTCTGATGCTGCGTAATGGCGCCTGTAATTTCTGAATTTGCGCATCAATATTTTCACATTAATCATGTGGGACTTGTTCCCTTTATACATTATACTGAAGGAGCTCAAAACACATTTAATTCTGTTAATTTCCAGTTCATTTATGATTCTCTGACATATGTATCAGGTGAAAAGCAATGGGAAGTTGTAGAAGACATTTTCTTAAAGGTACACTATGTAATTTTTTTTTGTATGAAATTAACAAAATTTTAATAATGAGTCAATACATTATCAATCCTTCTTCCAAAACATGTTTTTGTCTTACCCTGATTCACTATGGTTAGCCTGTTATAAGTGTTTATATATTTAAAGGGGACCTATAATGCCACTTTTACAAGATGTAATATAAGTCTCTGGTGTCCCCAGAATGTGTCTGTGAAGTTTCAGCTCAGAATACCCCACGGATCATTTATTATAGCTTGTCAAATTTGCCCCTTTTTGGGTGTGAGCAAAAACACGCCCATGACCCTTTAAATGCAAATCAGCTGTTGCTCCCGGCCCCCTTTCCAGAAGAGGGCGGAGCTTTAACAGCTCAACAACAACAAAGCTGGAGAATCTCACGCAGCCAAAATGAGGATTGTCAGTAACGGTGTTCAGCCTTACATTGTTCAAATCAAAGTCAGACACCAACATGGCCTCACCCCCTTTGTTGCGTGTTCTCGGGGGCGGGGTTTATGTAAATTTTGGGGTTTGTGATGTCACCAACCCAGGAAGAATCCCTACCAGCCGCTTGTTGTAGACCTTAAAAAGCGATTTCTTGTAAAATAATTTTTACAGATTTCTGTTGTAAAAGAAAATATCTCCCTTTGAGTTTTGAGCATTGTAACTTTGCAGGTGTTGTTTATGATCAAACAGCAACATTACACACTAACTAAAGTAAAAAAAGTGAATTCATAATCAAGGACCCCTTTAAATGTGGAGGGAATATCTTGCCCCGTCTTCTCCCACATTGCTTAGATGAGGTCAGTGGATTAAGAACCGAACAAGACATTTTTACCCTTTTTGGTGTGTAATGAGTGTACTCTGGAGATTCTGGGAGCTTTTTCCTATTAAGGACATCTTTCATGATACAGTAAGTCTGATAGAGAAATGAACAGTCTTTTCTGTGAGCTCTTTGTCACTGGAGAAGCACATGATTTGAGTTAATATGTTTACTGTGGCACAAATGCTTCAAAAAATGTAATGCTTCTTAAAGGAATGCTTCCTCCTAATAAAGTAATTGTACATTACCATACTCCAAACCGTAATGCATACCAAGACTAAATTCCCCTGTATTTTCTAATAACTATATCACTGTCATCTTCTGTCTGCAATTATGTTTATGGCTGTCATCACCAAACATATGCACTAAGGGACTGATTCAACACGGAGCGTCAACAAACTCCATATTTCACGGCAGACCAGAGGTCTTCCTCCAGATGGCATGTTTGACAGGCCTGTGAGTGATCACTCATTAGACAAATGCTAGTCCAAGCTGTGCTCCATCTGCAGAAGGCTGCTGCTTTCCGTGTTTGCTCTGACAGGAACTGGTGTTAAGTGGGTACACCAGACACCCGTCTAGAAACAAAGGGCTGTCCACCTATCCCAACCCCCACCATTTTAACCTAGACTGGGGAATCTATCATAAAACTGTGTTGAAATGCCTCCTTGTTTGAAGTCATATTTATTCAGATTTATGTCCCAGCTAACAGGTAATTTTCTCAGAACTTTCAGTTAAGGTTCTTTCAAAGTTACGAACAAACACTCTTCCAGTAACGTTAATTGAATGTTCATTGAAAAATGATCTGTTTTCAAAACATTAGCACAAAAACATTATTCATTGTTCATGGAACTTTTTTTTTTTTTCTAAAATGTTTTAGTTGGACGTACATCTAACATTTTAAATGTTATTGCTTGTTTTAGAATGTTTAGAGAACATTACAAAGTAAAAATGTTTGCAAAATGATAAAATGGAATATTCCATTAAAGGGGTGGTTGATTATGATTTCACTTTTTTTAACTTTAGTTAGTGTGTAATGTTGCTGTTTGAGCATAAACAACATCTGCAAAGTTACGACGCTCAAATTCAATGCAAAGAGAGATATTTACTTTTACAGAACTCGCTTTTTAAGGACTACAGAAAACTTCTTCCCGGGTTGGTGACATCACAAACCTTAACATTTACATAAACCCTGCCCCCGGGAACATGCAACAACATTTTACGCCGGACTGCTTCACAAACGAGGGTCAATTCAACATTGCATTTGCAAAAAAGATGAACATGACGGCACACGCTAGTCGATGAGTTGAATCAACTCCACAGCAACTACATAAATGTATCCACTAACCATTCAGAAACGTCTAAAAGTTGTAACTTCTTCCTGAGTCTCTCCATCAGTGTCGACTCCGGTTTGAACAATGTAAGGCTGAACACCGTTACTGACAATCCTCATTTTGGCTGCGTGAGATTCTCCAGCTTTGTTGTTGGTGAGCTGTTAAAGCTCTGGAAAGGGGGTGGGAGCAGCAGCTCATTTGTATTTAAAGGGACACACACAAAAATGTGTGTTTTGCTCACACCAAAATGGGGCAAATTTGACAAGCTATAATAAATGATCTGTGGGGTATTTTGAGCTGAAACTTCACAGACTCTGGGGACACCAGAAACTTATATTACATCTTGTAAAAGGGGCATTTTAGGTCCATTTTAACAACCAAGAAAACACATTTTTAACATTATTAAAAAAAATGGATGTTTTGAACATTTCAGCGAACATTCACAAATTACTTTTTTATAATTTAATGGGAACATTTAAATAATGTTCTTAGAACATATTTGGAGCACTTATTTCTCTTTAGCTTTGTGGCAAAAATACACATATTCCCTGCTTCCAAAATCAGCCAAGATGTAAGATATGAACATTAGAGCTCACGTGTGGGGGAGTGGACTGTTTGAACTTTACGTTCTTGAGTTTGTGTGATGTTTGAAAAGAGGTGAGAAGGAGGGGAGAAGATATTTGCCCTCTAGGAAATCTTGTGGACTTTTGATTATTTTGTGTTGACATTCCAAACACTGTGTTTGTGGTCAAACTGTCCATATGTGTTTCTCCCTTCACATAACACTTCAGCACTAATACCAACCTTACTCTCTAGGTCAGGTCAGCTCGACCGTCAATGTTTGTAGGAAACAAACTGACCTACACTAAATCATGGGTACCCTTTCACACTAACAGCGATTAAATAGCTGGAAGTCGCCAAGTCTGTACTGCTGGTTGCTGGCAACCGTTTATAATTGGTTGTGGTGTAATGTGGCAAATCACTGTCTGCATTCCCACACATTGCTGCTCATTTGCATGTTGTTAAAATCAACTTTTTTCGGCACCAACAATTGCTTTTGTTCATGTCACCAAACTTGGCAGTCAGTGAAATGTTCTCTATTCCATGTGCCAGTAAACATGCTGTTTCTTTAGCCGGTTGATGAAGACAGAGATCCATTGTAATGTGATTTTAGTTGAGGAAAATTATGTCTTCCATTTTATTTGAGATTCTGAGGTTTAAAGTTCCTGGGAACATTCCCTAAAAGGAAATTCATTCACTTTTGGACATTCATTGTTGAGCTTATGTCAAATTTTTATGCACTGTGGGATGTTTTTGATTTACTAAGCAACTTCCCTTTCAAGACCAAAAATATGACGTTATACTTAAAGGGTAACACGTGTTAGAACAAAAAATAAACATTTTAAAAGTACACAACTTGGCACATTTAATAAGAAATCGTAAGAAAGTGTTAGCTAAATAACCAATTTCACGGTACAAGTGACTTGTTTAATTTAATAAAAAGGGAAAGTCCAGTGCCATGGGAAGTACCTACTGTACTAATGAACTAGTGTTGATGTGATCACACTCACTGTGGGATGAGGAATCCACACTGTTGAAAGACAGAAAGAGGCTCTGAAGACAAAGGACAAGGACTTCAACAGATCAATGTCTTATCGATCTTGCTGAGATAATGATCTTCTTCCATCTGGGATTAACAACTATGGATTACAGAAGCATTAAATCCATGTTTTTATATTTAACAACAAAGAATTTTTCTCATTTAGTATGTATGTGAAGTTACATTTTGTATCGACCTCATTCAGCATTTGAGTAGTAAATTCATAATATTGAATTGCTGGGCCTTCATAATTCATAGAGGAAGTTGCTGGTTGGCAATTTTCTATAGATTTCCTATTTCATTTTCTTCACTTGGTCGGCACTGACCATTTCCCAAGTCCACAGGGTTTCTCTCCTCATTGAATGCAGCATTCACTGACCTGCTGACAAAGATGAAGTGGCTTTATTCATCTGAAACCTGCACCTGCTTCTTAACAATGATCTCTGTAATGAACTCCATTTCTCACTACAGAACATTTCAGAAAGCTTATTACACAAAATCTCACATGAGATGTTCAATAACCAGTATAACTGTAAATGTAGTTCACTGGAATAATAATTATTGTTATAAAACAGTCATGAATCAGTCTAACAGCACAGGGACTTTTCACACTTGTTAGTGTTTGTGCGTTCCAGACAAGACTACCAGTCTGTAGCTATATTGGTGGGAATTGTTCATTGACTCTTTCTGCACATTGCATTTAGTATAGGTGAACACAGATAAACCATATACTGTCACAATGGTGTGTTAATTCTCTTCATATTTAATCAGTCAAAATATATCTGCATTTTATTCAGCTACTACAGCAATAGCTGGATGTCTTCACCCATATTAGCGATTTCCTGGAATGTCATACGTTTTATTACTCCTATGAGTCTCACTTGTGGACTTTCTGCATAAGGGCACCCTCCAGTGTCAAGTATAAATGAAACAAAGAGAGGTAGAGTGTCTTGAAAGGTATTAAAGACATATTTAAAATAGTCCATGCGACTACAGTGGTTCAACCTTAATTTTATGAAGCGACGAGAATACTTTTTGTGCGCAAAAATAATGACTTTATTTAGACTGAAAGGGAAGAGGAAAAATTGTTTAATAAAGTACAAATCCGATTCCAAAAAAGTTGAGACACTGTACAAATTGTGAATAAAAACAGAATGCAATGATGTGGAAGTTTCAAATTTCAATATTTTATTCAGAATACAACATAGATTACATATCAAATGTTTAAACTGAGAAAATGTATAATTTTAAGGGAAAAATAAGTTGATTTTAAATTTCATGGCATCAACACATCTCAAAAAAGTTGGGACAAGGCCATGTTTACCACTGTGTGGCATCCCCTCTTCTTTTTATAACAGTCTTATAACTGAGGAGACAAGTTGCTCAAGTTTAGGAATAGGAATGTTGTCCCATTCTTGTATAATACAGGCTTCTAGTTGCTCAACTGTCTTAAGTCTTCTTTGTCGCATCTTCCTCTTTATGATGCACCAAATGTTTTCTATGGGTGAAAGGTCTGGACTGCAGGCTGGCCATTTCAGTACCCGGATCCTTCTTCTACGCAGCCATGATGTTGTAATTAATGCAGTATGTGGTCTGGCATTGTCATGTTGGAAAATGCAAGGTCTTCCCTGAAAGAGACGACGTCTGGATGGGAGCATATGTTGTTCTAGAACTTGGATATACCTTTCAGCATTGATGGTGCCTTTCCAGATGTGTAAGCTGCCCATGCCACACGCACTCATGCAACCCCATACCATCAGAGATGCAGGCTTCTGAACTGAGCGCTGATAACAACTTGGGTTGTCCTTGTCCTCTTTAGTCCGGATGACATGGCGTCCCAGTTTTCCAAAAAGAACTTCAAATTTTGATTCGTCTGACCACAGAACAGTTTTCCACTTTGCCACAGTCCATTTTTAAATGAGCCTTGGCCCAGAGATGTTTAGAAATGGCTTCTTTTTTAACCTATAGAGTTTTAGCCGACAACGGCGAATGGCACGGTGGATTGTGTCCCTTAGTATTCCTGAGCCCATGTTGTGATTTCCATTACAGTAGCATTCCTGTATGTGATCCAGTGCCGTCTAAGGGCCCGAAGATCACGGGCATCCAGTATGGTTTTCCGGCCTTGACCCTTACGCACAGAGATTGTTCCAGATTCTCTGAATCTTTGGATGATATTATGCACTGTAGATGATGATAACTTCAAACTCTTTGCAATTTTTCTCTGGGAAACTCCTTTCTGATATTGCTCCACTATTTTTCGCTGCAGCATTGGGGGAATTGGTGATCCTCTGCCCATCTTGACTTCTGAGAGACACTGCCACTCTGAGACGCTCTTTTTATACCCAATCATGTCGCCAATTGACCTAATAAGTTGCAAATTGGTCCTCCAGCTGTTCCTTATATGTACATTTAACTTTTCAAGCCTCTTATTGCTACCTGTCCCAACGTTTTTGGGATGTGTAGCTCTCATGAAATCCAAAATGAGCCAGTATTTGGCATGACATTTCAAAATGTCTCACTTTCAACATTTCATATGTTATCTGTATATTGTGAATAAAGTTTGAGATTTGTGAATTATTGCATTCCTTTTTATTCACAATTTGTACAGTGTCCCAACTTTTTTGGAATCATGTTTGTAGTTATTTTTGTTTTGTTTTTGTCTTGTCGCTTCATAACATTAAGGTTGAACCACTGTAGTCACGTTGACTATTAAAATGTCTTGACTACTTCTCTGAACCTTGAATGAGGTAATTTCATTGCTTTCTATGGAAGATAAAAACCTCTCGGATTTCATCAAAAATATCTTATAATTTATGTTACAAAGATGAACGAAGGTCTTGCGGGTGTGGAACCACATGAGGATGAGTAATTAAAGACAGAAATTTCATTTTTGGGTGAACTAACCCTTTAAGGTTCAATAGTGCCAGATATTGGCGCTGGATTATTTACTTGTTGTATTATCATATGTGTACTATTCATTTTAAATATCACAATTATCATCAATACCAGTATATCGCAACACCCCTAGTTCATTCATTGAATAATTAGTTAAAAAAAAAAGCTGAGTAGTTCAGAAACAGGCTGGGTGACAGGCTGCATTCAAATTGCATACTTTCCTTCTATGTAGTGGGTGAAAAACATTAGGGCTTATGTGAAAAGAGTAGTATGTCCAAAATCACAGTATTCATAAAACTGTAGGTACGCGGATAACCAACTACTTTTGGCGAGATTCTGAAGTGTGCATCAAATGGACAGTTTACTGTCCCATGTGGCCATGGTAGAACGACAGTGAATGACAGTGAAAACAGTGAAACATGACAGTGAAACAACTCAAATGACCTACTTATTGAGTATGCGATTTTAGAAGCAGCCACTCACTCTTTATGAGTGAGTCATTGAATCATTCATTCAGCCAATTCATTCAGGAACTGTGTGTTGCTTGGAGGTGCTCTGTTTGGATTTGCGTTGGCTGAGCAAAAACCAAGTACATGGCAATATTGTGCTTAAACTTTAACTTACACAATATTAACCACTTATTTTTATTTAATTTCTTTGTATAAAAGTAACATTACACTGGCGGTTGTGCTGTTTTTCTGAATCTCATCAAAAAGTCATATTTCTGTTTTACTGGAGGCTCTCTCTAAATCTAAATCAGGTCATTGTTTATGAGTCAGCTGGTCTGGTGAATGAGCTTTGGCACTGCAGGCATTTTGTGCCCAATTCAACTTTAAAATTCTCCTTCAAAGGACAAGAAATCCATTGGTTATTATCACTTGTCCTATCCGAATGATCACTGATGACCCACTAAAAGCTTTAGGCTCATTATAAACTACAGTTTTTATTAATTATATAGCTGAATATGGCAGTTAGTCATTACTATGTCCCCTTATATATGTGAGGTAACTGCTCTCTTCATAAACATATTGGCTTTTGCAGACTTCAAAGCTGCGAAGCATGTGACTTATTCTGCCCTAATTGGAGGTTCATTAAGGTACTATATATGCCTGCTGGGTTGACCATGCTGTCATACCCCTTCCCCGGCACTGCATTCAGTCCCAGCTAGCATGTTTTCCAGTTCTGCATGTATTATAAAAATGCCTATGTGGAAAATTAGATTTGCTAAATTCCCTCAAATGGTGCACTATTGATGTACACACACACTCACATAGACATAGTGTATTTGTGACTAGCTGTTCAAGCTGTGCATTGAATAGAACAATTAGGAGTCATCTTATTCATTCAGGGTGAAGAAGTTCAGTGTTCTTGTGAATCCTGTGTTTTATGCTGTATTGCTCTTTATGTATGCAAGCTCATGGCTGATGGGGGAAGGCTGACCAGCACACAGTGTCCTTGTCCTTGAGCTAATGATCTTGTCCCAGTTAGCAGGGTAAGTATGACTAAAGCAGACAGTGGATTAATCAAGTTGTTTGAAAAAGTATGGTTTTTAAAAAGAACACCTAAAAGAGAATAAGTGATTTTTTTTTCTTTTTTTTCTGAAGGATATGTGAGTGGTAATTACCTTTGCAGAACTCTCAGCAATGATGCAAGGTCTCTAGTTTCTAGACCATTGCTAGGATTACTGGCCCATACCTGCAGACTTTATATAGTATAGAAAGATGGTGCACTTATATTATTGTGAATGGGAGAAAGTGCAACATGCAATATGACGGAATAAGTCTTGCCTTCTAAAGAAGAGCCAATTGCGTCACTGCAGCGGCCGTTAGAAGCTCTGGTTCCTATAGAAACAGTTAGAAGTGTGCTTCCTATAGTGATGCACACTTTGGACTGCTCATGCTCGATCCAGCCTGAAAAATTGTGTTTTTGTCATAATTCGAGCGGTTAGAAACAAAATAAATGAGGCAGTTGTTGTCAGATTGTTAGCTTTTCATTTCTTAAACAACCATGTAGAATTCATGGCCATATTTTGGACCAAAAATTAGGTGCATCAAATTTTTGGTCAAGATCTTGTATTGACAATGCAAGAGTCAAGCACTCTGTAAAGTCTCCTCCAGCACATCCCAAAGACTTTCAGTGAATTCAAGGTCTGGACTCAGAGTTGCCAGTTCATGTGTGAAAATGATTCTTCATGTTCCCTCCCAGCCATTCTTTCACAATTTGAGCCATGATGTGTCTTCATATATGGTTATTTGAGAAATGAAAATCTAAACACTCCATCAATTAGGGTTAGAAGAACTGGTGCCAAACATATAACATGCTAGAAACATAATAATCACTGCAATAATGATCCAATCATAGACTCTTAAGAATTTGCCTATTTAATTGCAAACAGCAACTTTTTTTATTGGCCAGGCAGTGTATATTTAAATATTAAACCTTGAAAGTATTGTAATGCACCACTGTTTTATTTTAGAAAATATTCTTAGCAGGAATAGAACAACTGGTTTGCATAAGTATTCAATCTCTGTATTGCAGAAATGCAAAGTTTGCACAGAATGAAATGTTCTTAATGCATATAAACTGATTTGCATAAGCATTAAATCTCTGTATTGCAGAAATGCAAAGTTTGCACAGATGGAAAACAATTGCACTAATGAGCGCCTCACAACTGACCTCTATTTGTGAATCATTACTGTAACTACCACATTTCCTGGATAGAAACCCTGCAGTGAAGGCATCATTATTAAGGTTGTGAATCTGAAACACATTTATGGAAAATTTCCCATCCAAATGTTAGCTTCTTATCCACATTTTTTGCTGTTAATTTGAGCTGGTATGTCTGCGGTTTTTCGCAGTCTGAAAAAGTCATTATGCAATTGTGAAATGTTATTAACAGGAATTATTTTTGCTCTAGATTGTAGGTCAGTAAAACTAAAATAGAAGATTTTGTAATGTTAGCGGTTGTATAGCAGTCAGTGTATCACATGAAGAGTGTTGTATGGGCTTACTGTCATGTGAAACTGTCTTTCTGTGGATGTTGACTGTGTACGTGTCAACTAATGTCTATGAGAGAACAAGAAACTGTCTCTTTTCATATACACACATGCTGTTGATCTGGTCTTGTGCACTTTTGCTTTGCTTTAGATATTTCTGCACATTTGATAGATGTGTTTCTGTGTTCCCTGTGTGAGAGAGACTACAAAGATGAGTCTTGGAACCTAAACAGCCACACTGTGCTTTTGGTCTCATAATCAGAGACCCCAGGCTTTGGGATAATGAGCTGAACTCAAATCAGTCTTGATCATGTTGTTGGTTTTGTGTGTATCACCACTGAAGCTCTTTGGACATAAATGTGCTGCAACAAGCATGTAGTTTCACTGCAGACCTTCCTGTTATATGTAGCTATGTATGTTTGATTGATGATGACTGCAGTGCTGTGGGAGTCTTGGGAAAATTCCCTGTTTATTCTGCACTTTCTCCAGAGTCAGCCCCGATCCGCAGGCAGTTTGATTTATACTGGGATCCAAGATGCTTTACACCAGTGCGCTCCAACTGGGAGTGTGTTGGTCTCTCACACTCAGCAAGCACGTTTTTACACATAACCAGAAAAACGGCTTCTTAGATGTGGATCCAAATTTTGCAGACCCACATTTTTAAAGCTTTTATGCCGTTCTCGGCCCACGCTCCCACGTCCAGCTGCTAATGGCTGTGCCGACCTGCAAAGAACATATCAAATTATGCAAGAGGGGTCATCAGATGTTACTAATGAAAGCTTTAATCTATGCAAACCCTAATTAAAACCCTGGTTTGGCCTTTATTAAGAATGAGGGTAATTAAAACATTAATTGCCCTGAGGGTGCTATAAGCACATTTCTGACACGTTTGATACTAGGGCCCTCAGTTTAATTGAAAGAAACCATTAAACACAGGCTGCAGCTCTGTGTATTTATTTGGCCAGTGAAGGATTGCAAGACAAAAATCATTATTAATTAATTAACCATTAAACAATCTCTAGATCAGTTTTTTTTTTTTTTTTATATTTGATGCTAAGGACCCCAAAATACAATAAAAACTATGTATTTTTTAATGTTTGAAGACCTATTTTAACTGTATGTAGGGAACGAATTAGTAAATCATGCGCACGATTTAGCAAATCGGGAACGAAATAATAAATCATGCAGAAGATTTAACAAATCGAGGGATCGAATTAGTAAATTGTGCGCACAGTTTAACAAATCGAGGGAACAAATTAGTAAATCATGTGCACAATTTAGCAAATCAAGGGAATGAAATAGTAAATTGCGCACACAATTTAGCAAATCAAGGCAACAAAGTAGTAAATCGTGCACACGGTTTAACAAATCGAGGGATCGAATTAGTAAATTGTGCGCACAGTTTAACAAATCGAAGGAACAAATTAGTAAATCACGTGCACAATTTAGCAAATCGAGGGAACGAATTAGTAAATTGTGCGCACGATTTAACAAATCGAAGGAACAAATTAGTAAATCACGTGCACAATTTATCAAATCGAGGGAACGAATTAGTAAATTGCACGCACGATTTAGCAAATCGAGGGAACGAATTAGTAAATTGTGCGCACGATTTAACAAATCAAGGGAACAAATTAGTAAATCACGTGCACAATTTAGCAAATCGAGGGAACGAATTAGTAAATTGTGCGCACGATTTAACAAATCGAAGGAACAAATTAGTAAATCACGTGCACAATTTAGCAAATCGAGGGAACGAATTAGTAAATTGCACGCACGATTTAGCAAATCGAGGGAACGAATTAGTAATTGTGCGCACGATATAACAAATCAAGGGAACAAATTAGTAAATCACGTGCACAATTTAGCAAATCGAGGGAACGAATTAGTAAATTGCGCACACAATTTAGCAAATCAAGGGAATGAAATAGTAAATTGTGCGCACGATTTAACAAATCAAGGGAACAAATTAGTAAATCACGTGCACAATTTAGCAAATCGAGGCAATGAATTAGTAAATTGCACGCACAATTTAGCAAATCGAGGGAACGAATTAGTAAATTGTGCGCACGATTTAACAAATCAAGGGAACAAATTAGTAAATCACGTGCACAATTTAGCAAATCGAGGGAACGAATTAGTAAATTGTGCGCACGATTTAGCAAATCGAGGCAACGAAATAGTACATTGCGCACACAATGTGCTCACGATTTAATACATTTTTGTGCACAATTTAGCAAATCAAGGCAACAAATTAGTAAATTGTGCTCAGCGTTTAGCAAATCGAGGGAACGAATTAGTAAATTGTGTGCACAATTTAGCAAAACAAGGGAACTAAATAGTAAATCGCGCACATGGTTTAGCAAATCAAGGGAATGAATTAGTAAATTGTGTGCATGATTTAGTGAATCAAGGGAATTAAATAGTAAATCGTGCACACGATTTAGCGAATCAAGGGAACGAAAAAGTAAATAGTGTGCATGATTTAGCAAATCGAGGGAACAAATTAGTTGTATAGTCACACTAAGACAATAACCGACAAAAGACAACTAAAAACACTGGGCTATATATACAAACACAAACAATTAAACAAGACACAGGTGTAAATCATAGGTAACCATAGTACCTCATAAGTAAACAAAGAAACTATGGTGCAATGAAGAAACAGAAACACAGAAACAAAAAGACAACTAAACCAAACATAAACCTGACAAGTAGTGCATGTATATACAGCTATGGAAAAAATTAAGAGACCACTCCAAGTTCAGAACTCAATGTTAAGTGGTCTCTTAATTTTTTCCATAGCTGTATATTTGTAAAAATGTACATTTCTCAATTTTTCTCAGATTCCCCTCTAATCACCAATTTGAATCTAATCACCTGCTCTAGATGACCATTTTTGGCAGACATAGACCCATCTGTAAAGCACTCGGAAACCACTTTGGGTGATACTGTGTGAGCCAAAAAACAACACAGGGTGAGCCAAAAAAAGTCTTTTAAAACTTTCCGCCAAAAAATAACAGGATTGCATCTGACAAGATAGGAAAATACAAAGAAAACATGAAAGAAGGGGAAAAAACAAAATAAAAAGAAAGGTCATGGTTAGTGTACTTGTCATCAAGCCACATTCTATTTCTGGCTCCAAGTCAACGCACAAGTGATTTTTCCCAGCCTTTCTCCTCCACAGATTTCTCACTGCTATGATTACTATATCTGTTAATAATACTTGTGATCCATCATGTATTGTTGTTTGCAGTAAGACTTGTGTTATTAGCACTGCACATCGAGATAAGGTTGTGCTCAAACATATATTTAAGGATGACACCCTCATGTAATGCACCCTCTCTGTGCTGTCTGAGTAATGGTAGGGTATTTCTGCTAGTGCTGGCTGTTAGCACTCTCCTAGAACTAATGAAAAAGGCCCCGTTTCATTTAAGGAAAGTGGCGCCATAATAGGCCTTCATCCTAGAGAGTGCTTTTTCAGGTAGCGGGATGGTCTGCTGAAACACAAGAGCCTCTCATCATTAATTACACTAAAAGGGAGGCTGTGCCTTTAAAAAAAAAAGTATGGCCATTTTAGTATGCACATGGGAACCTTGAATTTATTTAGTTTGAATGCACTTTAAAAACAGGATTTTGTTGAAAAGCCCCTTTTGATGCTAATATTTCTTCTTTCAGTGCAATAAAAACTGTGAACCTTTTAAGTTTTAAGAGAGCGCTTTCGTACGAATGTTTGTGTGCCGAGTGTCAATATGTGGATGAAAGGCTCGATTGTGAATGTTTCTGATTAAGTTCAGAGATGACGCTATGTTTGTTTTTCTTCCAAGGGGCTCGGGGAGGCTTCAGCGCGGGGGACGAGCATGGAAGGAGACTGCCTCAGCTGCATCAAGTACCTCATGTTTGTCTTCAACTTCCTTATCTTTGTGAGTATTTATCTGCCCGCCTTTGACATACACTTCTCATTTGATCTACCAGAGAAGCATAAAGGGAAAGAGACAGACTACTCATAGAAAAATGAATGTGAGAAAAGAATGGAACTCAAGTTAAACAGCCTGTCACCTTTTTGATGTTTGTTTTCTCTAGAATGCATATTTCCTAGACAAGTAAGTGCTTGTGAGTGTTACCAAGATGGCCAATTACACTCTAAAAAGTAATTCAGGGGACATGTTAACACAACTTAAATAAATGCATGGTTGCAAGTTAAAAATTCTAATTTATTGTTTTAATTGTATGTTTTAAGTTGTAAACATTATTTTGTTGAGTTATGTTAAGTTGATCATTACATCAACTTAATTTTTTTAAAAGGCAATTAACGCAGAAATTTGAGTTTAAATTACAGACAATATTAAGTTGTAGTAACATAATGAAATTGTCTTGATAATTTTGTAAATTAGGCAGTGGATTTCTAGTTCCCAGCATGCTTTACATAGGACTGGAGAATAAATGTTGAAATTAAATGTTATTTTATGTGTTTTTTAAGTGGAGGGAAAGACCTGTTAGTGTTTAATACAATTAAAACAGTTTCTGTAATGTTGAAGTTTTTGTGGTTACCATTGTGCTGAAGAGTACATGAAGGTAAACACTATTGACTCTATAAGCAATGATTGCGCTAATGCCAGTGATAAATAATATCTTACTTGTCCATTAAATATACACGTTAAATGAGTTATGTTAGCATGTGTTGATTTGTAAGATTAATTGGTTCCAGGGCTACAACTACAATTTGTTTGAGTAATTAACTTAAAAATTTGTGTTTATGCTACAAATTATTAAGTTCCTCTAACTCAGTGCAGCTTGTTGGTTGAATGTACACTCTAAAAAATGCTGGGTTAAAAACAACACAAGTTGGGCTGAAAATGGACAAACCCAGGTTTGGGTCGTTTTATTTAACTCTACTATTGTTTAAAAATGACTGTATATCTTGGTTAAAATGAACCCAAAGTATGTTTGAAACTAACATTTATTAATATGTTTAATAAATTAATGTTTATTAATGTTTAATGAATAATAATTAAACAATAAACATTTTATTAAATTGGTTATTAATAAATGTTCACCTTTTGATTATTATTGTTGCATCTAGTAATTATGTGTCTGATTTTTAATTTCCAACCTATCTTGGGTTCATTTTAAGCCAGCCATATAGTAATTATTAAACAATAGTTGAGTTAAATAAAACTGCCCAGCAAACATTTAACCCAACCACTGGGTTTGTCCATTTTCAACCCAACTTGAGTTGCACTGTAAGTTGTTGTTGCAAACTGTTGCATTAATTTATTTTGCTGAAACATTATTTTTTTAGAGTGTAGTTTAAGCTTAAAAAGTCAGACTATTAAGACTGACTATTGTTTTTTATGTTCGAGCTCTGACCTTTCAAAAGTTTGGGGTCAATTTTATTTTTAAAGACATTCTTTTATTCAAAAAGGATGCATTAAATAGATTTTTATGTCACAAAATGTCTATTTTAAATAAAAAACATTCTATCTATCAAAGATTCCAGAAAAAATTGTATCACAGTTTCCACAAAAAATTCAGTAGCACAGCTGTTTTCAAGAGCAGCAAATCAGCATATTAGAATGATTTCTGAAGGACCATGTGACACTGAAGACTGGAGTAATGATGCTGAAAATTCAGCTTGTGGCTTGAAATATCATATCCGTTATACATTCACCTTGCACACTGTTATGATTCACAGATTTATAGCAGAACAACTACTTGTTTAAACATTTAAAAACAAAATAGGGGAAGAGACAGAGAGAGAAAGGGGAAGAGACAGAAAGTGCTTCTTTGATCATCTATCTAGGTTGACGACAAAAATGCCCACTGTGGGATTGACACAGACAGAGAAAGATTTGAACTCATTTCGTTTGACTGAATTAATTACCTCCTAACAGCGAGAATAATGTGATGTACACATGTTCAATGCCAACAATAAAGTAGCTTGTTTTGTTTTTTTTTCCGTTTTTTTTTTTTAAAATAAATGCTAATATAATTCTCTGAAATCCATTTAATGAGCTAAAAACAGCTGCTCATATTTATTCAACCATAAAAACTATTAAAACATCTATTTAGTGATACTGTCAAGCTGTTTATTGAATCTGTTTATGACAGAAATAGCTGCTGTGACAGGACTCCGCTTGACAGACTCATTGCTAATGCCATCCATGAAAAGAATTCCAGGTTTGGCTCACAGGAGAGAGAGACTGAGGAGCATGTTTTTGTGTGAGGCTCTTATCTTAAAACCCACCATACAAACCCACACACACACACACATGCTGCTTAATCACCAGTCTGGTGTCTGCCTTCATCTGTGTGTGTGTGTGTGTGTGTGTGTGTTTGTGAGCAATGGGATGGTGGAAGGGTATCACTTTGACAGGTAGAGGATTGTGGGAAGCTGCAAAAGAAACAGCAGCATTTCCCAGCCCCCACTCGGCTGTCTTTGACCCGCCTGTTAAAACTCCTTGTGCTCCTCTATCCGTTCACCTTCCCCCTCCTCCCTGGAAGCGTTCACTTTCAGTAGCCGTTTACTCAAAAATGATTTATTTTCAGCAGTAGAGCCCATTAGTATTCTCTCTGCTCGTGGCACGTTAACCTTTGTGTTCACTTTACCAAGTAATGTGCGAACAACTCAGCAATTTGTGGTGCACAATAATTTTTCATGTTTATCAGGATCATTAATCCTGCACTGCAAAAGAATCAGCAATCATCATTATTTGTTTTCCAGTTTAAAAAAAAAAAAAGTATGTTTTTTGATATGAGGACATAAAGTGGATATTATTGGACATTGCTTTCAGAAAATGTGTCTTGAATATAAGAGTGTATTTTGTTTTGTTTTCCTTTTTTTTTTAAGCTGTTTTAAGCATTCACTAAAAAACAAATACCAAAGGCAAAACATGTTTTTCTGGACACATACCAAAGTATTGTGTATCATGTATAGGTATCATGTAAAAAGTATGGAACATGAATATGATAATAACAAGAAAGCAAAAGGGCTTTTATGATTTTTTTTTTCCTTATGAAACATTAAAGTCATTGTGAACTGGAAGTTGCGACCAAGTTTACTTCAGTATTGTGGTGTATTTTCCATATGAAACAGAATTTTGAATGAGAAAAATAGAGGGCGTGGCTTGTTTTTTCCCGCTGGGAATTGATTGGATCTAGAAAAGTGGGCGTTCCGTTCTGTTCGCTGTCAAAAGCTCGCAGCAAACTGACAGTTGAAGAGGATGTTCTATTCAAAACTGATGAAGGAAGGCCATTTTAGAGAGGAACTACATTTTCAGATTTAAAAGATTACAAAGACAAAAAATGTTTTTGTGAATCTCAGCTTGCATGGATGAATTGTTCACCAAAAGACTAATAAAGTTGTCTGGCTATCACCAGACCAAGCTCAATTTAAAATTGAACATTGAACACTGGAGAGTCTGCTATGTATTTTCTACTGCACAAGAGGCGTGGTCAACGAGCATTATTCACGCAATTGGATAGTCCTTAAACCAATCAGATCAACGATCCGGGTGACGTACTTTGCAGAGCGACGCAAAAACTCCAGACAGGTTTAGTTTGTATTAGTTTGTAGCATTGCAGGTTGTGCAAAAAAAAAAACCTGAAAGTGAGTGGTATTTACACCCACCCGAGCGATTTGTTTGCTAAACTAAAGAAGTCATTCAGCATCATCGAGAGGTTAAAGGGAATCAGATTGACGGTCGTGGTTGCCGTCGCTTCTCTATCGTCATTGTGTTATACCCGCCAATAGCGAGCAAGGTGGATAAGCCAGTCTGTGATTGGTTCTCGCAAAAGTGTAACAGAAGCAGTAGAAATTAATGTACGGGTTTCCAGACTGAGTTGCCGGGCGAAATCAAATCACCGGCAGATCAGGCTGGGTTTACCCAGTCTACTAATAAAATGCACAAAGTAAATAGAATCAAGTTTGATTTTGTGCCGACTGTGTTACCGCTGCGCTGTCGGCATCTGTTGCTGTTGGTCGGCGCATGAACATGTTGAGTTGGCATTTGGCGGGTCGTGACATGACATACTGTAATCTGGTGATTGTCTGCATTGGTCGCCATCTGTCACTGCAGCGTGTGTATTGGCCTTTAAAGGGATAGTTCACCCAAAAAATTTAATTCTGTCATCATTTACTCAACCTCAAGTTGTTCCAAACCTGCATGAGTTTCTTTTTTCTGAAGATATTTTGAAGAATGTTGGTAATCGAATAGTTGACATTAGTAGCCATTAGTAGTAGCCATTGACTTCCATAGTAGGAAAATAAATACTATGGACGTCAATGGTTACCATTAACTGTCTGGTTACCGACATTCTGCAAAATATCTTCTTTTGTATTCAGCATTAGAAAAAAACTCATACAAGTTTGGAACAACATGAGGGTGAGTAAATGATGACAATATTTTCATTTTTAGGGGAACTATCCCTTTAAAGGTGCCCTAGAATTAAAAATTGAATTTACCTTGGCATAGTTGAATAACAAGAGTTCAGTACATGGAAATGACATACAGTGAGTCTCAAACTCCATTGTTTCCTCCTTCTTGTGTAAATTTGATTTGTTTAAAAGACCTCCGAAGAACAGGCGAATCTCAACATAACACCGACTGTTACGTAACAGTCGGGATCATTAATATGTACGGCCCCAATATTTGCATATGCCAGCCCATGTTCAAGGCATTAGACAAGGGAAGCCAGTATTAACGTCTGGATCTGTGCACAGCTGAATCATCAGACTAGGTAAGCAAGCAAGGACAACAGCGAAAAATGGCAAATGGAGCAATAATAACTGACATGATCCATGATATCATCATATTTTTTGTGATATTTGTAAACTGTCTTTATAAATGTTTTGTTAGCATGTTGCAAATGTACTGTTAAATGAGGTTAAAGTTACCATCGTTTCTTACTGTATTCACGGAGACAAGACTGTCGTTATTTTCATTTTTTAAACACTTGCAGTCTGTATAATTCATAAACACAACTTCATTCTTTATAAATCTCTCCAACAGTGTGTAATGAATGAAAACTCATTCAGAATCAAATATAAACATCCAAATAAATACTATACTTGCGTGATTAGACAATGCTGCATGACGAACACTTTGTAAAGATCCATTTTGAGGGTTATATTAGCTGTGTGAACTTTGTTTATGCTGTTTAAGACAAGCGCGAGCTCCGGGGATTACCAACGAGAATTTAAAGGGGCCGCAGCCTAAATCGGCTCATATTTAATGATGCCCCAAAATAGGCAGTTAAAAAAAATAATAAAAAAAAATCTATGGGGTATTTTGAGCTGAAACTTCAGACACATTCAGGGGGCACCTTAGACTTATATTAAATCGTTTGAAAAGACATTCTACGGCACCTTTAAGTTGCACTAAAAATAATACTGTGAAAATTAAAATGAATAAAAAGTATAATTAGAATGTTACAAAATCTTGAAATTACATTATTTTGAGTATACTAGAAATCTATTTTGAGGTAAAAAAAAATAAAAATAAACAAAACCCTCTTTGAAAAGGCTCAAGCCCCCTTGAAAAGGCCTACTATGGCCATAAACAGCACCATAACAATTGGCTGGCAAGTGGGGAAGATGCAGAATGTCTGAAATTTAACAAATTGTTTTCTGTAATTTGTAGGGAATTGATTGTAATGTGAAGGGTGTGTGAAGAGGCCCTATGTTAACTGCTCCAATCATAATGAAGATTTATTTTAGATTGCCTGGATCAATATTTGTAGCATTATTTATTGAATTAGTTATTAAGTGTTTACCTAAAGCTAAAGGGATGCTTCACACACACACACACACACACACACACACACACACACACACACACATGTTTGTTTTTGTGAATTGTGGGGACTTTCCATAGACTTCAATGCATTTTACACTGAACAAACTGTACATTCTATCCCCCTACCCTGCCCCTACCCCTAAACCTAACCCTCACAGGAAACTGTGCAAACTTTTACTTTTTCACAAAAACTCATTCTATATGATTTATAAACCCATTTACATTGTGGGGACCGCTGGCTGGTCCCCACGATGTAGGTGAACTCAGGTTTATATTACATCATGGGGACATTTGGTCCCCACAATGTAATATAAACAAAAGCACACACACACACACACACACACACACACACACACACACACACACACACACACACACACACACACACACACACACACACACACATGTTTGTTTTTGTGAATTGTGGGGACTTTCCATAGACTTCAATGCATTTTACACTGAACAAACTGTACATTCTATCCCCCTACCCTGCCCCTACCCCTAAACCTAACCCTCACAGGAAACTGTGCAAACTTTTACTTTTTCACAAAAACTCATTCTATATGATTTATAAACCCATTTACATTGTGGGGACCGCTGGCTGGTCCCCACGATGTAGGTGAACTCAGGTTTATATTACATCATGGGGACATTTGGTCCCCACAATGTAATATAAACAAAAGCACACACACACACACACACACACACACACACACACACACACACACACACACAATAAAACTGTTGCCATTTAATCATTCCAAACCTGTATGACTTTCTTTCTTCTGTGGAACACAAAAGAAGGTACTTTTGAAGAATGTTGGTAACCAAACAGTTTTGGTTACTGTTCCATTGTATTGGACAAAAAAACATTTTGAGACATTTTTCAAAATATTTTTAACATTCCACAGAAGAAAAAAACGTACAGGTTTAGAACTACACGAGGGTGTGTAAATAATGACAATTTTTGTGTGAAATTTGCCTTTAAATGTTACTCCTAAAATGTTTTGATAGGTCAAACTATTTGCATATGGTGACAAATGTTGCTGTATTACTTTACCCTTTTATCTATCCTGAGAAAACTTTCCTTATTTTACTGATTAAGTTTAATGAAAATGGAATTTTACTTATCATGCAAATGAGAAGTGTTTTGTGTTATGTAGTAAAAAAGGACACAAACTCTTAAATGGCTGTTTTTTCTTTCTCTCTCCATCTCCTCAGCTGGGCGGCTCCTTCCTCCTCGGTGTTGGGGTGTGGGTAGTGGTGGACCCCACAGGTTTTAGGGAGATAGTGGCAGCCAACCCCCTTCTCTTCACAGGCGTCTACATCATCCTGGCCATGGGGGGCATGCTTTTCCTGCTGGGGTTCCTGGGCTGCTGCGGAGCCATACGAGAAAACAAGTGTCTGCTGCTTTTTGTAAGTCACAGTACAATATGTTTCAAAAACACGTAACCAGTAAAGTTGGTGCCACTTACTGCAGGTTGAAATACAGTTGCAGAATCCGGTTGCCAGTCCTGTTTTATAGTGCTAAACACATTCATCTTCAGTTCACACTTTCAGTTTTAATGTCCCGTTCAAACAGCAACTCAAAAACTGTCTGTATGAACATGCAACGGGAGTCAAACCCATATTCTCTTATCACTAACCTTAAAGCGACAGTGACCAAAGTAATATCGTGATATCAAAGAAACTGGCCACACGATTTAGCAAATGGAGGGAACGAAATAGTAAATCATACGCACGATTTAGCAAATCTTATTGAAACCACCTCCAAAAAAAAATCAGATTTCTTGTGTTTTTTGGCTGTCCAGACCTTAAAAAACCCATTTTGATGAAATCTGCTAATTTTTGTTAGCTGGGAATACGGTTGTCAGACCCAAACACTGACTGTGTGACAAAATCCTCCTCTCTCTGCAGTTCTTCATGCTGATCCTCATTATATTCCTGGCAGAGTTGGCGGCAGCCATTCTCGCCTTCGTCTTCCGGGAACATGTGAGTGACCATGTTGAGACGGATTTATGTTTTCAGTGTCGGTGTGCTGCTAATATCTCTAATATTTCTTATTGGTGTATGTGTGTACAGCTGACCAGAGAATACTTTACTAAGGAACTGAAGAGGCACTACCAAGGCTACAATAACACCGATGTCTTCACATCAACGTGGAACGCCATTATGAACACAGTATGTCTCGTTTTTGTTCCCTAAACTACTGTAGATCAGCATTTACCAAACTTAGGTACCTGTTCATCGACACTTGTTCATCTTAACTCGTCTGTGCATCCCTCTAGTTTGACTGCTGTGGAGTGAACAGCCCCGAAGACTTCGAGGACAGCATCTTTAGGTTCATAAACCCCGGTGAAGTGGTGCCCGAGGCCTGCTGCCGTAGGAATAATCATCACGGAGAAGTCGGCTTCAGTAACAGGGATGAATGCCTGTTAGGCAGCATGCTGTACCGGAACAACAAGGTGGGTTCTCATACTACTGTATACGTCACATCCCTCTGGCCTGGTCTAAAGCTCTAGCTCAAATGTAACTAGAGCAGAAAAACAGGAAGAGGGGAATAGTGTTACCACTCAGCTTCAGCTCTCTCAATGCTGACTAGTGCTTTTCCATGTTCTCAGTGTCTGGGGAATGTGAGCGTGTGAGAGAGTTCTGTGAAAGCGAGCCGGGGCAGTAAAACTTGAGTAATAGTCATGCAGATCTGTACTAAAAAGTTACAATTGGGCTTTCAGCTGAACATTTTCTCATGTTCTGATTCTTGTATTGTGGACTCATCAAACAATGCAAATTTGGTCATTTGCTCACTTCCATGTATTCCAAACCCATATGAGCAGCATCTATGAAATACATAATTAGATATTTGAAGACTCTTCAGACAGTTCATAGTGCTTAGCTTTAAAAAATCAAGAAAAAATGACACTATAAAAGAGTCCATATGATTTTTGTGCTATATTCCAAGTCATCTGGAGTCGTTGTGTGGAGAGCCGGCTGCCAGTTGCATAACTATCCACGCTAGCCATGTTTCCATCCACCCATTTTTATGCGCATTTTGGGATATCGCATAAAAAAATGCTGGATGGAAAAGCCAAGATACACATAAATTTAAAAAATGTGCATAAAAAACGTATGTGCTCAATTGAGTCGGATAATTTTATATCCGATAAGAAGACATGTGCATAAACTATGATGGAAACACATTTACCAAATAAATTCTGCAACAAAAAACTCATGTGACTGCATCAACAGAGGATGTATTTGGATAACTTGACTGACTAATCACATCGCACAGCATCTCAAATGTTGTTTTAGTTATTCTGAAATGCAGAAAGTCTGTCATCAGAATGATTTGGTTTAATTCCCTCCCAGAAGCGTCTCACATGATTGCGTTCACAAACACCAGCATCCGAACGCAAGAGAACATGACGGCGTTTGTTGCGTTTCATCCGTGTTCTCTGAGACGACAGTCATTTATGATGGTGGACAAAAGAGCCGCAGTTTCTTGCAGGAACTTTCCTTTATTATTATGTGCCAATTTCCCAGGAAGCGACAATTTTGTATGGAAACGCTGCTTTATTGGCAAATGTTTTATGCGATATTCCAATTTTGCGCAAAAGTTAAGTTTTGTAACATTGGATGAAAACATAGTTATGATAAGACTGTTTTGAAAACTAGTTTGACCAACCGATCTTTTTTTTTTTTATGTAACTGATTTTAAAAAGTTATGCCCTGTCTTGAAGAAACAGTTAGACTAGTTTAAGCAGTTTATGCAACCGGCCACAGATCAGTGAGTCAATTTGATTCTTTATTAAATCATCCAGTCCAGTTCAAATCTTCCAAGTCTCAAGTCAAATATATTTGTATAGCTCATTTCACAATAGACATTGTTTCAAAGCAGATCAATGCCTATAATGTCTATGATACCTTTGTGAGTTACCATGTTTTACGGCTTTGCAATATGCCAAAATATAAAGATGATACAAGTGATCTTCCAGATCTAGCTGTATTGTATTTATGGTGTTGTCACACTGTGACACACTTCTGCTCACCAAGGTTGCATTTATTTAATGGAAAATTCAGTAAAAACAATATTGTGAAATATTATTACAATTTAAGAGAACTGTTTTCTTTTTGAATGCATTTTAAAAAGTTTTTTAATTTCTTGTGAGGGCAAAGCTGAATTTTCAGCATCATTACTCCAGTCTTCAGTGTCACATGATCCTTCAGAAATCATTCTAATATGCTGATTTGCTGCTCAAGAATGATTTCTTAATACTATTTAAAACAGTTTTTAATTTTTATGGAAGGCGTGATAAACTGCCATTCAAAATTTTAGGGTACGATTTTTTTAAAAATTAAATTAATATTTTACTTCAACAAGGATACATTAAATTGTTTAAAAGTGACAGTAAATACATTTATAATGTTACAAACAATATCTATTTCAAATAAATGCATGAATAAATAATCAATACTATTCATCAAAGAATCTTAAAAAAATGCATCATGGTTTCTACAAAAATGTTGAGCAGCAAAAACTGTTTTCAACATTGATATAATAAGAACCATTAATAATTGAGCACCAATAATAACTGATAATATTTAAGCACCAATAATAATTGATGATAACTAAGCACCAAATGGTCGAATATAGTGCACAAGTCATATGAGGGTGTGTTTTTTTTTATGTATTATAATTATTATTATTTAGCTTTCAAGACAACATGTAGGTGAGTAGATAATGGCATAATTTAACAAAACTGTATAAACTAAAATGTTTTTCTTATGTCTCTGTTTGGATCTGCAGGGCTGCTATTCAGCGGTTGTAGACTACTTTGAGATGTACATCTATGTTGCTGGTGCCCTGGCTATTGTTGTGCTCACGATTGAGGTACAGTATTACATTATGTCCGTTTCATTGATATTATCTCAGAGAATTGACATGAGACAGATCTTGAAGAAATGGCCACAGATACACTAGTTTGAGTTTTAACAGAAGAGAGACAGACCTTTTCTTTGAATCGCTGCTGCCCTCATGTGGTAATGTGCTGGAGGCAGACAGCTGAATCGACTTGAAATAATCATGCTGTGTACAATACAAATTTAAAACAACCATATTAATTTAGCAGAAAAGCTGAATAAAGCTTTTTTTAACATGCAAAGGCCCAAAGAATCAAACTGAAGATCTTAAGATCTGTGACACAAAACTGTTTAAATGATTCAGAATTGTTTGTTTACTTTCCTATGATTGAACATTAAAAGGTTTGTGTTTCTTTTCTCAACAGCTTTTTGCCATGGTGTTTGCCATGTGTCTGTTCAGGGGAATCCAATAGATCAAGTTCACCGAAAGACTTTTTCAAAAAAGGAAAACACCTCAAAAGAAAACTGAACCACTTTTCAAAGAATGTTTTACTCCATTTTATATCTCTAAAACGATTAAGGAACAACAAAAAAAAAGAAAAGAAAAAAAAAAAGAATCATTGACCTGTACTTCACAGCTGGACCTTTGAGGTACAAGGTAACAAAAATAAAACATTGACGAAAAAAAAGAACATTCTTTGAATACTAAGAAGATTTAATGGGCTTTTTGTCAGAAAGTCCATGCGTAATTTCGACCAGGTGTTAAATAGACCAGATAAAGCCTGAAAAACAGATGAAGAAGGTGCTGCACTGATTTTGGATGAAGAATATTTATACTGAGTAATGCTGGCTTGTTTGTATAGGCTTTTGTGCTTTTAGTAAAAAAGAAAAAAAAAACAACAACACACCAAACCACTTTCCTCTCACCAATACATTACCACAGTCATTGAATGCAAGCTTTCACAAGCACATTATATTAGTGTTGTATAGTCATGTGAATTTACATTTTTATCTATTCCTGTGTGTTTGTACTTGTATTTATTACTTTGTGGGGTCCAGAAGACCCAACAAAGTACGAAAGATACAGAATGTTTGACTTTGTAAGTAACTTAAGACACATTTTTAAAATGTTGAAACATTCTTATATATATATATATGTTATAAGAATATATATATATATATATATATATATATATATATATATATATATATATATATATATATATATATATATATATATATATATAAGAATGTTAAAATTACGTTAGGTTCCTGTAACGGGTAGGTTTAGATATAGTGCAGGGATGGGCCATACTATAGTGACTTTTAAGATTTTGTCAAACATTCTTATATATGACTTTTAACTAAAGGACCCCACAATGTCATAAATTCCTCATCTTACTATCTTAGTGGGGTCATTTGGACCCCACAAAGTAGTATAAACAAGGATGTGTGTGTGTGTGTGTGTGTGTGTGTGTGTGTGTGTGTGTGTGTGTGTGTGTGTGTGTGTGTGTGTGTGTGTGTGTGTGTGTGTGTGTGTGTGTGTGTGTGTGTGTGTAGGATGAATGTACCTCTTTCCTGCTTGAAGACCAGCATTTTTTTTTCTTTTTCGTATTGTGATGTTTATTGCAATAGTAATTCTATGTGATTTTAGCTGAAATTGATGTGTATGCATTTGTATTGAAGATAAGACTAACATTAAAGGAATCTCTGATGAACCCTTTTGTTTTGTGTCTCTAAATAAATCATGTCTTTAGGAGTCCAAGGTTTAGTTTAATGGTTTCCACAACCAAAACATAAATAAAAATGTGGCTGTACATACATCATGAAATATTATAGGTCTGCATGGATGCGTGTTTTTTGACCTGCCAAAGCAGACCAACAAGATGACATTAATCTTTTATTTTTCACCTTCATGTATTTGCCTTTATATATATATATATATATATATATATATATATATATATATATATATATATATATATATATATATATATATATATATATATTATATATAGTATTAGTGTATCAGTGTATTTATATACAAGTTTTAGAATTTTGTAGGCCTTAATATATATATTTATATAGTATTAGTGTACAACTTTTCCTAGTCCTACAACTTTTAACAAGTGTCCACATTATTAATATGTCCCATTTTTTGAAACTCAAAAAAGCTTTTGTTGTTGTTGTTAATTGTTTTGATTGACAAGTGTGTTTGTGGAATATTCTTTTTATGCAATAGGTGTTTATTTTGTAGAAAGACATTCATACAGTTTTAAGTGTGGCTTAAGTATTTGGTTTACTGTTATGACATGCAAAAGTAACCATTTGTCATCTCATACATTCTTTAATACATTTTAATATTATTACCGTATTGTATGTCTATCAATACATCTCGACGGATTTAGATGTGTCGAAGTGGTTGGCAGTATTTTGTATTTTATTTATATAGCACCAATTTGTTGTCCAAAGTGCTTCACAGTGCCAAGAGCAAACAAAAGTATAAATAAAATCAAATAAAACTATGTAAAACACACATAACACACATTAAACATCACTTTCCATAATTAGAATTTGCATTCAGACTTAAGCAAATGTGATTTTAACATATCTTTAAAAACAGGTAAAGATTTGATGGATCTAATAGCGACTCGATCACCTTTGTGTTTGTATCTTAGTAACGGCAAGCAGATATTTGTTTTCAGATCTCAAGGATCTGGGCGGAGTAAACGTTACACTATCACCATCCTAGACAGGTAAATAGGCGCTAAATTGTGAATGGCCTTAAAAACAAGTACGAGAATCTTAAAAACAATGCGATAACGCACTGGCAACCACTTCAGTGAACCTAGTTATTCAAAATAACTAGGACAGTACAATACCAACTTTTATAAATTGACAGTTACTGGTTAAAGTAGCCTAACGTTATGTGTTTTGTAAACGGTCCTCGATTAAAGTACAAGCCAGACATAATCACAGCGCTCGAAACAAGGTTGTAACACTTTTGAAATGACAAAAGCGTTAGAAGACTGATTAGATACTTATATTTCATGTGTTAAGTAATGAATTATGGTTTTGTGTTTTAATACAAGAATAAGCTGGCGACGTTATTTACAGTTTGAATGATGCAAGTATGAGAACACTTACATGCAACCGATTTGAAGCGACAAAAATTGAATCACAAATCGTTTATTCATCAAACAGGGCGTGGCATGATGAATCCCCAAATATTTCTTCGCGTTTTTCACGCAAAAGTTCAAGAATCGCTCTCTCTCCTTCAAAAAGTAGCTACAGTAACACATTTGCACTGTGAATTAGCGCTGAGGAGAAGCCACGCCCACGTAGTGTTTCGAACCAATAGGGTACTGGCTTTAGTACTGTCGAAATTAGCATAGAAACACACGTTCATGAACTGGCTACAGAGTTCTATAATGTCATCATAATGTATGTGTAAGCATTTGGGCAAAAACTACAAGCCTTACTTTGCTCATCCTGCAGCTCACTCACAACAGCGAATATGGGACAACTCAATTCATGTTGTAAGCCAGCAATAAAGGATTGTGATAGTGTGTACAAATACCATCACTGTACACCAGCACAATCTTCCACAAGTAAAGTGGAAAACCATCCACATCCAATTGTAGATGGTAAAACGGAGAGAGAAAGGAAGGAGGATGCTTTTAAAAAGAAGAGAAGGTTTTTGAAGTGGGCCTTTTCTCATCGAAGAGGTGGCAAAAAATACCTCAAGACCACCCCAGGCAAGGGTAGTGAGGAAAACCAGGATACTGAGGCAGCCGAAACACCATCAGACGGTCCATCTGCAAGAAGTTCTGATGGTAAATAACATGACTATGTTATGAGAATCTGTAACTTACACACTGAAAAATAACAGTTGTTTATCAGAATTCTGATATTCAGAACATGACATTTATTTTACACAAGTCTTTAACAAATAGAAATATTTCAATTATTTTAATATGAAATTCTGAATGTGTCGATATGAAATATTTAATGAAAGCTTTTCATTAATTACAATAAGTATCTTAGTTGCAGTGATCAGTATCCAATATTTAACTTTTGGTATCATTCTCCTATATTTAGATCATATTTCTCTCCAGCATGTCATCCTAACTGTAGAGAACCATGATCGTCAAGATCTTTTTACCAGTAATCCTAAAGTCCTTCCCACTGGCCAGCCTGAGGCTGATGATAATTGCCTCCATCTTACTGTTCCCGAATGGAGCGACAACATCCTCCCCACTCCAATCCACTCTGCTTTTGACTGGAGCACTGATGTCCTCCCCGCTCCAGTCTGCTCTGCATCTGATTGGAGTGCTGATGTCCAACCCACTCCACTTCACTCCACGCCTGATTGGAGCGCTGACATCTTTCCCGCTCCTGACAGCTCTGCATCTGACTGGAGCGTCAATGTCGAACCCACTCCAGTTTGCTCTGCGCCAGATTTGAGTGTTAATATCTTTCCCACTCCTCTCAGCTCTCAGTCTGATTCAAGCACTGACATTCTCCCCGCTCCTGACCACTCTGTGCCTGACTGGAGCACTGATGTCTTCACTGCTTCTGTCCGCTCTCCATCTGAATGGAGCTCCAACATTCTCCCCACTCCTGACCACTCTGTGCCTGACTGGAGCACTGATGTCTTCACTGCTTCTGTCCGCTCTCCATCTGAATGGAGCTCCAACATTCTCCCCACTCCTGACCACTCTGTGCCTGACTGGAGCACTGATGTCTTCACTGCTTCTGTCCGCTCTCCATCTGAATGGAGCTCCAACATTCTCCCCACTCCTGACCACTCTGTGCCTGACTGGAGCACTGATGTCTTCACTGCTTCTGTCCGCTCTCCATCTGAATGGAGCTCCAACATTCTCCCCACTCCTGACCACTCTGTGCCTGACTGGAGCACTGATGTCTTCACTGCTTCTGTCCGCTCTCCATCTGAATGGAGCTCCAACATTTTCCCCGCTCCTGTCTACTCTGGGTCTGACTGGAGTCTCGATGTCCTCCCCGCTCCAGTCTGCTCTGCATCCTATTGGAGTGCTGATGTCCAACCCACTCCATATCACTCCATGCCTGATTGGAGTGCTGACATCTTTCCCACTCCTGACAGCTCTGCATCTGACTGGAGCGCCGATGTCGAACCCACTCCAGTTTTCTCTGCGCCAGATTTGAGTGTCAAAATCCTTTCCACTCCTCTCAGCTCTCCATGTGATTCAAGCACTGACAATCTCCCTGCTCCTGTCCACTCTGTTTCTGTCCGCTCTCCATCTGATTGGAGCATCAATATTTTACAGACATCAGCGCCTACTGCATCTGACTGGAGTGTCAACATACTTCAAGCTCCACCCCGATCTGTGTCAGACTGGAGTGTTGATGTTCTGCAAACATCAATCAGTACAACAGAGGACATTGTGTCTTTGGAGAATGATGGGAAAGTGGCGACAAGAATTGAGGGTCAGTTTACTGGCACCACACACATTTTTGATATAATATATGCAAATATTACCACCATTTTATGTCTTCTTTTGGACATTGTCTTTCTTGTCCTGATGAAATGTCACTGCTTGTTTATATTTTAACAGTAATCAATTCTCAACACTACAAAATTGGCAATTTGCTGGGCAAAGGAGGTTTCGGAGCAGTATATGAAGGGAGTCGTTTGGAAGATGGCGTCAAGGTTTCCTCTTTTTTGTACTAACAATATTTAGTTAGAAAATAATTTAGTCTTATCCTCATCCTTGTGATATCTCACTCTATCCTTTACAAAGCCTCTTAGTGTATCATATGTCCACTGATAAGAGCACCTGTAAAACTAGTCAGACTAACAAAACATGCTCTACATAATTTTAAAATCATGCATGGAATTTAAATTTGTGAAACTTTTGGTTTGTTTTTTGTTCTACAGGTAGCAGTGAAATTTGTTACAAAGACAGAGAATGTGGTTTATATCAACATTGTAAGTAGGCTATGCTCTGTTTTTTCTCAGTTACTGTTTTCAGTTTCACACCTCTTATATTAATATAAACTACATAGACAAATTGTCTACAGATTCCCTATTTGGGAAACCACCTCCATGTACCAAAAAATGTTCTGTCTCCTAGCCGGGGCATCCCAAACCCCTCCCAGTAGAGGTCGCTCTGTTGATTCTTGCCAATGAAGGTCCCAGAGTTTCTGAGATCATCGAACTCCTGGACTGGAAGGATCGACCCGACGATTACATCATGGTCTTAGAGCGGCCCTCACCTTGTGAGGACTTGTTTGGTGTCGCAGAGCGCCACGGAGGCTTCATCAATGAGGAGTTAGCACAGGTTGTCATGAGGCAGGCAACCCACGCTGCACTCATGTGCTGCCAACGTGGCGTGCTACATGGCGACATCAAACTCGAGAATCTGCTGTTTAACAAGGACACCTTTGAAGTAAAGCTGATCGACTTCGGGTGCGGTGATCTCCTTGTGAACTCACCATATAATTTGTTTATAGGTACGTATTATCCTTCAGATTCTCAATCTATTGTGTCAAGTCAGGAGCATCAAATCTTTTTTCTTTTTTTTTGGTAATGCACACTTGCACGTCAGACTAAATTTCTTTGATTCAGGCACAGATCTGTACTGCCCGCCTGAGTATACAATAGAGGGACAGTACCATGGTGAGCCAGCGACAGTGTGGTCGCTTGGTGTACTATTGTTTTCATTGGTGTGTGGGGATTATCCATCTGACACTGACCTGGATGTCATCAATGCAAATCTCTGGTCCAAATCTGGCTTATCAAAAGGTGAGCATTTTATCACAGCTAAATGGCCAATTGTAATTCTGAATCAAAATCTTTCATCACTGAGAATAACTTTATCAAAGAGAAAAGAAGTGAAGTTTAAGGTAATAATCTTTTATACAGAATGCTGCCATTTGATTGGTTGTCTCCTGCAATATAATCCTGAGCAGCGGATTCAGTTAGACAAGATCCTCCTTCACGACTGGCTTAAGGTATTAAAACTTTATCTATTGTGAAAGCTAAAGTTGCCCATTCAAATCTGTTCTAATTGTGTTATATTAACAGAGTAAACTTTGTTTCAGGTCACAGATGTGGAGGAGACACTGTAAATAGGTTCATTAAAATGACAGGAACCTCTCAGGCTGCTCCTTTCACAGCTGCCCCAGATGTTCTTGTCAAAGCCAGTACACCAACGTACAACTCTCTTCCAGAGCACCCTGCACCCTGTCCCATCTGTTGTCTTGGCTGCCCCAGGCCTAGAGCTCCCTTTAATGGCTGCAACCTAACCAGTGCCCAAGACCACCCCAGTCCAGATCCCTCATGATAGCCTCCCCAGATGTTAATGCTACTGCCCCCAAAGGGAGTTCTTTGTCACAGTCTGCTTGCTCCCTGAGTTGCCATCTCAGCTGCACCATCCCCAGAGCTCCCTCTTTCAGTCTCCCAGTCTCAAAGCTCAAGTCCTAGAGAAATTAGCCAGTGCTGAACACCACTCCAGTCCAAAAGCTCTCTCTTTCTCTTGACATCCAGATCCCAAAGGATCCATCTGGCCTCTCCAGATGTTAATGCCACTGTCGCCAAATAGACAGCAGTGGCATTAACATCTGGGGTATCATCAGAATATGAATGGTCCCTGAGTTGTCGCCTCAACTGCCCCAGAGTTCCCTTTCTTTGCCACCTTGTCCCAGAGCTCCAGTCCCAGATAAACTACCCAGTGCTCAAGACCGCCCCAGTCCAAGAGCTCTCTCTCTCTTTCAGGCCATCTAGATCCCTCACGATGCCCTCCCCAGATATCAGTGCCGCCTGCCCCAAAGAGACAGCAGTGGCATTAACATCTAGGGCAACTTCAGAGTTTTTTGTCATAGTGTGCTTGCTCCCTGAGTTGCCGTCTCAGCTGCACCATACTCAGAGCTCCCTCTTTCAGTCTCCTGGTCTCAAAGCTCCAGTCCTAAATTAGCCAGTCCAAAAGCTCTCTCTTTCTCTTGCCATCCAGATCCCAAAGGATCCATCTGGCCTCTCTAGATGCTTATGCCACTGCCACCAAATAGACAGCAGTGGCATTAACATCTGGGGCATCATCAGAGTATGAATGGTCCCTGAGTTGTTGCCTCAACTGCCCCAGAGTTCCCTTTCTTTGCCACCTTGTCCCAGAGGTGACACTCACTCCCGCACTCTCTCTTGGGCCATCCTGATCCCAAAAGGTCCAATCATAGCTTCTTCCTTTCAGAGATCCTGGTTGCTGTCCTGGCTGTCACAGTTCCAGGGCTCCCTGTCTCTGCCACCCCAAGCCTGCACTGGGCTCTATTGTAAATAAACAGATGATATGCATTAACTGAATGATTGTTTCTATAACAACAGTATTACTAATGCTCAATTAAATCATTTTTGTCTGGGATTTTAAACATTTACCCTCAGAGAAGAAGCATGCAGCTCACCTGGAAGCAGGTAATTATTTCAGAAAAGGTCGTGACTCTACTGAGCCCACACCACGTCTTTCATGTTTTTTTTTTTCCCAAAGTGGGTATTTAATAGATCTAAACATTCAGGTTTTGACATACACATTCAGCAATAAATAACTTGATCTAACTGCAAATGTGAAATGTCTAAAGTGAGCTTATAAGGCACATTTGTGCCATTAAAGCCTGCCTCTATATAAATTCACCTGACCTGCATGCCTTTGTTCCTCTAGACTAGAGTACTTATAGGAAACCCATACCTGATTTAATGAAGTTAACAACAGACCACATTAAGACAAATGTCATCGGTATTTCAGTGTTGGAGTGAGTGATAGGATTTGGCCTAGAGTAGGAGTGTTTGAATGTTTCTAGCCATTTTGACATTTATATAGAAACAACTATATGTGAGGACTAAGTTACAGTTCTTTTAACTGCTAATTTTCACAGGTAAGTGGTATATTTTCAAAACTCTTTGTACAAAACTGATCACACGTAGCAGCTAATCAGTAACTCAAAACTTGCTGTTGTTCTTGCATTAAGCTTGTGCTGTGCATGTTTCTGAAATATGACAGATTTTTCTGAGACAGAAAAAAACAAAACAATATCTTCTATGCTAGGCTGTGGCAAACGAGTACAAAGAACGTGGTTACAACTTCAGTAGAATTCTAATAATATTCTGTGTAGATACAGCCCAGGTTTGTTGCTTTTGTGAATTCTTTGTTTTTATATTACCTGTAAATGAGATGTCTGCTGCCCTCATGTGGCTGTGAGATGAAGCACAATTATTTCACACCACCGTTAAAAAGGTAATTGCAGTTAGCAAAGTCTTATAAAATAAAATAAAATAATATTCCTGTAATATGATCATACTTCTGCAGATTGTTAGAAATGGAAAATATATCACTTTGGATGTCTTCTGAGAGATCATGGCTCATGGATCTCATGGAAATTCTGCATCATTTTCCATGAAAGCAAAGGTTTCTATTTGTCTATTTTTGGGGGAACTATCCCTTTAATTTCACACACACACAATGAAGGCAGCTCATATGAAAGTTAATAGTATTGCGTAAAAAAGAAAAATACATATTAAATCTTTTGCAACATCTTGAAATATAAGAAAAGGGCAGCGTTTCATGGCCTAATAGACTTCTTTTTTTTTTACTGTGTGTGCAAGGAAGATTTAAATAATGTGATCTAGTGGATTAAACTGCCAATAAAGTGCCAGTATTTTCCAGGTACAGAACCTCCCTGACATATAAAAAAGTTTTTTGTGCTTTTCTCCTATTTTCTGCATTCTATCACCCTACACTTTGTCTTAAGTCGTACAAACTCCTTTATCTTTGTCTGCGTTTGGTTTTCTGTTTGTGCGTGTGAGAAGGGGAGAGTTTAGCAAAGCCCAAAGGAATAAAACTCTGCCAGAAATGTAAGAAGAGCGAAGGGATTGGACCGTTCAGGGAGTGAGAAAGTAAAAATGGGTTGTGCAAGTGCCAGACATCTTCCCTGATGGATTCATTTGGGAGAGATCCAGCCTCATCTGGAAGGCTGTCAGGTCCCACTGGAGGTTTTATTGGGTGACAAGCATTGTGTTGGCTGTCTCCTTACAGCTCTGGATGCAGACCAAAACCATTGCTCAACTCAGAAGACGACAAAGTTTGCTCCTTTTGGTCCTGTGAAATATGCTGAACTCTGGCATTTAGCCTGTGAAATGCTCATTTTATGTAGTGCATCCATTTTATCCATGTTTTTAACAACATTTAAGAATGGAATGAGGGACCACAGCCTGCAGATCTATTGAATGCTTAAATTTCAGTATGAATCCTTGCCAATAGATGACCTACTTGACATGCAGGCACAAATTTTGAGTTCCTCTGTATGGATATAAATATAATGGATTAAAATATGATCCTATTGGAAAGCAGTTTAACATGTTGTTGGGAACTGTTTGTTTGCTGAGGAGCAATTTGCATGTAATTCATTCTTCCTTTTTTCACACCATTTCTCTGGTTCAGATGATGACTAATGCCATTTTTTTTGCTATGTGAAATGATTGTATATTGAAATCCATATATTCCAATGTTTAACTAGTCTGTATTTTTATGCAGAAACAATTAGTCATAAGCTCAAACTGCTCAAAAAGGGGTGATTCGACTTGACAATAGTACTTTTTTGAGTTAAAAATAACTAGAATAAAATAAAGTAGGCATGTTTGTAACAGCTTTGAATGTGTTTAGGTTGGTTGCAAGTGTTTCCTTAATCATTTTAAATTTATTTCAAGATAGACACTATTATACAGCAATAGCATGGTATGTTCGTATTTTACATCAGCTTGTTATTGCCTGAATTTCATGAGACACATACAGTACAAACTTGTACAGTATTTTCAGGACAGAATTTAATGACAGTTTTACAAAAGAAAATTAGTTATGTTATCAAGAATAACAACCAAACCAGGAAAACTATATCACTCAATAAATCCAAACACACATAGTAAGTAAATCACCGTATTATTCAAAGTGCATTCTGTACAAACACAAAGAACTGATGATAATATATTTTAACTGCATGTCTCAGTAGTATTTAAACTGAGGAAGTAATAGAGGAGCAAAAAAAAAAACACAGTTATGCCCTCTCTGAATATAGAAAATACAATGACCTCTCTCTGTTACATTCTGTCTCCAACATTCAGAAGTGGAAAGACCAGTTGAGTTTTGAACTTGAAATTGAACGAAGCTCTAGCTATTCTCAATCAGGAAGTCTGTAAAGTGCTTTTTTCCACTGATTTACAAAATTAAATTTCTCTAATCATAATCGATTTAATATACTGTGCTATCTTATTAGATGTAGAGCTGCACAATTTTGGAAAAAATGAGAAATCACGATTTTTTGATTTCAAATAGAGATCACGATACTGAATATAAAGCTAAACAAAATAACATGTAATTTACTAGAGGATGCAACAAAATATGAATTGCTGGGAAAATGTTTAATTAATTTTAATGAATTATAAAATAAATGGTTTGAATGACTCATTAATAAATACTTTCATAACTCGATGAATCAATGTTTTTGAATGAATCTTTTGAGTGAATGATTCAATGACAAACACATTTTTTAACAGTCACTTGTCGCCACCTAGTGCTGTAAGATGTAACTGAAACACCATTATTTGGTGCCAAGTTAGTTTCAAAAGGTAGTTTGCTGTATTTTGATCGCAATATCAGTGTTTATATCCTAACTTCAAACTTTTATCTCAATACTTCTGTGATAATTTGAATATTTGTAACACAGAAATGACTACTGTGTGGTTCAAAACTGCTCTCTCTGGATCAGCACGGCAGCACAAACACAGATTTAAATTTTCCGGTATGATTTTGTCAAAGGTTTAATAGATACGGGCAAATCGTTGTCATTAATAAATCTCGTGGGTGTTTGTATCGAGATTGCGATCTATTTACTTTAACCATGCAGCTCTAATAAGATGTTTAAAATTGTCTCAAAATGGGACTAAACGCCTGTTCACACCATGAACGATAACTATAACTATAGTCTCCTGCAGCTTTAAATTCTTAAGCTCTTTAAAGCAGGATGGATTCTGATTGGCTGTCAAATGGCACTGTTCCACCGTTGGGCCAAACGATTCTAAGAATGGTAAAGAATGATTCTTTATATATTTTCATTTGGGATTCCTTGACTAATTATAACCTATTTCACTATTTATGATGTTTATTACATTAAGTGCACAAACAACAGGCTTGAAATATAAAATGAATGCCTGTGTATTGCATAAAAAGCAAACTGGAAACATAACCATGCCTTAAAATGTATTTTTTTATAAGGATAAGGATTGTTGCAACATACTATGTTCACAATAATAGAAATGTGTTACAGTAATACTATAATACATTTGTAATAAATTAATTGTCATGCTAAGTACGCACAAACATTAATTTGAAACATGTAATTGGGAACTATATTGGAAGCAAAAATCATACCTAATATAATATAAGCTAAGCTAGCAGGCTAATCGGGTAGTGCTATGTTAGTAAAAAAGCTAAATAAAAATAAACCGTAAGCATGAGAAATGCTTGATTTCACAACCTATAGCTTCAGTTATATACTATTATATGAACCATGTCTTTTAAAAGACATGAATGGTCATTGTAACACATTTTAAACACTATAAACACTATAATTATAATCGGGTGCTAAAAATGCTACCCATTAAAAGCCTGTTGAACCAATGGGAACACATAAGGGCCTAAAGGAGACTCGATTTCTGGGGGGACTTGATTTCTCACCACACCGGATCGGCAAGGAGTGGAACGGTTAAGCAAAGAGAACGACGGTTTGACCCAACGTTGGAAGTTATCGTTCACCAACTGGAAAAGTGATTCCAACGATATCTTTCTCTGCGCCCTTATCGCTATTTTTATATTTAGATCGATTTTTAGAACTTTATCTTTATCGTTATCATTATAGTTTTCATGTTTTGTGTGAACAGGCCTTAGATGATCAGTTTAGACATAAATTTAGTTACAACTTGAATTTACCTTTCTCAAAAATGACAAAAAAATAATTGAGTTTGCAGCACATTATTGACTACGAACCCTAATGGCGCCAATCCTAGAGTCTCTTCTCACACTTCATGATAACCAGAGGTTTTGTGCGATGACCCACCCTGCGGCGGGAGAAACTAGACCTTTTGTTGGTGCAAAGGAACTGATGCTGCATCGAGCCAGGAAATTAATGAAGTTAGGCTTATGTTCCAACCGATAGAGCTGTGTCCCGTTAACACAAAACAAACACAACATTCCACCATTTATCTGGAAACAATGTCCTATTACCTCTGGTTTAGAGAATGTGGCTGTGATTAAAGGGAGTATTTCTGGAGCTTGAGCTGGACAGAATCTGCCTGTTTGACATATCAAGAATGAAGCAGACCAAACCTGGTACTTCATCGGCTAATATAGAATGGCTCTCACCCTATCTGGATCTATTTGATGAGACCTTTGGCTGAGTAAGAATTCAACTCCCTGCAAAATGTCCCACATTGGATGGGTGGGAAGCACTCGTTCTTCTAATGTTTTATTATTCCTCTGTATTCTGCTCCATCTTGACTGAACTGTTTAAGCCTGGTGCATATGAACTGATGCCAGAGATGTCTTCTTAAGCCTTACTAAAAGCTTGTCCTGCTCAGGTATTTCATTTAAATAATTCAGACAAGAAGATGAGTGCAATTTCGTTATTTTATCTAATAATATTTTCATATGTGGAGCAGTTTTACTGCTGTGGCTTGGATTATACAAAGCATATTTAGATATTTACCCCTTATTTAGGAGGCTTAAAGGGACTGAAAAATACAAATTCTGTCATCATTTACTCACTCTCTTGTCATTCTAAATCTGTAGGACTTTCTTTCTTCAATGAAAAACAAAAAATTATAACTTTTTGCCCATACAATGAGAGTTAGTGGGGTCCAAAACAAGTAGCCGGGTTTCCATTACAGATTTGTGCAAAACTTTTGCAATATTTTCTAAATGTCGATAAAAAAACTATTGCGAAATAACAGCGTTTCCAATAACCGTTGTTATGTGACTAAAACATAAATTTTTCCTCTCACAATAAGTCATTCCAAAAAACATGGCAATAGATGTTAGTAGGTTCATCACAGCCACTGCACTAGCCATTATTTTTAATCGAAGGAGACGTAGACATGTTATCCAAGCATTAATGGCAAGGAAAACCCCTTATGAGGTGTTTCTGGGTGTTTCTCCCAACTATCTGCTTTATGGTCTTGACAAATTGTGGCATTTTTGTTTAGAATCCAGTATTCCCATAAATTTGTCTTTTATGTCTCGTCTTTGTGTCCATCTTTAAAGAATGATCGACTTTTACAAATGCCAGGTGACCTGTAAATGCGGAAAAATGGTTTCTATTGCGAAATATTCCTTTTTCGAATCGCCACCTCATGTGAGCGTAAAAACTTTTTTGTGATATATGGGAGTTTTTTTGTGTGAAATTGGCGTGTTTCTATTGGGCGTATTTTCAATTCAATTTGTGCAATTTCAAGGGTAATAGAAACGCAGCTAGTGACTTTCGTGTGTGTGTTTCACAGAATAAAAAGTAATACAGCTTTGAAGCAAAATGAGAAAAAAAAATTCTGGGTTTTTTTGGTTGAACCTTTAAGATTCACAACTGGTAGCATTTAATCCATAATAATCTCTTATAAAAAACAATTTTGTTCAAAATTCTGGGGTCAGTAAGATTTTTCAAAAGAAAAGTATCCATTAAAAGTGACAGTAAATACTTTTCTCTGTTTCACACAAATGAAATAAATGCTGTTCTTTTGAATTTTCTATTCATCAAAAAATCCTGAAAAAATTACATATCATAATGGTTTCTACAAAAATAAGCATAATAAGCAGCACTACTCTTTGCAATATTGATAATTAGAATGATTTCCGAAGGATCATGTGACACTGAAGATGAGTAATGATGATGAAAATTCTGCTTTGATCACAGGAATAAATTTAATTTGAAAATATATTAAAATAGAAAACAATTATTTTCTAATTATTACAATCATCACCAATTTAAATTGTAATAATATATCACAATATTACTGTTTTACTGTATTTTTGATTAAATAAATGCACTTTTGGTGGTCATAAACATAAAAAATAAAATAAAATAAAATAAAATAAAAAATCCTACCGACCCCAAACTTTTGAATGGTAATGTACATGTCTGATAATTGATAGGACAAATAGTGCATACTGATATTTTTTCTCTCAATGCTAATACATGGGAAGTCAGTATATTAATAAATCAGTCTCTATTTTGAAACTGGCCCATCGGATTCCACACATTCAAGCTCCCACTGCACAATCCACTTCCTCTAGAAAACTTCAAAATTTAATTTCCAAGTGTTTTAAAGCTTCGAGCCTCCATTTCTCATGTTCATATTGGCTCCAGATGGCATAAACTTTCACCTCATTAGTGCTGACAGCTTAGGGCTGAGGTTGTCTGGTCTTCTGTGTCCCAGATGAAGGCATCATGTGGCCCATGTGATTGCGGCGCTGTGCTCCTTCGCCTTCATGCGCAGGCTGGCTATGCTGGAGGATTTGCGATCTGGTTCAACGCTGAGATCAAAACCATTAATGGTTCCGCCCACTCCAGAGTTGCCAAAAAGACTGCCCATGTGTGTCTGTCCCATGTTCCCACCTGGGCTTGGCATACCGAGGAAATCAGACATGCCACTGGCGGAGTGGGGGTGAGGGGTCATGCAGGAAGCCACAGTATCACAAGGTACCACACAGCCAGGCACTGGTGAGGCTGCACTGCTGCCACTGAGCCAAGATGGGTTCTGAATCTAAAGAAAAATACAAAAGAAAACATGTAATCCTGATCCAACTTTACTAACATTTAAATTCATCATTTGATACAACGAACTTATTGTGTGCATACGTGTTTTACATTGTATTAATATTTAAAAAATACATGCATGTAATTACAGCAGAAATTAACGAGATGAGATTTTTACAAAGTATTTTTAAGAAATATATAGCTATAAAAAAATAGTCTGCACGCAAATGTTTTAACTAATAATCTTGTAATGAATGTATTTCGGTTCTACTTTCTGAGTATGAATTATCAAATGCAATAAAAGACAACAATACTCAAGCACTGTAAAAGGTTTTGCCACAAACTCAACTGACTGGCTTCTCTCTATTATGACTTAATATGAGTCTCTTCAGACCTTACTGTACATGATTTATGAGCTTCTACACCTTTTGACCTCCTAACTGAACTCCTTTCCACAAATTGATCATAGAAATAAAACAGGGATAAATAAAAATTAATAACAGTTTTCTCTTAGTCCATTAAGTGCAAACAATAAGTGCGATCATAATCAAAATACTCTCAATATTCAAAAAGAGACCATTATTTTCTTCAAGCATGATACAGAGCTAAGAGATGGTTACAACTACACAGCCCAGCCTAAGATAGCTTTCAAATTGGGAGATATTTGCATTCATCAAGGAGCCGCTGGTATTGAAATCACGTTTGAATGCGCACTCGCATTTTACTTTCGCTTTCTATTTCGCGATCGTGCGTACTCTATGAATAGGGAGCAGCGGTGCTGAGCACACATTCTACAAGATAAGACACTTGTCAGATGCTTAGGCTCTGTTGTCCAATGAATCCTCCACCATGGTCTTGTCAGTCACTTACTCTCGTCACATGATCAGTGAACTCTGATTCCTGCTGCACTATGTATGACTCTACAGCATGTGTTTGATGAGCTGGATGGGACTGAAGCAACCATTATCCAACTGAATTAAATGCTTTTTATTTCTACAAAAGGCAAAACAACAGTGGAGGTAAACGTTCATATTCAATCCTAATTTCACCCTCACACTCTCATGGCAATACCAGGAGACCGTTTTTCGCCTCTACGAAAAAATCTTGTCAAATTTTAATCTCGCCCCTACTTATTAGTATGGTTTAAAGGTGCTAAAGAGGATGTTTTGTTTTATACATTTTTGCAATATTACTTGAAACTGTCTTTACTAACTGATAAAAGACTATTTATTAGGTGCATTCAAAGGAATAATATTAATATATATCATCTGTGCACGAGGTAGGGCCTTAAAAACATAAGCCAATTGTTTACGCGATCATCACACAAACGATTGGCCCTCTGGCTTGTCAATCACTGCCGTGACGCTCCTTGTGAGAGACGTGCACTGCTGCGCGCTCCAGTAACTTTCCACACTCCACAGGCGCCGCATGCAATGTTTTTGTCAGGAGACAGGAGTAACAACTGCAGATTATGAGTTGAATAATGAATAATGAATCCACTAACACGACACAGCGAATGCTGGTGGTAAACACTCGTGTTCCAATACTCGTGCACAAGTTTTGGGAGGCGTTCGATCGAAATGAGCTGTGAAGGAGGGGGGTTGTTCTTATGCATGTGCTCATTTCAAAAACTTTGGTCAAAGTCTTTGGTTTCTCAGTCAACGAAAAGATCCTCTTTAGCACCTTTAATTGGATCATCAAAGGTTAGCAGCAAAGGCAGTGGTTAATAAAGTGAGATTAAATACATAAAGGCCCGGTTTCACAGACAGGGCTTAGATTAAGCCAAGATTAGGCCTTAGTTCAATTAGGGCATTTAAGTAGCTTTTATAAATGTGCCTTAGAAAAAAACATTACTGGAGTGCATCTTGAGACAAAACTATGTCTTTTAAGATATGTCAGTGCAAGTTGCTTTCAGTTAAAAAAGTTTAGTCCGGGACTAGGCTTAAGCCTTGTCTTTGAAAGCGACAGACAAGATAAACGATACCAAACTATTGAGGAAGTTGCTGTGGTGAAGTGAGCATTTTTCATGAACAAAGGAAAGGGACTCCTCTCAGAAAACATACAAATAAAGATATTTTAGATGTTAAATTGCTATTTGAAGCATTTGGATTGCTAGATGAGGCCTTAATGAACTAATTTTTGTGAAAACCTCAAATTTGACCAACAAATTTTTGACTTGTTTTGCTTGTAGCTCGTAATCAGCCTGTGCGCATTCTGACTCATTTTGCCAGCACAGGTCACATATAGTAAGCAAAAAACACTGTGTGAAAGTATGTAGAATGAGTAGTATGTCTGAATTCACAGTATTCATAAAACAGTAGGCAAAAAGTACCCCAACTTCCATCGAGATTCTGAAGTGCGCATCCAATTGATGCTTTACTATCTATCCCATGAGGCCACGGGAGAGGATTTGTGAATAGCAACTGATGCTGGTAGTTTCTAAACTTAGCCAAATAGCATCTTGGTATACAAGTATGATCGGTAGTACAGATTTTTCTTTTTACCTGTGCATAATTTTCTGGTCGTGTAAGAAGAGGAAGCTCATAGGCTGTAGAGAAGTGTGTCCGAACCTGCTGCATCTGACCAAAGCGTTCTCTCTTTCTCCATTTGGCCCGGCGATTCTGAAACCACACCTGCAGGAAATGAACCAAATATCTGATTATTTGAAATATCTACCAAGATTTGGAGTGAATACAGATATAGTATATTCTTCTGTAAAATCTTCATGCTGTTTCTATTTTGGTACTAGAAATACAAACTCTCGATGCCGTTTATACACTGAACAATACTACTAAAATCTACAGAGAACTGGCTTCTCCCTGTAGTGAAAAACTGAGCCCATGTGAAGTCATAAATCGTGAGGCACATGAAAGCACTGCCAGCTGATGTCTTTAATGTGCTGTCCGCACCGAACTATTTATGTATGGATTTGAACTCCAGCACAGGTTGGAGCTCTACACTTTGATAGCTGCTCCTCTGTCTGTCTCCCCTCAGCCAGCGGGTCCAGTCTCGCTCATGTCTGGAGCAGGTCCACCTCATCAATCACAATGAGGCCAGTTCTGATCTGCTGTTAGTGCACCATGACACAAACCAACAACCCCGAACCACAGCTGCGTGCTGTCAGACCTCAACATATGTTTTGATATTTTATGATTTGTAAATACATGTAATTGTTTTAGAATCCAGTTTGTTACTTTCAAATTTTACCGGATGCAATGTTTTATTTTGCGGTTACTATATTTCAGTGGAACAAAGTCATTTTTTGACATTCAAATTATCTCATTCATTATTTACTTACTCATTATTGACTTGTAATCTGCAAAGCAAAGTCTGCAACAGACATGCACATGTTCAGATTCCATGTATTTATATTATAGATGTTTGTTTTTCTGTCAAGTTTCTTCCTCAGCCATTTCCATCACTTCACAATATGAGAGAGAGAGGTCTGTTTCTTTTCTACCCAAAAAACATGTTTTTCAGAACAATTCTCACTTTTAACTAGTTTCTTATTAGCTTTCATATTGGCTGTTTATAAGTACTTATAAAGCACATATTAATGTCTTACTCTGCGTGAGGGTCAAGGACGTCATTTTTTTGTCCAAAGGCCTTAATAATAATAATAATAATAATAATAAATATAGCTGTGAGCATCAGACCAACTGCAACAGTGAGCAATTAAAGACCTATTAAGATCATTCTAGGCAAACGAGCTGAAAAATTATCAAAAATGAGGATTTACTGGTTCATCACTTTCGACCAATAGGTGGCGTTGTGTACAAATTGTTGTGGTATGGTCAGAGTGAGGGGACAATGACACTTGCAAAGTTTGGTGTCAATATGTCAAAGCATTGCAGAGATACAGCTTCAAGAGTGTGTTTGCATCATGCCTCAAAATCGTGGCTCCGGTATATGAAAACCGTTTGATATATCAACTTGAAATCCATAACTTTTTGTCGGCATGGTCTGAGATGATATGGTTCGATTTTGGTGAAAATCGGAGCAACAGTCTAGGAGGAGTTCGAAAAGTAGGTTTTTAAAGAAAAACAATATGGCGGACAGGAAGTTCAGCCGACTATGTCAAATTTGATATCTATGTTCTCAGCATGACCCAAGGAATCAACTGAGACCAGTTTCATTGCAATCGTTTAATATAGTCAAAAGTTATTAGCATTTTTGTAAATTTTGTTATAACTTTTAACCACAAGGTGGCGCTGAACCAAAACATTTTGAGTGTTGTAAGGATATGGTGCCAAAGACGCATACAGAGTTTCATAACGATACGCTAATGCATCTGTAAATTACAGCATTTTAGCACAAAATTCAAAATGGCCGACGGCCAAAATGGCTGATATGTAAAAATTTGATATCATTTGACTTGGCATGATGCCCTGAATCTAACGAGACCAAATTTATGATTTTTGGACAAAGCCATCAGAATTTATAAGCAAAAATATCATTTTTCATATCTCCGCACCAGTAGGTGGCGCTGCACCGAAACACTGCATGATGCCTCAGGTCATGCTTGTGGTGACATGTACCAAGTTTGGTCTGAATACGATAAAGCGTTACGAAGATACAGCCTTAGGTCTATTTTCGCAAGCGTAACATTAAATTTGTTTGCGTGTTTTTCGAAAACAATTTGAGGAATCGACTTGAATTCCATAACTTTTTGTCGGCATGGTCTGAAGATGATCTGGTTCAATTTTCATGAAAATCGGAGAAACGGCCTAGGAGGAGTTTGAAAAAGTACATTTTTCAGAAAATTCAAAATGGCAGAAAATTTTCATGGCGGAAAATGGCGTCATAGGGTTCATTCAACTCGTAACTAGGAAAAAAGAATTTTGTTTCTAGCCCTTACGGTTCAAAAGTTATTAACATAAACATAAGCGCAACTTTGGACAGCTGGTGGTGCTAGAGGGATTGAGTTAGAGACTCCAAATTTGCTGTGGACAGCTTAGACTGTCCTCTAACTGTGTGCCAAATTTCACAACTTTTTACCATATGGTTCTATGGGCTGCCATAGACTTCCAGAGAGGAAGAAGCAGAATAAGAAGAAGAACGCCAACAGATACAATAGGTGCTTACGCACCTTCTGTGCTTGGCCCCTAATAAACACAGATATGTCATCCAAAGTATGTAAGGTAGTACAACTAGATATCTATTTATTGATTCCAAAAGGTTTTAATTATGTTTTGCTACATAAAGATATTTTAAAGATTTTGAAGTGTCAAAAGGTCATTTGGTTTAACCATCTAAAGGCCAATACAGACATTTCATTTGTGATTAAAATATCTTAGAAAGTATATATTTTTTATTCAAGCATGATTTTATAACATCATATATCAAAGTAGTGCAAAATGGAATTAAAATTATGTGTAGAAGTCGTTGCTTTGTTATGAGAAAGAATGTCCGAAAAAAACTTCATTGATGTCATTCGGAGTAACCAATATAAAGGGACCATTTTGGATCAAGTCATGTGGTCAATATCATGTGACATGATGTGACATCATTCAGACACATGCAAAGGACCACATGTTCGTGAAGCAAAGTAAGTATCTCTCTTTTAACAATTTGAAAAAATAATGTTTTCACTTGCTCATCATACGCATGTCCTGAAACATCAGGTATTTTGGTACAACCGCTGTAAAACATGGAAAATGTTGTAATATTTAAAAAAACTTGTACTAAATATAAATTGTTTGATTGTCCTTTTGCTAGCTAGCTAGATATGAGCCTGTTAGCATTGTTTGAAAATATCGTCATTCGGTATAACAAAAAGTGTCATTCGGTAAAACCGATATTTCTGGTTAAACCGAATGACTTTTTTGGTCACAAATTTTGTCCATCTTGTAAAAAAATAAAAATAATTAATTATATCTCCATTATGTTTTTTTTTTATACTTTTAAAATCCTTATTCGTCATTGACCGGTGACCATATTCAACATCCCTAAATCCTACCACATACCTAAACTTAAATGCTACAACAACTACCTTACTACCTATTACTAAGCAGTAAATTAAGAGTTTATTGAGGCAAAAGTCATAGTTAATAGTGAATATGTGTTTTCCATTACCACAAATACTCATGGATTTGTCTCTGGTGTGTAATTTAGGAAGGAAAATGACTCCCATGTTTAAGCTCTTATGCATTTGTAAATGCACAGGCTTTCATTGACTATTTCAAAGTGCAGTGTCAGTCTGCCCATACCACTGAGATAAACTTGGATTGTGAGAAGTAAAGCCCTGTCCAATCACATTACAGTTTCCATAACCCCCAGGAACCCCAGAAATATTATGGAATGGTAACGGAATATGGCACACTGAGTTCACATGAATGGGGAACCATAAAAGGTACAAAAGAAATGCATTTCAACTTATCTTTACTTGAGTTACAAAATATATTGCTCGAATTAGCTCAAGTTGTCCTATAGGGGCCAACTGTATACAAAGTAATATGATCGTTCAGGCCGATGTCATGGTCTGCTCCTGACCTCCAAGTGCCATTATGATCATGTCATCTGTTTTGAGAATCTTTGTAATTTAATCCCTGTCTCTTTGGACATTTATTTTGTTTTTCCTTGGTCTACGAAATTAAGAGTAATCAGAGATAATGACCAATGATCAATGAGCTGAGCAGCATCTGTATTCTTAGTTTATGTTGTTCCTCTTTCCTACAAGGGTGGAAATGTTTTGAAGATGAAGGACAATGTACAATGTGAATGCTTTTTTACATTAACTCTTTCTAGCTTTTACATTCTAACTTCATGCATTCTTTTTTTTCAATACTTAAATGTGGGCAAGTTTCATAAAAAAAAGTAACGTTTTGAACAAAAAGTGTTTTTGAGAAATTGCATTTTTTATTTCAAAGAGTAAAATGTTCATAAGCAATGCTTTCATTGCTTGTTTCTTCTTTTTTGCATGTGTTTTGATCAGGAGTTTCTGTACTCTTTCAGAAGATGAGTAATAGCGCCCCCTACCGTATAACACTTAAAACACGGAAAGCCGGAAAATTCCGTCAATGGCGGGGAAATAGTTAAACATTCAGTTCTTTTCAACTAATTCTTTTCAACTAATCTAAACCAGCCTAAACCAACTAAAAATGTAAGGCTTTTTATGCATTTTGTCCATTCATTTACACGACAATGTTGTTTTGATGGCCTGCAAAAATGCAAACTTTCGAAAACAGGTTTCAAATTGCAAGTTTTTGAAAACGATAACATTATCTCTGTCAACTACAAAATGTGTAAACTACAAAAACGTGAATTTATGAAATGGTGTTTGTGAAATCGTTTTGACAATGGTGTCATCTGTAAAAACTTTTCCATTTTTAGTACACTGTTGTCGTGTTAACGTACGTTTAGACAGAAGTACTTATGGAAGCCCAAAACAATTTCATGGCAATTCATAACAATACATTTTGGAGAATTGGTGGCTAAATCATATGAATCATACATTTTCGTACAATCTACTTACACCCCATGCAGTGATGGTTATGTTTAGGGGTGGACCTTCTCACTTACTTTTTTCTAAATTCACATCGTACGAACTCATATGAAATCAGTACTTTGTAAAATAGTTACATTTTTCCCTTAGAGATGTGATCTGCCACAAAATAGAAAAATAAAAAAGGTAATTGTGACTTTTTATCTCACAATTGAGCCTTTATTTTTTACAATTCCAAGTTTATATCTTGGATTTTTTTTTTTTTTTCAAAATTGCGCATTTACGTCTTGCAATTCAAGCTTTACTTCTTGCAAATGTGTATATGTCTGTATATTGCAACTGTGAGTTAACATCTTACAATTCAGAGTTTATAACACAGTTCTGACTATTTCTCGCAATTGTGAGTTTATTTCTTGCAAATTTGAGCTAATATCTCACGATTCAGACTTCCCCACAATCACGACTTTATAACACAATTCTGATTTTTTTCTTGCATTCACAAGTTTATATCTTACATGGTGGGAATATGAAATGGGAGGAAAAATGTTTAGCAATGCTTTTGCGTTCTCTCGCAAAATGTTTGCATTCCCAGGCAAAACTTTTACGTTCACTCACAAAACTTTTGTGTACTTTGCGAGTGAATGCAAAGTTTATCAGGGGAATGCAAACATTTGCGAGAGAACGCAAAAGCATTGCCAAAAAATTTCTCTCTTCACCATGTCCCTTTAGGGGCTTACAAATTACAATTTACAATATCTTACAATTTTGAGTTAACATATCAATCAAGCATTTTTTTCTCAGAACTGTGAGTTTACATCTAACAATTCTAACTTTTTTCTCAGAATTCCGAGTTTATGTCTTCTGCTTCTTTCTGGGATTTTTTTTCATCATTCTCTGATACAAACGTTCTCCTTTGCGCTTTCTTTTCTTCAAACTCAAATTCTAAAGGGAAATAAGGATGTTAGAAAGTGAAAGGGGAGAATGTTCAGGCTGGAGTTTGTTTACATTTCATGTTTAATTTCCTGACGCCTAAGCCCCCGGCTTTCCAGAGCTGCCCCCTCTGACCTCTCAGAGACCCACAGACTAGAGCAGTGGACCTTTTGTGCAGATCCACAGACACACACATACACGTACTCTCATTCTATAAGGACACTTATAACACATAAGTGCATCACTACACATATGCGCTCACATAACAAGATTTTAAGCATGAAAAGATACCAAATTATATCCCAAAATGTGTTTCAAGTATGTCCCGAGGACTAAAACTATGATATCATCCAAAACATCCTCTATTACAGTGTGTTGAGGGAAAAAGTCCTGTTTGATAGAGAGAGCGAGCAGGACAGAGCAACAGCCAGCACTAAACAACAGCGCTGGGGAGGAAAGCGGGAGGGGCTCATCACAATTGCGTATGTCTGTAGGTATGTTTTTGAAAAACGGGTCAAACCCTGTAGTCACTCAACAGAGTCTGCACTGTGTTGTCAGCCTTCGAGGTAATTAGACTCATGTGTGTGCGATAGTTGGTTCTGTTTGGACTCGGAACGAATGCAGTTACTGCAGTGTACCTTCAAAAACATGGCCAGGTTCCAGACGATGCCTCATTCTCTGCGTGGAAATTGATTATGGCATCTCAAACTGTGTTTTCTTCAACTGCCAGAGAGCATGTGTTTTTTCCTCCCTAACTCTTCTTAACATCCTTAAACACTGTGGTGTAGAGAGGTACATTAAACATGAACTAGAAGTTTGCAAAAAATGTTTGAGTCCAACTTCTCTGTCATGATGTGAGAATTGAGATCTGTGTTATGCACAGCAGAGACTATTGTTCTTTTTAGCAGAGCAGAATCTGTAGATGTGGGGGGGGGGACCTGTAGAATTCTGAGGAATAGATTTAAAAATTGACAATTGTACTGTATTAAATGGAGCTACTAGAAAATACACGCTATTGATTTACTGAGAATAATACCAAATAATATTAATAATATTTTTTTTTTATTATTAATAGTAATAATAATAATATTGCTGTTTTATAAACTGAAGAATGAGCGTATGTTTACATGACAACAATGTACTAAACAACGATCCAGTTCACAGGTCAGCGAAAATGCCTAAAAACCCTGTATTATTCATGCCAGGCCAGTAGGTGGCTGTCACTTTGTAAAGAAACATTATACGCATATACACTGAAGTAGCATGAAGTCACCGCTTTCACAAATTCATGTTTTTGTAGTTTACATGGAGATGTTAACGGTATCATTTTCAAAAACTTGTACTTTGAAATCTGTTTTCAAAAGTTTGTGTTTTCAGGCCCCCAAAATGCTGTTGTTGTGTAAATGAAAGGCCAAAGTTAAAAAAAAAAAACTGTTAATATACTGCAAATGCTGTATATAGAAATTAAATAACCTATAATATTAATTTTAAAGGGGACCTATAATGTCCCTTTCACAAGATGTAATATAAGTCTCTGGTGTCCCCAGAATGTGTCTGTGAAGTTTCAGCTCAAAATACCCCACAGATCATTTATTATAGCTTGTCAAATTTGCCCCTATTTGGGTGTGAACAAAAACACGCCGCTTGTGTGTGTCCCTTTAAATGCAAATGAGCTGATGCTCCCGGCTCACTTTCCAGAAGAGAGCGGAGCTTTAACAGCTCAACAACAACAAAGCTGGAGAATCTCACGCAGCCAAAATGAGGATTGTCAGTAACGCTGTTCAAACCGGAGTCGACACTGATGGAGAGACTCAGGAAGAAGTTATAACTTTTAGAATGAAACTGGACGTTTCTGAATGGTTAGTGGATAAATTTATGTAGTTGCTGTGGAGTTGATTCAACTCATCTACTAGCATGTGCCGTCATGTTCATCTTTTGTGCAAATCCAGTGTTGAATTGACCTTCGTTTGTGAAGCAGTCCGGCGTAAACATTCTCACAACACTCCACTACAACAACTCTTCCTCTTCTCTAAAGCAGCCCAACATGGCCTCATCCCCTTGGTTGCATGTTCCCGGGGGTGGGGTTTATTTAAATTTTGGGGTTAGTAATGTCACCACCCTGGGAAGAAGCTCATTGTAGTCCCTACCAGCCATTTGTTGTAGTCCTTATAAAGCCATTATAAAGCCTTTGCATTGAACTTTGAGCGTTGTATCTTTGCAGATGTTGTTTATGCTCTAAAAGCAACATTACACACTAACTAAAGTTAAAAAAGTGAAATCATTATCAACCACCCCTTTAAAACTCTACCACAGCTCTTATGAAGTGTGCATGAATCTCAAATATAGGCCTATTCTAATGTAATTTATGCAGCAAAACTATCAAGTTCAATTTCAAAGATGGGATGACCAGACCTACCTGAACCCTCGCTTCTGTGAGATCCGTCCTGAGCGCTAGTTGTTCGCGGGCGTAGACATCAGGGTAGTGCGTCTTCTGGAAAACCTTCTCCAGCTCCTCAAGCTGATAGCTGGTGAAGGTGGTGCGGTTCCGTCTCTTCTTGCCTTTATTGCTCTCAGCCTCACTCTTGTCTAGAGGACTGCCAAGTTCAGAGACAGGGCGTTCTGCTTGACCCTTGACCCCGGGATCTTTCAAGTTGATGTAACTACCATCCATACCTGTAGGATCAGCAGATTGAGGCATCTCTGTGTCTGTCAGTCCAGTGCCATCTTTACCTGGGAACAGACATATTTCAATGAATTAATTATGGTTTTTGTGTTCGTTTCTATAAGCAAAATATCGAGGAGAAAGAGGGTTTATGTTGGCCCGTTTCTCAACCCATTACCGTCCGTACAGACAAGTAACATATATGAAGTGTGGAGGGAAATTAATATTCACAAAAACTCTCATTGTCACAGTTACACAAGGAAAATGAAGCAAGGATGTCAATTTCAACAGTCTCTATTTAACTAAACACTCTGGAACTCTACTTTCACACAGATGAGGACTAACAAAACTGGAAACACAGGCTTAAATAGACAGGTGAAACAAGATAATTAACAGGACACAGGTGAATAACTAATCAAAAACCATGGCAACAAATGATGAAGGGGAAAACAAAGGAAACACAGCATACATTTTCTACTCCTATATTCTTTATTTCAACATAAAGAAGGTTCTGTTGTCACCTTACACTTCAAGGGCCTCTAATGTACAAGCCTTTCTTTATCTTAGTTGAAAATATGTTTTCTATGTTGGATGCCTGAATCAGTATATTGATGAAAGCACAAACATGCCCAGTTTGTAAGTAAATAATCAAATCACGCCTGTTCAAAGCACACAACACTGGTGTCACGGGTGATATGGGCTCAACTTTTTCCAGCCCATGTTTGAGCAAATCAACCAAACAAGCAGTGTATTGTTCGTGCATTTTATTTCTTGATGTACTTTGCAGGATGCTGGACTTCGATTTCATTCATAAGTCAACTAATGTTTAATAGTAAAATATGTTGAAATTCTATAAAAACAAATAATAAAAAAAGTTTGATAAAATGGCAGATTCCTTTGCATTGCTGACTAATTTCATAACTAGTATTTTATGTATTCCGAATTAACATAATTCACACTTTTTAAAATGACATTTTGATTGGAAATGATGCACAATAAAACATTCAGACCTACTTTATATTAAATGTCTTAAACAATTAGGAATGAAATGAAGAATTATGTATTTGAATTGCATATAAAATTTCCATCTAGGATTACACAGTCTTAAAATAACTATAACTATAATAAAATAAAAGAAATAATGATGCATATTGTCAGTCATACAAAAATGAAACGGGTACGATTTCCGTACGCAAAAAAAGCATTGGCATAGTTTATAAATAACTATTTGATTTTATTTGAATAATCATTTTTTCAAAATGCTTAGAATCAGCATAAACCTGAGAAAATGATTACATTTATTCAGTTACAAAGTATGAGCATAATGAAGATATAGTTAGCTATAGGACAAGCAATATTCAGCCAGTTAAAATGAGCAAAAGCAAACTGGATTTACTTATGATAAATATATAAACCTGTTTATTGTGTATTTAAAACACTTTAGTTTATTAGTACTATTACAGAAATATATGCTTAATTTATGTATGGCTGATAAATATGTATCACATTAGTTTTATTAGTTTATGTTAAAACGGTATAATCCAAATGGATGGAAATTTTATCATTTATATTCAAATACATCTTAAATATAGTTCTAAATATATATTTTTTTGAGTATATGTACTACCATTTAAATTAATAATTAGATACAATGCACTTATTTTGTCCATACATATTTTTAAATCATAATCATGCATATATTTGTAATAATTTATGTATCTATAATTACAGTACTGACCCTTTTCCTACCCTTTAACCACCATACCATGAAACCTTTCCCTATCCTTACCTGTATCCCATCTTTAATGCATCATGAACAAAAGAAATACACTATACCAAAAAAGTCAGTGGGATCAAATATTCTTTTCACATGTGATATTTACCTTGACTTTTCTTTATTTTCTTCTCACGTTTAATATTTTATCTCATGCTCCTTGTTAACCAGGCACTCTAACTCTAACCTAGAACTTTATTAGAGGCAAAATTGTTGATTGTGGTGTATGTGACACAACTAAAGGGTAGTTATCATTTGTATAACAAAGTATATAAACAATTTTCACACAATAACTTTGTTTATATCAGATTGATTTAAATGTAATAATATTTTGTGATAACACAGTTCCTCTGTCTCTGTGTTTGGCAGAGAAATAATCATAATTGCTGCGGTGAGCGCTTTCAGTCCCACCCTGCTGTCTTTCCTCGGCTTTGTAGCCAATGTTATGCTGATTCTGCGTACCACCAAATTTTTTAAACAGTGCCATTGCATGTTTTGCATCTTAGAGCCAAAGCTGCTTGGTTTTGGCTGCAATTTTTGCATTGACAGCAATAGTCTGGGTTTGATAACTGTCCAAATGTTTGGCAATTTTAGCAATGCTCTGTGTTTTTTCTGCTTGTCATATAGAACACAGAATCTAATCAACGGAATTTCATCAGATACAGTTCTTAAAAAGAAAGCACTGCTAGAAACATTGCAGAATTTTGTGCCATTTACACTTGATATATAACAGCACTTTTTGACGCAATACCCCACCTCATGACTAAGCTTCATTGCACAACGGTTACTCGTCATTTACCAGATGCCTTTAGCCACAGTGACTTACAGCACATTTAGTAAGAGACAGTCCACTTGTAGTAGCCTGGGATCAAATATTTTGCTCAAGGGCTTACTACAGTTCATGATCACCTCCTATGAAGATTCAACCTGTTACTTTTTTTAAGCATCAAGTCCAGATCCACTTATTACCTTACATTTATGCATTTAGCAGATGCTTTTATCCAAAGCAACTTGTTGCATTTAAAGTGTAACTTCGCTGATTTTCAACCCGGCTTGTATTGTTGCAGTGTTGGTGGTATATGTAAATAAACAATGTTTACTCATTCTCCATGTTACCTGGAGTGAGAAATTCATGTTTATTTGTCAGGGGGTTTTTTTGACAGCAAGGGCTTTCGTGAAAACTACAGATTATGCTTCTGCTTTTTTTTTTCCTCACCCATGGAGAGTCGGATTGACAGAGGGTTTTTAACAGAACAGTTATTGTTAGGGTAGGTTTCACTGAAAATTGTATCGTGCTATATCTACTCTTTAAACAGCATTATGGTAAAAATGCAACACTATGGCAACAGCTTTTTTACCTGTACGTAACGGCATTTTGAAACGAGCGGTTGGGCGGAACTGACAGAACAGCTGTTTCTTTTAATTTTTCCCCTCCGTTTTAGCCGAAAACACTGTGTTCGTGGTCATCCAGTTTGAAATGTTGACTACAAACACAGGTTTTTCAGACTGTCACATCGTTCTCTCCATATGTATGATTCTTTGCAGCCTTTATCCACTGCCTACGACGCACTAGATCCTTCACTGGAAACTGAAAGTAGCTCACTCCCGCTAAACGTTTACTCTTTAAATTCTTACACCCGAGAACAATACAAGTCAACACCATTATGACTAAAAGTTTGCTAAGAAGTATTTCCTACTAAAGCAAGACGCTCTTTGTCTCTCATAAGCGTATCCAATAGCAGACTGGTGGGAGTGATCTTGAATGGCAACATGCCCAGTGCATTATGGGTGTTGTAGTTTTCTTACCTTTTAGGCAAAAGGGAAAACAACAGCCATTTTTTTTAGATTTCAATTTTTTCACCTTTCTACTGTATAGGCAGACAAGTTTTATTGAAAGCCCATTTTGCCAGCTGTGAAGTAGCCCTTTAAGATATACAATTCAACAAGTTCATGCATTCCCTGGGAATCAAACCCATGATCTTGCATGGCTTTGTTGGCACCATGCTGTGCTATTTAAGCTACAGGAATAACTACTACCAAAACTACATGCTCACATCCTAACTATAAACTCAAAATAAAGGTTCCAAAAGGGAGTTTTTGTAGCGATGCAATAGAAGAACTTTCTATCATTTTGGGTCCCCCAAAGAACCTTTCTTTCAACAGTTCTTAAAATAACCTTTTTTTTTAGTGTAAAGAATTCCCTATTGTGCAATGGAAATGTTCCATGGTTGTTAAAGGTTCTTCACAGAACTATCAATCCCAATAAGAACCTTTATTTTTAGCATACAATCTTAAAAAACAAAGATTCCAAAAAGGTGTTTATGCAATAGAAGAACCATATTTGGTTCCCCAAAGAACCTTTCATTGACAATTTACCAATGAAAATAACCTTTTTTTTTTTCTTCTAAAAATCTAAAGAACCCTTTTCCACTATGAGGTGGAATGGAAAGGATCCATGAATGTTAAACGTTCTTCATGGAACCATATATGCCAATAAAGAACATTTATTGTTAAAGATTCTCAATACTATCAAATTTCCCCTCTGGAAAGATATCTAATAATGTAAAAATCACATCTTTTATACAGGTGTACTACAATACTAATGTTGGCATTGCAAAAACCCTCCAGCCTAGTAGCATATTCTGGTATTTTCCTTTCTGTAAACCGCTGTTGACAGTAATACCTTTCTTGAAAATCAATTTACACCAAGGCAAAATGTATAATTGGAGTCCATGCTTGAAGCAGTCACTCCCCTGAGAACACTGAGGACTCCATCCTGAAGGAGTTGGCTGTGTCTTTGAATTAGCAGAGGTCAGATGCTTACTAGGAACGGCTATTTAATCACTGCAGAAAACAGGCAGAAAAACATCAAAGTGTAATTTAACTGGCTGTAAAGCAGCAGGGCACCCGTTAGCTTTTATAGAATGTGATGGCTTGGGTCAGCTCCAGATAAGACACACTGTAAATCAACAAAAATAGTGTCATTCAGTGACATTCATGTCATTTAATAATGAATAATGCCAAAAAACATTCTAGATTCCCCAATAAACCTTTCAGTGAACAGTTCTTAAAAGAACTGTTTTGTTTTCTTAATGTGAAGAACATCTAAAGAAACTTTTTCCACAGTAAAGAGCGTTTTGTGCAATGGAAAGGTTCTTCATGGAACCATAGATGCCAATAAATAACCTTTATTTTTTAATAGTGAAATGTTGTAATCTAAGTTCTAGCATTTGGCCTACAATTGCCAATTTACACGACTGTACGTTGAAGATACAGGTATCTGTGCAGAAGCAAAACTTCCAGATGTTCCTGTGAGAAGATCAATGCCTGCAAGCCGCACAGGAATGTGGATTCTGTGGGAAACCAGGACAGTGTTTCCGTTAAATCTGAGCTCCTGATAAATGACCTCACACATGACTTCCATATACTGCAGGACTGAGCCAGTTTTCTGTCTCCAAGATTTCACTCCCATATGCTCACTATAATTTAAAATAGCTCATGAAGAGGATGTAAATATTCTCTTCATTGCATGCATTGAAGAGTAGAGTATTTTACACATTGGCTGAATTTGTACATCAACTTGTACAGAGGCTAGGCCATGGTATTAAAAAAAAAATTAATATATTAGTTTTTTGTACATGTTGATTTTTTATTTTTTTTTATCTTATATGATAAATGACTTGTGTCTTATGAGTAAAAGCTGTTGTCCTTTTATCGCCAAATACACAAAATGTATCTCAACTTGTAAGGGAAACACCAGTTAAAAAAAATAAATTCATGTTAGCTTAGGGATAGTCAAGTCAAGTGATTTTATTTATCTAGCACTTTATACAATATGGACTGTTTCAAAAAAGCTTATAAACAGGAAAATAATGATTCAATGATGCAAACAGAATTCAATTCTGCTGTAAATCAGCTCTAAAAAGACAATAGTAAACAGTCATAATTCAGTTGAAATCAGTTCAGTGTTGATTCAGTTTGGTTCAATAACTGAGTAAAAATCATCAATTATGGAATGAGTTCAATTCATCTATAAAGCAGCTCTGGAGAAAACATTTCATCATCCAGATCAGTTCAATTCTCATCTAATAGTGTCAGTGCATTCAAATGGCTGAATATTAAAGGATTAGGTCACTTCAGAATTAAAATTTCCTGACAATTTGCTCATCCCCATGTCATCCAAGATGTTTATGTCTTTATTTCTTCAGTTGGAAAAAAAATAAAATAAATAAAAAAAATTTATAAAACCACATATCTAAGACATTACAGCTCACAGTGCATGTCAGAGCAAATGAGAATCATGAGGTCAAAGGAACTGCCTGAAGAGTTCAGAGACAGAATTGTGGTAAGGCACAGATCTGGCCAAGGTTACAAAAAAATTTCTGCTGCACAAGGTTCCTAAGAGCACAGTGGCCTCCATAATCCTTAAATGGAAGACGTTTGGGATGACCAGAACCCTTCCTAGAGCTGGCTGTCCGGACAAACTGAGCTATCGGGGGAGAAGAGCCTTGGTGAGAGAGGTAAAGAAGAACCCAAAGATCACTGTGGCTGAGCTCCAGAGATGCAGTCGGGAGATGGGAGAAAGTTGTAGAAAGTCAACCATCACTGCAGCCCTCCACCAGTCAGGGCTTTATGGCAGAGTGGCCCAACGGAAGCCTCTCCTCAGTGCAAGACACATGAAAGCCCGCATGGAGTTTGCCAAGATGGTGAGAAATAAGATTCTCTGGTCTGATGAGACCAAGATAGAACTTTTTGGCCTTAATTCTAAGCGGTATGTGTGGAGAAAACCAGGCACTGCTCATCACCTGTCCAATACAGTCCCAACAGTGAAGCATGGTGGTGGCAGCATCATGCTGTGGGGGTGTTTTTCAGCTGCAGGGACAGGACGACTGGTTGCAATCGAGGGAAAGATGAATGCGGCCAAGTACAGGGATATCCTGGACGAATACCTTCTCCAGAGTGCTCAGGACCTCAGACTGGGCCGAAGGTTTACCTTCCAACAAGACAATGACCCTAAGCACACAGCTAAAATAATGAAGGAGTGGCTTCACAACAATTCCGTGACCAGCCAGAGCCCTGACTTAAACCCAATTGAGCATCTCTGGAGAGACCTAAAAATGGCTGTCCACCAACGTTCACCATCCAACCTGACAGAACTGGAGAGGATCTGCAAGGAGGAATGGCAGAGGATCCCCAAATCCAAAAAAAAACAAAAAACATGTGAAAAACAACATGACATCTTTCCCAAAAAGACTCATGGCTGTATTAGAATAAAAGGGTGCTTCTACTAAATACTGAGCAAAGGGTCTGAATACTTAGGACCACGTGATATTTCAGTTTTTCTTTTTTAATAAATCTGCAAAAATGTCAACAATTCTGTGTTTTTCTGTCAATATGGGGTGCTGTGTGTACATTAATGAGGAAAAAAATGAACTTAAATGATTTTAGCAAATGGCTGCAATATAACAAAGAGTGAAAAATTTAAGGGGGTCTGAATACTTTCCGTACCCACTGTATATCTTATTATTATTTTTTTTTTTAGAGCTCTTTGAAGCTGCACTGAAACTGACATTTGCACCTTCAACACGTTGGTAGCTGTTGAAGTCCACTGTATGGAGAAAAATCCTGGAATGTTTTCCTCAAAAACCTTAATTTCTTTTCGACTGAAGAAAGAAAGACAAACATCTTGGATGACATGGGGGTGAGGAAATTATCAGGAAATTTTAATTCTGAAGTGAACTTATCTTTTAACTACCAAACCAGGAAACAATGTGCAGAATTAATCATATGTGTAAAACATTCAAGCTCTACGGAAATACTTAATAGCCGACTTAATATCCCATCAATTGTTGAATGCTGGTTTATTTGCACATGTCATTTTGTAAAGAAAGGTTATGCAAGCCAGTCAGGAGTTGTCATTTTAGGCCTCCCAGTAGTACTGATCGTGCCGAGCATATAAGCATGAATGATATCTCTGGGAGTCTGTACCACACATCTGCCTCTGAATAATGCCCTATACTCCCTTCTGCTGCAAGTCATGAATTACTCAGGTTTTTTGGAGAGGTTTCATTCATTAACATTTCCAATCCAAATTTAAATTGATTCTAAATGCACTGTCAGATTACAGCATTAGTTGAGGATTAACCCTGGTATTCCCATTTTTTGGAAATAGTATGTGAATGCAATTAGACTGGTGAATTTAAATAACTAGAAACTCAAGTCAAGTGCAAGGTTCAATTAAAAATGTTCTAAAAAAAGTTGTTTTTAACAGTTCAAACCGGTGACGAACTATGTTGTTACTGACTCTGCAGTTTTACAGCATTCTGATTGGCTGGAAAGCGCTAACCACCCTGTTATATTTTTGGATCTAATCGCATGACAAGTTTACAACCCACACTTGAAAAAGTGTTAACTTGAGTCAGAGCACATACATCTTCCCTTCTCTCTGTGTTAAATAGTGAATGAAAAGCAATTTTTGGCTTCCAAATATTGTCCAACTGGTCAATCAGGCTGTCCTTGAGGCTAGATCTACCCTTGACATCTACACAGACCACAAATACACTGCGAGAACGGAGTGGGAATCACACAGTGTTCATTCTCTTCAAACCGCAGACAGGAAAAACGCTCTATAAGTACAGCACTGTCTGTGCCTGTGCATCATAATACGTCCATGAAAGGGATCCTTAGTGATTAATATCTCATATCTTCATACCTGCTGACTATTTGACAAACTATTTTCTGAAAATATGTATTATATGTCCAGTTGGACCACAATGATCTCTTTACAAAATATTTTTCATTTACAAATATCACCTGATTGATAGCATTAATTACAAACAAATGTAAAATCTTTATTTTTAATAAATCCGTTCATTAAAACACGCAGAAAAGATCTGATAGTTGTGTTTTAGCCTGTCCCATGTATATTCTTGTCTCTTGATTATTATTACAGAAGACAATAAACATTTTATATATGTAAAAAGAGCTCTTGAATACTTTAAATTGATTTTTTTAAAGTATAGATGCATTTCTAATAATAATTTGGATGCATGCTAATTTCCCAATGACTTGCTTTGGATGTTAAGACTATTTTCGATAGAGTGTAATTCTTTTAAAAGCATTTTTAAAATGTAACCAAAAATAAGTAACATTGGTCAACGGGTACAGCTTTTCACTATGTTTATTTATGTTTTTATGTATTAAATCGCGTCAAAACAGCCCGTTAATATATATATTTTGGCACAACTTTGTCCTCATAAACAGACAGTTCATACTAAATAGTAAAAAATATCTAAATATGAAGTAGGTTAACTGAAGCAAAGAATTAAGTGAATGAATGTAAACCACACTGAAGATACAGTCGGTGTCTATTTTCACTGGCCCGCGATCAACACATCGTAAATAGCCCATGCGTGATTTACAACCACAAAGATGGATTTTCATGCCACTGTTTTTAAGTCAGAAGATCGATAATCTTTTTATTCATTGTGTTCATATCGCAACATCTGTTGGTCTGTTCATGCCTTCTGCTTTGATTGTTTATGAGACCACCAGAGGAATTGTTTATTTTATATTTATTTTTAAGAGTAACACATTTTAAATTTTAGGCAACGTCCGTGTGGTAAACATAAAAATGTTAGATTTGACAAATAACAGGCGAGAATGTGTGTGGATATGGATGGGGTACAGCCTTGAGAAAGTGCTTGAACGAGCTGTAATGATCCGGTAAATCACTCTGTTGATACTATAAGGCAAAATAAGCCTATTATACGTGAATGAATAAATGAAACAAGCCTAATTATGTTTAACATTTATTTAGTTAATTTACACTTCCTCGTTTGCAGTGCATTAAACAGAAAATATATTTCTTCAATCCTAAAACACAACACACAATTATGAGCCCGATTTAAAAAGAAAACAAACTTTTATTCGATTTAATAAGCGCAAAGATAATAATCATGTGGATTATTATTTATATATATTTATTATTATTATTAGCCTATTTACAACTATATATTAGCCTATTTACAGAAAAAAAAAAAAAAAAAAAAAGGTTATATGAAAAATAGGCCTATAGTTTTACGTTTTATATTTTTGCAGATAGGCTAGTTTTAGTTTAGGCTATGATTTTTAAAATTTTATCTGACAGACATTCTAACTAAATAACTAAAGCAATTGCAAAATATTAGTCATTCAAAGTTTCAACTTAACTTTATTTGTCCGTAACTGAAAAACTCGCGTTGACTGATTTGACTTACAAATTTAAAGCACGTAAAAAGTGGCTTTAATTTTAATATCAATGTGAGAAATGCGTTAATTATAGTGTTATAAAGCTACTTATTAAAGGCCTCAACCTGAATATGTGATACGGACCAATTAGCTATCAAAATACACTGACATCCTAAACATAAGGTGGACATTTTCTGGACATGCAGGCTCCTGAGAAATGAACACACAAACGCGTGATGCCACTCACCATAGCACGAGATGAGCCCGCCGTCCTCCAGTTTGCTGTCTTCAGAGGGAGTTTTGCATGTGGGTCTCTGCATAAAGAGATGGTACTTGCTGTACGCGCTCTCGGGTGAGCTATCATCCAGTGACGGACACTCCTGGTGGAATGGACTCCTCGGCTTGTCCCCGTAAGGTTGACCTTTTGCGGGCAGAAAAGTGGGACTGTATTTGGCGTCGCTCGGCTGGAACGTCCTGTAAGGATTGGCCTGCTGGACTCTTCCTTGCCCTGATGATGGGGAATAATATGAATCCATGGAGGTCATATCGCAGTATGAGACGCACGTATCTGCGTTCATACCGACAAAAAAACTGACGCAAAAATATCCTAACTTTTTTTTTTTTTTTTGGGTAAATCTAAACGTCACCCTTGCTCGAGTCTCCTCTCATTCACAGGCGGCCATGCACTTTCTCACACACCCACACCAGGGCGACAGCTGGAGTTGGTTAAAATGATTCAGATGTTTTCCAGAGACTAGGCAAAAGCAAATGCTAAAGCGTCTTTACGGTTAAGTGGAGAAAGAGAGATGCATGAACGGAGGATGATGTCCTGGTGTCCACTAGAGTCCGTGGTCCTGTCATGATAAGAGGTCAGATCGCGGAGCACAGGAGCCTTTCCCTCAAACTAACACGTGAGAAACACAACGCATGACATTAATGTAATTAAAGACCAAACTGACAGGATAGCGGACAAATGGAGCAAGCGAACGTCATAGGCCTATATCAGTGATGCTTTAAAATGAGGAGCAAATGCCGAATTTTATATATATCAAATTTAAATATGTCCATGTTACACTTAATTTTCCTTGTTAAATAAACATTACAGACCAAAGAGAAACCAAATACAACTCTATTTTGTATTTTTACACTATGTAATGCTCTTTAAACCAAGCATACATCTCATAAAGATAGTGTTTTTATGCATTTTTACAATAACTAAAGGCAGTAACAATTTAAACAATATATATTATGTGTGAAGTAATGTTCAGATTTGCTTTTTATTTGCAGTCAAGCTTGTTCACAGACACGAAGATAATTTCCTCAAGCGATTGCTCACTAAAAACTCCCACAGTAATCATGTTTCTGGCTATTTCAAGTTTGATTTTGATATGACATAAATCAGTGATATCTTAGTTGCTACTTTTTAATTAGTCTTCCCATTACCACCATCATTGTCTTTATTCAGGCTAACGTGAAACGAAAACAAGAGTCAGGAATCATCACACAAACCAATGCAATAGTGCGATGGAGGCATTGCCTCCTCTCACATGACTTTCCCCCCTTCATTCTCAATTACCCCCCACTAAACCAGCGTTATCACACAAACAATTCATACGTATTTTACAAGGTGGCTAATTCGTACAATTTGTCTAAACCCCAGAGACGGGATGGTTTAGGGGCGGGGTTAAGGGTAGGTCATTTTTAGGAATTCATACAAATATGGCAACTCATAAAATATGTACGAATTGCCATGAGATCGGGTTGACTAAACCCACCGCGTGCTTTAGGGGGTCTGTTATAAGTCAATGGGCTCAGAGGAGGCAAGCCTCCTGCTGTAACTTCACCTGCGGGTGTCGCTGTTGGACAGTGTTACTTTATAAAAACGAGTGACTTTTTATGTCACATCTTGTAATATTTGCGTTGCTATATTTTAGTAATATCAAATTATTTTCTCATCCAGTTTTTATTTATTTATTTACCTTTTTTTTGAGGATACACTGCCTCCCTTGTCTCCTTGGAAGAAATGCCCCTGGCTTACATACACAAACATACTATTTTAAATGAAAATATTTGTGGAAACAACATCATTATTCAGTCAAAATGGTTCAATATTCTATTAAAGGATGTTGAACAATGTTAGTGTGTAAATAGTGTTTAATCAATGATAATCTATGAAAACAGATTATTAGGCCTATAAAAACCAAAGTAAAAAGTCTTATTTAGAAAAAAAAAACAATAGGTAACACTTAGGTTATTTTAGTGTCATTGTTACATATGTTACATGTAGTTATTATAGTAATAACTAGGCTATAAATAAAATTATGCATAATTACATGCAACTTACCATAAACCAAACCAAACCAAACCCTAAACCGATAGTACATAGTTACTTAATATTACTCAGTACTTAAAGGGTTCACCCAAAAATGAAAATTCTGTCATTAATTACTCACCCTCATGTCGTTCTACACCCGTTAGAACTTCGCTCATCTTCGGAACACAAATTAAGATATTTGTGATGAAATCTGATGGCTCAGTGAGGTCTGCATTGCCAGCAAGTTAATTTACAGTCTTAGTGTCCAGAAAGATACTAAAGACATATTTAAAACAGTTCATGTGACTACAGTGGTTCAATGTTTTAAATGCATAAAAGACACCTTACAATAAAGTGTAACCAAAACATCCAATGTTTTGTAATTATGCAAGTTTACTATTTATGCAATATGAACACTGTCATTGATCTAAATTGAATCAACACTGAACTGACTCAAGCTAAATAATGACACTAGAGCTGCTGCTTAAAGATGAATTTAACTAATTTAATAACTGATGAACATTACACAGTATTGAACTGAATCAACAGTGAACTGACTTGAGCTGAATAATGACACTATTTGCATCATTGATCAGTATGTTCCTGTTTATTATTGTTTTGTGCTTTGAATCTATATTGTGGAAAGGGCTATAAATAAAGATGACTTGACTACTTCAGTTGAATTACTGTTGTGATCTTCACTGGGCTACTGGCGGCTATTCAGACACAATCAGCTTAACCAATTACAAATGGGTGAAAACACTGTCATCCATAACTACCACTTGAGGTCACAGCCGTATTTTTTTTTTTTTTGCATGTTTTTATTCAAGTTTTTGTATGTTTTAATCAATATGTTTTAATCATATATATCACAAGAATCCAAATATCTGACACAATAGTGTATGCATATTTGACAGTTACAGCTGAATAACGGCATCCATCAGTTAAACGATACAGAGCTGTGTTTTTTTCTGCAAAACATATAGCTACCAATTTCATTTTCTCACATGGATAGTACAATATCCACTGGCAATAAAATACAATGCAGTATATTTGATGCCACATATAATAGTGATAGGCTATATGTGACAAGTGTGGCATATTTTAGAAAAAAGGAAGCTATATGTGTGGTCTCTCCTTTTTGGAAGGAGGGATATGAACGACGAGTAATTTCTTGGCAAACTCAACTCTCATGATAGTTTCTGAAATGCAAAACAAGTCCCAAGACCATTTATAATAGTAAAATTATAAGAGTGAGATCTTTTTGAATTGGGTTTACCATAAAATACACAACAAAAAAGATTATTTCATTAAATCTCCCCCATTTAGAAAATGATTTGCAAGGAGAGAAGCCAAAGTTAGCCTAGTGGTCACAGTTTGATGACCAAGTATCCATCAGCAAAAATTTGTTTTGTGTATCTAATTACATCTTTGACCTTCCTGTCTAGTTCAAGAAGTGACAGGGGGGAATGTAAAAAGACCAGATCAGATTTGGACCTGCATCCCTAGAAGCCTGGCCAACCTAAACCAATAATTACAGAAATGTTAAGAATTTGTGAAAGCAACAGGGGGGAAAAACACCTAAATTTTGCGCTAATATCAAAGATTGCACCCCATCCAAATTTCTCACTATTCCTCTATCACTTTTCTGGAAGGAGGGATATGAACAATCTCTTCTATACTTATTTCAGTTACTCAGCTCTTCAACACACAAGATGTATTGCAATTAAATTGTCAAAATTTAAGTTAAAAGAGTTAAAGTTAAAAGACTTCTCTGTGAATATTTTTGCATATGTACAAAATAGCACTAAAGTGATCCACATGAATTATAATAATGCTGTAAACAAATGGCCACATTACAAAATACATCCTTGTCATTCTGATGTTGTCCAGGAGTATGGAGGTGTCTGAGAGGGAGTCTCATTGAGATCTGTAATTGAATTCACATGAGATGGGCAGGAACTCTGTCATCTGATGAGCTGATTCAATTAAGCTCTAGAACTAGTAGTTCTACTGATCTCTAATTGAATAAGAGCACCAAAAGAGACAAAAATGGGTACTATTCTTCCACTTTCTGAATGCTGACGCTCCATCTAAACATTCCACCGCAAACCCTTGAATGTATTATAGAGTCGGTTTCTTTGCTTTGAAAGGTTTTTGCCTATTATATATCTGCTCGCTACTGTACAGAACAGTGTAGAACATAGCTATTTATAATAGAACGCCAAAATAAAAAATAGAATCTACAAACCCAATTCCAAAAACAGTTGGGACACTGTACAAATTGTGAATAAAAAAGGAATGCAATAATTTACAAATCTCATAAACTTATATTTTATTCACAATAGAATATAGATAACATATCAAATGCTGAAAGTGAGACATTTGGAAATGTCATGCCAAATATTGGCTCATTTTGGATTTCATGAGAGCTGCTCATTCCAAAAAAGTTGGGACAGGTAGCAATAAGAGGCCGGAAAAGTTAAATGTACATATAAGGAACAGCTGGAGGACCAATTTGCAACTTATTAGGTCAATTCGCAACATGATTGGGTATAAAAAGAGCCTCTCAGAGTGGCCCTCAGAAATCAAGATGGGCAGAGGATCACCAATTCCTCCAATGCTGCGGTGAAAAATACTGGAGCAATATCAGAAAGGAGTTTCTCAGAGAAAAATTGCAAAGAGTTTGAAGTTATCATCATCTACAGTGCATAATATCATCCAAAGATTCAGAGAATCTGGAACAATCTCTGTGTGTAAGGGTCAATGCCGGAAAACCATACTGGATTCCTGTGATCTTCGGGCCCTTAGACGGCACTGCATCACATACAGGAATACTACTGTAATGGAAATCACAACATGGGCTCAGGAATACTTTCAGAAAACATTGTCGGTGAACACAATCCACCGTGCCATTCACCGTTGCTGACTAAAACTCTATAGGTCAAAAAAGAAGCCATATCTAAACATGATCCAGAAGCGCAGGCGTTTTCTCTGGGCCAAGGCTCATTTAAAATGGACTGTGGCAAAGTGGAAAACTGTTCTGTGGTCAGACGAATCAAAATTTGAAGTTCTTTTTGGAAAACTGGGACGCCATGTCATCCGGAGTAAAGAGGTCAAGGACAACCCAAGTTGTTATCAGCGCTCAGTTCAGAAGCCTGCATCTCTGATGGTATGGGGTTGCATGAGTGCGTGTGGCATGGGCAGCTTACACATCTGGAAAGGCATCATCAATGCTGAAAGGTATATCCAAGTTCTAGAACAACATATGCTCCCATCCAGACATCGTCTCTTTCAGGGAAGACCTTGCATTTTCCAACATGACAATGCCAGACCACATACTGCATTAATTACAACATCATGGCTGCGTAGAAGAAGGATCCGGGTAGTGAAATGGCCAGCCTGCAGTCCAGATCTTTCACCCATAGAAAACATTTGGTGCATCATAAAGAGGAAGATGCAACAAAGAAAACCTAAGACAGTTGAGCAACTTGTCTCCTCATTCCCCAGACGTGTGCAGACTGTTATAAAAAGAAGAGGGGATGCCACACAGTGGTAAACATGGCCTTGTCCCAACTTTTTTGAGATGTGTTGATGCCATGAAATGGATGGATGGATGGGCACCATAACACAAACTAACCAAAACAGCCAAACAAAAAAGTATATGTAATAACACTGCCTGCACTTTGTGGTTTTCTTTGGCTCTAGAGATCACAGAATGATGGAGATCTCAATTACAAAGACACAGACAAGAAATATGGAATCAAACACAGTGCTGATTGGGTCTGTCAGCAAGAATTGGTTAGTTAACTTTATCTTCAGGAGTGATGACATCATGATGTGTTTCAAGAGAGCCCCTGATTGCTCTCTTTAGATTGGCCTTAGTCTGTTTCAAGAGATTCCTCAATGGAATATCTATTTACATGAGGTGTGGATAGGTTTCAGCTGGGTAAAAAGTGGAACATTTTGAAAACAAACTAAGATTGACTATGGAATTTAGGTTTGACAGAGGGTTGCCTGATATTCCTCCCCAGCAACAAGTGAAGAGGTCAACCTCAATTTTCTGCTTCCTAAAAGTGATTTTTAAATCCACCTTTATCAAAAACAGTCCTACGAATCATTTTACTGCTGCAGTTATTTGAATAAGGTCAAAAAAATAAATGTATGAAACATAACATTAAATGTTATGTAATGAGAAACAACATTACAATATAAAACCATTGACTATCTTTGCACATCGAGTCTGAAATTTTCGCATGTGTTTTTTCATATTCGTCATCCCAAAAATTCATCACGCACAGAAACCTTACACACTGAGTCCAATACGTATTAATTAATTGGTTGCGAAAAAAATTCTCTTTTCAAGAGTCTTCAAGCAGTGAGGATTTTGTTGTCTTCTCTCTTGTTAAAAAGATTGCGTAGAGAAAAAGGAGAGAGACTGCGGGATTATTCCAAGCGATTCAAAGTTTACTTCAGGATGTCAGTGGCTCAGTTTGATGCTTTTCTAGCTATACTAAAGCCACATATTAAAAAGAAGACCTCCAATATATATGTTTTTCTGTACTTTGTTTGTCATACAGTGCTTTGTGCTGCGAGACAAAGTGGATCAATTTGTCAGATGCCAATGGCCCTGTGCCAAATGGCACCCTAAACACTCGTGGTCTTCCTACGAGTCCGCACTTTTGTGACATAACGCCGCTTTGACTGTCAGGAAGATATCTGCTATAGAGTTTGCACCAGTGTGGGCTCAGCAAAAGTGCGCATCGAGGGCACAAAGGGGGCCCTCGCGAGCACCCTTCTGAAGCCTAAAATTTACAAATGGGACACCATATGGTTTTGTAGACTTAAAGGTGCCGTAGAACGTCTTTTCAAAATATGTAATATAAGTCTAAGGTGTCCTCTGAATGTGTCTGTGAAGTTTCAGCTCAAAATACCCCATAGATTTTTTTTAATCAATTTTTTCAATTTTAGGGCATCATTAACTATGCGCCGATTCAGGCTGCGGCCCCTTTAAATTTCGCACTCCCTGCCCCGAGCTCTCGACTATAATACAGTGTATTTACAAAGTTCAAACAGCTAATATAACCCTCAAATGGATCTTTACAAGATGTTCGTCATGCATACTGCATGCCTGGATCAGATCATGTGAGTATAGTATTTATTTGGATGTTTACATTTGATTCTGAATGAGTTTGATAGTGCTCCGTGGCTAAAGCTAACATTACGCACTGTTGGAGAGATTTATAAAGAATGAAGTTGTGTTTATGAATTATACAGACTGCAAGTATTTAAAAATGAAAATAGAGACAGTCTTTTCTCCGTGAATACAGTAACTTTAACCACATTTAACAGTACATTAGCAACATGCTGACGAAACATTTAGAAAGACAATTTACAAATATCACTAAAAATATCATGATATCATGGATCATGTCAGTTATTATTGCTCCATCTGCCATTTTTCACTGCTGTTATTGCTTGCTTACCTAGTCTGATGATTCAGCTGTGCACAGATCCAGACGTTAATACTGGCTGCCCTTGTCTAATGCCTTGAACATGGGCTGGCATATGCAAATATTGGGGTCATACATATTAATGATCCCGACTCTTACGTAACAGTCGGTGTTATGTTGAGATTCGCCTGTTCTTCAGAGGTCTTTTAAACAAATTAGATTTATATAAGAAGGAGGAAACAATGGAGTTTGAAACTCAATGTATGTCTTTTCCATGTACTGAACTCTTGTTATTCAACTATGCCGAGGTAAATTAAATTTTTAATTCTAGGGCACCTTTAATATATAAAATGTTCCTAACAGTTTTACAAGAACATCATATTTCAAATATCAAAACACCAGTGCAGTTTTTCCGGTTTGTTCTTCTCGGCGTGGTTTGTCTCTAAGCATATTTTTGATATAATATCATTTTAAGCACTGTGTTTCTCACAGCACTTCTACAGGTGGTTCAGCAGCCCTGACCGCTGGGTCTGAGGTCATACTGAAGTAGGAACAGAAGACCTTCTCAGCCAGTAATTATCTGGAATGTCCTGACAGAGACAAGACTGAGGCTCTTTCATACTCTAATGAAAGTCATACTCCCTGTCTTAACATGGAAAGGACACTTGTTAAACTAGTGCCATGTCTCTATTCGACTATTCGAGGATGAAGAGGGTAAGACAGTGAGGGTGACACATAGGGTCCACCCATCTCTCGCTATTAATCCGCACATGATGTCCAATTTATTTATACATTAGGTTTTTATATATATATATATATATATATATATATATATATATATATATATATATATATATATATATATATATATATATACTTTTATATTATATATACACTTTTCAATGAATTATTTTTTATATTAAGACACTTTTACTTTTTTTTTTTTTACTTTTACATTTTTACATTAATGCTGATATTAATATTGATTTTATTGTGTGTGTGTGTGTGTATATATATATATACATATAAATATATATATATATATATATATATATATATATATATATATATATATATATATATATTAAATGAACCATTAGAATATTATTGGTTTGTAAGAATTATGTGTTTATTTTAATGATGCACAGATTCTCAGTTAATACCTATAGCCAGTTATATCTGCCGATACCGATTAAAGAGTTTCCTTTTATTAAGAAAAAAAATATCTCCCATCTAAACTATACCAGGAACCCTCCCATTTGGTATATAACTATAATATTAGAGGTTAAAATGAACAACAAAGCCCAAACAATTATATAATTATTAAAACAAAGAAACATTTTGGTCTATGACTCGTATAGCCACATAAGTCAGGTTTTTTGGTAGGCTACTGGTTAAACCTAAGTGTTGCAGACAAAAGACCCTCACATTCACTTTTTCACTTTACGCCTAAGGCTCACGCGCCCTGCCCACTGACAGCTTATTGAATTACAGCTAATATTTCAATTGATATCACATGGAGCGAAAACGTTTTTCAGTCACGGCTTTTGCTCTCAAATGCCTAGAGTTCAGTTTAGATGATAAGAACTAACTTTAGTCTTGATTCCCAGCTGCTCTGCTAAGTCTGATACATACAGGCCTTGACTGTACAGGACAGTGACTGGCTTATTGTATATGGGAGAAGTTCAATAATGTAATTATCATATGTAATTATACGAGCTACAGACTTTTACTGTAGAGTCTAAAGAAGGTTCTGTCCTTTTTACAAAAGACAAAAGTGTGGCACAACTAGGAGAGAAGGATTATGGGATATAGCAGAACTTGTTGTTACCATGAACCCATAAGACCAAGGATATATAGCAGTTCATTTTTCTAAAATATTCTGTACATGTACAACATCCCTTCTTTTCTAACAAAGCTATATGGGTTTGTATTGTGTGGAGCAATATGAACAATTTCAAATCAGGCTTCAAACCCGTAGATCTCTTTGGCTGTTCCAGGAACTTGTATTATGAATACTAACAGATCTAAATCCATCTCTGCTTTTATTTGAAGGAATGACAGACATTGAATCTATCATGTTAGAATAGGATTTTCAGAGTCAAAGCAAACAATACGATTTCACACACACTTAATTTAAGTTTTACGTTTTAAGTTTTTAATATAGTCTTCTTAATCTAAAATGATTACTATATATATACAGTGGGTACGGAAAGTATTCTGACGTTTACCATCCAACCTGACAGAACTGGAGAGGATCTGCAAGGAGGAATGGCAGAGGATCCCCAACTTGTTGCATCTTTCCCAAAAAGACTCATGGCTGTATTAGAATAAAAGGGTGCTTCTACTAAATACTGAGCAAAGGGTCTGAATACTTAGGACCATGTGATATTTCAGTTTTTCTTTTTTAATAAATCTGCAAAAATGTCAACAATTCTTTGTTTTTCTGTCAATATGGGGTGCTGTGTGTACATTAATGAGGAAAAAACATGAACTTAAATGATTTTAGTAAATGGCTGCAATATAACAAAGAGTGAATAATATAAGGGGGTCTGAATAATTTCTGTACCCACTGTATATATTAAAGATAGCCTTATCTTTGCAGTGTGTTGTAGTAGAAAACAAATAAGTTAGATGCTTTTTGTTTACATTTATTACTAATTTCTTGGTAACACTTTTTACAATAAGGTTGACACTGGTTAACTACATTAGTTAACATGAACTAACAATCAACAATACTTAATCAAGATTTACATTTACTATATTTTTAAAAAGTTGTATCTCTTAACATTAGTTAATGCATTGTGAACTAACATTAAAGGTTAGTAAATACTGTAAAAAAAATGCTCGTTAGTTCATGTTATTCCATTAAAGGCACAATATATTTTTAAAATATCCAAAATCCACTAGAACAATGTTATTTATTTTGTCTACTTGTGTACTTACATTATCCCAAATGTTTCCAAGAATGTTTCAATCCAGAGAAATAAGCAGTTTTACCAGGACATGGACTGTGTCTGTGCGTCACATATCAATGGCATCATACCCACATTACCCTTGGTTTTGTAGAACCATGGAAACACCAAAGACGCTATGTTTTTTTTATTTACCACGAGTACCATGTTTTACCATGCCTAATATCAATCTAGCTTACTGCAGTGTGCAACAAGAGTCTCATAGCAGCCGCCGAGCGAACGCAGAGTAGCACTATAACAACTTTTTAATGCAAAAATTGATCTAATATGATAAACAGTGCTGCGTTACCCCACATAAGCTTGACCAGAAGAAGCAGAAGTGGCGACTGTGGCATAAAAAAATTTCCGCTGCTCTTGAGTCGTGTGTCACGCTCGTCTCTCATTAGCAATCGCTCCAGCGGCCTCGTTTCTGCTCGCCCTGCTCTGCTTCATACTAAAATAATGTTAATAATCTCATCCATGAACATGATTTCTGCCCGATTCCTGTTGGATTCTTTTCCACCGGCTGTAGATGTGAAGACAACACCTCCCATGATTCCACGAAATCAATGCATCATCAAGCTATGCCTTTGTTTTGAATAAGCGACCTCTAACGGCAAAAATATTGTGCCTTTAAGTAATGTTAACATATGAGATCTTATTGTAAAGTATTACCATTTTTTTCTTCAAAAAATGAAATGCTTAACCTTTGAAGCATCAAATAAATAGTTTTTAAAAATAGTTGTGTGCAATAATGCAAAATGGAGCACTTCTCACTCTTCCACAGCAATACGGAGCCACCACTGAAAATGACACATACTTCTCAACTTTTAGTTTAGATTTATATCATGGGCTAGTCTGTTAACTGTAAATCATCATAGATGAGGGGGTGAAAGCTGTAATGTATCTGTAAACAATTACTTATTCTGCAGCTTAGAAGACAGCACAGAAGAACACAATCCATGCAGATTCTGGTATCACACAGAAATGAGCTATGGAGATAAAGTGGAGTCAGAAAGTTGGAGGGAAAGATGCAGATGGAATAAATAATAGATCGTAGAAAATTCCCTAGATAATGAAAAACATATCTTCCCTGTTTTGGAAGGGGTTTGGTTTAGTGATGTTTTATCACCCGTCTGTTTATCATATTTTTCTAAACATATTGACCTGAGCCAGTTTTCTCGCAGAACATTTACCCTGTCATTATAGGCTCTGTCAAATCGTTTCATAGTCACGTAAAAAAAAATTCTTTCCTAATCCACATGTAAATAAATGATACCCGAGAGGTTGCCAGCCAAAAATAATTGCTGCAAATAACAAATCTACGGAACACAATGGGCACATCAATATGGAGTTTCAAAAGACGATATGACAGCACCTTTGAACAAAGCACAGTCAGATCATAATGAACTGCAGATGCACATGTGGATGTTCTAGATTTCCAGATTTCGGGTTTTTAAAGAGAGTACCAGTGCAATCTATGCTATCTTATACTTTAGATGTAGATCTGATCTCAGTTTTGAAATTTCAAAAGAACATTCATGCTTTATATGTTATATATTAGGTCTATCTCCAGAATCTGACTGAAATCCACATCACATTCACATGTAGAGACCAGATATACTTTTAAGTTCATGTTCCTCATCAGATTAGAACTATTTTAGTCTTTAGTTTTATTATTATCCCATAGATGTATTGTATCTTCAGTCAGCAGCTGAGATCTGATAGAGCCTTCAATCTTTAGACAGCTGGACTCCAGACCAAGTGTTCTTCTTCATTTTTTTTTTCTTTCTTTCTTTCTTTCTTTCTTTTTTTTTTTTTTTGATCATCTGCCATCACACTAAATGCAAACCTTTTAGATGATGCACCCAAGATTCAAATTCTTAGGTTAAGTCCAACAGGAATTCTGTGGCTCAAATGTTCATGTGGGCCTTTAAAACCTTTAATCTTCACCATCAGACAGAGCCTTACAGAAGAAGTTCCAGTTGTTGGGTCAGTCCAATCCAGAAACACTTACATATGGGAAGCATTTCGGAATAACTTACAACTTCAGAAACATGTGTAAAAGCCATTGATGGAATGGAAGAAGATTTATGTTCCACAGTAGAGCTGCATCAGCATCTCAACTAATAATTTCTCATACAGTAGTTTCATGCAAAGAGTATTCTGTGGATGTGTGGATATCTTGATGAAGGTTTAATGGTCATTAATGAAGACTATATTGTGTTATTGTCAAAGAAAACAATATAAGTTTGATCATGGTTTACAGCTTACAACAGTGAAGAGATATAAAAGAGAGCGGGGCTTGCTGTCGCAGAGGAAAGTTGCCTCAGGGGATATATCTATGTCTACCACTATTGGGGCATGTTGTCACAATATGGGTCTATATGTATATTTTGTTCATGGGCAATAATGATGGAAATATCTTTAATGCCAAAAATGTATCAACCCTGAGAAATATTGACTGAACTAAATGTGACAAAAAGCCCCACTCCTCCCTATATTAAAATTCAGCTTTTAAAAATACAATAAATAAAACATTTACTGACATGTACATACATTATATATATATATATATATATATATATATATATATATATATATATATATATATATATATATATTAGACCACTAAAATAAAAACATATGTGTAATGTGACATGTTTTACTGCTGAAAACAGAATTACAATATGACCATACAAGAACAAAAAGGGGGCCAAAGAAAAGAGCACAACTAGGCTAAGACTAAAGGGGCTATAGGTGCTGGTCATATAATTAGAATATCATCAAAAAGTTGATTTATTTCACTAATTCCATTCAAAAAGTGAAACTTGTATATTATATTCATTCATTACACAGAGACTGAAATATTTCAAATGTTTATTTCTTTTAATTTTGATGATTATAACTGACAACTAAAGAAAATCCCAAATTCAGAATCTCAGAAAATTAGAATATTGTGAAAAGGTTCAATATTGAAGACACCTGGTGCCACACTCCAATCAGCTAATTAACTCAAAACACCTGCAAAGGCCTTTAAAAGGCTACACAATCATGGGGAAGACTGCTGACTTGACAGTTGTCCAAAAGACGACCATTGACACCTTGCACAAGGAGGGCAAGACACAAAAGGTCATTTCAAAAGAGGCTGGCTGTTCACAGAGCTCTGTGTCTAAGCACATTAATAGAGAGGCGAAGGGAAGGAAAAGATGTGCTAGAAAAAAGTGTACAAGCAATATGGATAACCGCACCCTGGAGAGGATTGTGAAACAAAACCCATTAAAAAATGTGGGGGAGATTCACAAAGAGTGGACTGCAGCTGGAGTCAGTGCTTCAAGAACCACTACACACAGACATATGCAAGACATGGGTTTCAGCTGTCGCATACCTTGTGTCAAGCCACTCTTGAACAACAGACAGCGTCAGAAGCATCTAAAGACAAAAAGGACTGGACTGCTGCTGAGTGGTCCAAAGTTATGTTCTCTGATGAAAGTAAATTTTGCATTTCCTTTGGAAATCAGGGTACCAAAGTCTGGAGGAAGAGAGGAGAGGCACACAATCCACGTTGCTTGAGGTCCAGTGTAAAGTTTCCACAGTCAGTGATGGTTTGGGGTGCCATGTCATCTGCTGGTGTTGGTCCACTGTGTTTTCTGAGGTCCAAGGTCAACGCAGCCGTATACCAGGACGTTTTAGAGCACTTCATGCTTCCTGCTGCTGACCAACTTTATGGAAATGCAGATTTCATTTTCCAACAGGACTTGGCACCTGCACACAGTGCCAAAGCTACCAGTACCTGGTTTAAGGACCATGGCATCCCGAGGAAGTATGAAGAGGAAGATGTGATATGCCAGATCCAACAATGCAGAAGAGCTGAAGGTCACTATCAGAGCAACCTGGGCTCTCATAACACCTGAGCAGTGCCACAGACTGATCGACTCCATGCCACGCCGCATTGCTGCAGTAATTCAGGCAAAAAGAGCCCCAACTAAGTATTGAGTGCCGTACTTTTCATGTTCATACTTTTCAGTTGGCCAAGATTTCTAAAAATACTTTCTTTATTTGACTCCAGCTGTCTTAAGTAATATTCTAATTTTCTGAGATACTGAATTTGGGATTTTCCTTAGTTGTCAGTTATAATCATCAAAATGAAAAGAAATAAACATTTTAAATATATCAGTCTGTGTGTAATGAATGAATATAATATACAAGTTTCACTTTTTGAATGGAATTAGTGAAATAAATCAACTTTTTGATGATATTCTAATTATATGACCAGCACCTGTAAGTAAGAATTTTCATGTATGAGTCGTTTTGTGTTGCTAATGTGTTAACAGCTTGTAAACTTAAAAAACGAGACCTTCCCCAACTTCCTAGGTTGTCAATGAAAGCCTGTAGACTGATTAATTTTAATTTGAAGAACTCGGGCCGGTTTTGCCGGGAAAATCAAAAGGATGTGACGGTTACTCGCGAGCCTCTCTTCCGATCAAATGACACATTAAACTAATACTATAATGCCGAAAGAGCTATTCTGTATTGTAATGTTAATGTGTCATGCAAAGAAAATGGATTAATTCAAACTACAGACACATAGCACAAATCTCTCAAATATAATATAACAGTGTAATTTTAATTACCTCATATGTCGACATGATGCCGGTGAATCGCAGATCTGGTGCAAACATATCCACATCGCTATGATCAGATGCTTTCTTGACTGTTTTCTCACCGCTGTCATCTTTGTTGTTTATTTTGTTAAAGCGCGCAGCACAAATTTACATATTCTAAACGTAAACGTCGCTCTCAGCAGCGTGGACGGTGTCCGGATGTTCCTTAACAGTAAAGGTATTTCTAACTTCCTTTTTTCTTCTAAGCAAAGAACGAAAAATTATCACCATATCGGGAATTGAATCACGTTCAGTCTCTTCAGTGCACATGATGAGCACGAGCAATAAGTTGCTGATTGCAATAGTTTCTAGCCCTTTTAACACAAAGTAATGAATGAAAACAACAGCTTAAAATTCTTAAATAAACTTAATCTTCTTTCACTTTTCATTTTTGTAAAACTTAAAGATTTACAGTAAAAATGTTTACAAAAAAAAACATTATCGTTTTCTTGAACTTACATTTAAGAATAAAATAAATCCTAAAATAAAAAAAATTATCAGATAAATAGGCCTATGTGTACATGTGTGTACATCTTTAATCATAATACCAAAGGTTATGCAATTTCTAGTAAACTCAAAATAAAAACCTAATGGAAATTGCCCATTTATTTGGATATTTGGCGCCCCCTTCTGTTTATAGCGAGAGCACAAAGTCCCAGGATCAAGAGATCCATGAGCAACACAACTTCCACAGACTTTAGAAAGACAGCTGCAACATATGATATACCCCTGGTTTCACAGACAAGAATTAAGCTATTTCTAGACTAAAATGCATGTTTGAGCTGTTTTAACTGAAATCATCTTGTACTGACATATATTAAAACATTGTTTTGTTTTTTGTCTAGTGTACATTTATAAAAGCTACTGAACTAAGGCCTAATCTTGGTTTAGGCTAAGCCCTGTCTGTGAAACCGGGCCTGAATGTCTTACAATTTCCATCAGCGGCATGGTGGACTCTTTAACTCTTATTTATGAATGAGTGGAGGCACATTGCAGATGTGTTACAACTAACAAAAAATGTCTGGAGTAGATGATTTGGTCAGTCCACCCAAGCCAGGTTCATTGCTTCTCAGTTAAGACTGTCTCAACACTGGCTTCTGGTAAAGCTCAGCATCTGAACTCTTTCAAAGCTGGGCAGTGGGGTGGAAAACACATGGAACTCTTGTTTACAACCTGTGGCTTTCAGATGTATTCCTTTGCCAAGACAGGTCTGGTCGCTTGTCCCCCTCATGCAGATCTCCTGAACCCTGTGACCTCCAGAAAAGTATGAATAGTATGGGCTATACTGCATAAATACATTAAATGGGATTTTTTAGTTGCTTGTTTTTTAGGGCTGGATTTGTTACTGCTTCAAGTTTTTTGAACTGTTGCATGACTGGATATAAATGAGAAGTTTCCCTCTATAGCATCAGGCCTTAAGTTAGCTGATGTGATTAGATAGTATCTGACCAGTTGTTCTCATTTCTCACTTCAAACTATGATAGTGGTGTTTACTTAAAGGGTTAGTTCACCCAAAAATTAAAATAATGTCATTTATAAGAGGTAGGAATTGAGGACTCTGTTGTGTATTGATATATGATATATGTACTGTTTTTATGATGTAGGTTTTTGGAATTGAAATGTGTTTTTTTTTTTTTTTTTTTAATTTTATATGTTGTATGTTATATGTGTTATGTCTTGATGTGGCAGCAGTTTCCCTAATCTAAAACAAATTTCTCCTAAGGGAGACAATAAATGCTACCTTGACCTTGACCTTATTACTCACTCTCATGCCGTTTCACACCTGTAAGACCTTTGTTAATCTGCATAGGGAGCAATGACATTTCCTCTCTCAAGATCCATAAAGGTACTAAAAACATATTTAAATCAGTTCATCAGCATATCGAATCATGATTCGGATTGTGTGTCAAACCGCCAAACTGCTGAAATCACGTGACTTTGGTGCTCCGAAGCGCTGATTCGACACGCTGATTCATAACGCTCCGAAGCTTCCTGAAGCAGTATTTTGAAATCGGACGTCACTATATAAGTAATTATTTTGTTTTTTTGGCGCACCAAAAATATTCTCGTCGCTTTATAATATTAATATTGAACCACTGTACTCACATGAACTGATTTAAATATGTTTTTAGTACCTTTATGGATCTTGAGAGAGGAAATATCATTGCTGGCTATGCAGGCCTCACTGAGACATCGGATTTCATCAAAAATATCTTAATTTGTGTTCCGAAAAGATGAACGAAGGTCTAATGGGTGTGGAACAGCATAAGGGTGAGTAATTAATGACATTATTTTCATTTTTGGGTGAACTAACCCTTTAAGTGAACTGCATAAACCTAAGCATTTTCCTAAAAGAAACAGCTCAACTGTTATCAACATTGATAATAATAAGCAAATCAGCATATTAGAATGATTTCTGAAGGATCATGTGACACTGAAGACTGGAGTTATGATCACAGGAATAAATTACATTTTAAAATATATTAAATATATTGTGAAATATTACTGTTTTTATGTATTTTAAATAGCATTTATTACTTATTGCTGTTTTTATTATGTTGTTATTGGTGACTCTCTCTCCTGTGTCTACAGAGACAGCGGTTTTATTCTGCTTCACATCCGTTTGTTTAGGTGGGAAAAAATCCAGAGTATGTCCAGAGTATGAGTCATTTTATTTATTCGGGCTCCAAGAAAGATGTCTTCACATTTTATGGCAGTTGTGTTACAAATAACACTATAATTCAAATCTAACTTTCTGTGAAAGTAGCAAAGGGAATCAGTTTTTTATTGCAATTAACTTTACAAACTGTATTTATGCTGTTATTAAAAAATACACTAATAGAAAAACAAGTTTAAGTTGCTGGTGGTAATTTATCTCAAGTTTAAATAAAAAATACAGAGATGATATACATGGCGGTGGCTCCTGGAGCCAGAAGATAAATCTTCTTTTTAGTAAAGGGTTTGTTTGCAAATGTTGACAGGATGTTACATTTAGTTTATGATTGAAGCAGAACACTATACTATGCTGCCGTTAAGTTTGGTCCACTCAAAAATGTCCTGCTCACACACAATGTCCGAATTGATGAGCAGGTAGCGATCTCCGACGCAGAAGTGTTTCTGACAGGCAGCGCATTTGAAGCATTCGAGGTGATAGACTTTGTCACGGACACGCATTGTCATTTCAAAGGCCCGGATCCTCTTTTCACAGGAAGCGCAGAGTCCGTCCTGACCAAACAGTCTGCAGAGAAGAAAACAGACTTATTTACGCACTTGAAAGGTAGCAGGTAGTCACATACCAAAAATTCATGTTAAATTAAAGTAATACTTTTTGTATGTACAATAAAGAGGGCAAACAGGGTGAGGGATTGTTTTAAACACAATTTTCAGCATTGCCAAGTAAGACATGTTCCTGGATCAACATCTTTTGTTGATCCTGGAACAGCATTCCTGTCCAAAAACACAGTCCTAAACCTATCCCTATACATAAACTTGACCCTACCCATAACTTATCCCTAAACTCAAATGGAAATTATAGGTGAGTATGAGTGGTGTAGAAGCCCCTTAGCTGTAAACCTATTCCTCTAATCTGATTGGTTGACTGGAATGTTTGTCCAGGAACATTTTCTACTTGGTGAAATCACGTTCACCCAAACATAACGCAGTAATTCCCACACACATACAGGTGAAATAGTACAACCATGTAATGAATAAAAAATAAATCAACCAAAGAATCAACAGTTACACTTGCTGAAAACACCTCATTTCTGCTCAGAATGAGTTTAAAGCTGACACTCCACAGTCCAAAGTTTTTTGCTTTGTCACTTTTCACTGATGACTGTCATTTGGATCTTTCTGGATTACAATCCACCATCAAAATGATAAGTTTATTTATTTCAGCTGCTGTGAGAAAAGGCTATAAATGTGCCGCTACGTGATAAAACCGACTAGCCTGAACGGGACTCCTTCTTCCTTTCTGTTTACGGACGTGACGTAATGACGGAAATTCACCATGTCGCTCTTATTATAAAACATTATTACAAGCTTGACGTTGTGAATCGAGACAACTATAATGAGATAGTTTTGAACACTGGCTGGTTATGTACTTGCTCAAAAATTGATTTTTGATTATTTTTAACCAAAAAAAGTTACAGACTGCAGCTTTAACATGCAAAATAATAAGCCTAATTAGTGAAAGTAAAGATCCACTTCCAAAAGCATTTAAAAAATGTATATTCACAGTTTGTGAAAATGTAAACATTAAAGTACAATTAGAAAATGTTCAAAAAATATTTGTTAAATACAGTTTTAACTTTTTTAATTATTGTTTTATTGTTGTTATGTGTTTTTGTAAAGTAATAATTTTGAAATAATACAATACTGCACTAATACAATAAAAAAATGCTGGGTTAAAATAACCCAAGTTGGGTTGAAAATGGACAAACCCAGCGGTTGGGTTGTTTTAACAGAGCAGTTGGGTTAAATGTTTGCCCAACGTACTGGGTAGTTTTATTTACCTCAACTATTGATTAAAAATGACTATATGGCTGGCCTAATATGAATCCAAAATCCAAAAATCAGACACATAATTACTAGAGGCAACAATAATAATCAAAAGGTGAACATTTATTAATAACCAATTTAATAAATGTTTATTGTTTAACTATTATTCATAAAACTAATTAATAAATGTTAATTTATTAAACATATTAATTAATGTTAATTTCCAAAATACTTTGGGTTCATTTTAAGCAAGCAATACAGTATTTTTTTAAACAATAGTTGATTTAAATAAAACTACCTAGTAGGTTGGACAAACATTTAACCCAACTGCTGAGTTAAAACAAACCAATCACTGGGTTTTTCCATTTTCAACCCAGTTTGTTTTGTTTTTAACCCAGCATTTTTAGAGTGTGTTTAAATCTCTTTGCTATCCACAATGATTACTATTTTTTATATCATAATTTGATGAAACGCGTTAAAACCAGTTAGTCTGATTAATTATTAATTATAATAGTAGTATATGGAACCCACAACAATTAAAAAAATAAAAGCATACAAAATATTGTCCCCGTTTTTTGATTCACAGAAAATAAGTGAGATTTCAATGATATTTTGACCACTGAACTAGGTAATGTTCAGTGAACTAGATGACTGGTCACCTACAGATTATACGGTAATGTGGAAACGTCTTAAGAACATTCATTTTAACGCCAGAAAATACAGACATACATGCAAGCATGTTTATTAATTTACTTATTACATGTAAATTATGATTTGCTGATAATGAAAGGGTTAAAGTCATCGTAAAATCTAAATAGACAATTGCTGTTTTTTAAATGTAATATTGCAGTATTTATTATACATTATTTATCCATTTATATCATTATTATTTTTAAATTCATGCCCTTTTAATCTAAAAAATAAAAAAAAATAAAAAACTCCTCCCTCTTGAAACAACATCTCTTCTCTGATGACGTGTCTTCTGGCGCGAGGGCGGGGAAACCTGTCACTCACATAAGATCACAGCAAGAGCAAACCTCAGCCATCCAATCAATTCCCGATGGACAAAATGAAGTCGCGTCCTACATTTTTTGTTTTTTCTTGTTCGAGAAGCCGTTTCACTCGGCTATATGTCACAATATATATATAAAATATGTCTATTTTATGTCCACTTTAAACGCTCAACGCACGCCTGCCAGTCTTACCTGAGGTAGTCTCTCCTACACAGCTTCCTGCCAAGTTTGTAGTAAAGCCTGCGGCCCACTTCCCCTAAGCGGCAGCCGCAGAGGTCACAGCTCAGGCAGTCTTCGTGCCAGTACTGCTCAATGGCCTTGAGGAAGAACCGGTCCCCGATGCTTTGCTGGCAGCCGCCACAGGTCAACAGCGACGGCGGCATCTGAAGCACCTCATCGACGGGTTCCCTGTGGATGAGCATTTCCATTAAAACATGCGATGCACCATTATGAACACCAGATGTCACTCGTGCATAGGCTACATTATTGAAAACACTAAACTAAAAATTATTTATGTGTTCAATACAGATAAAACTGGCATACAGATAATCTACGTTTTTGTAGACTTGCCTGCATTTGTTTTTATAAATAACTTGCTTAAGCTGTAACTACTGACACGTGATCCCAAGGGAGAAAAGTGTTAAGTGCAGTAGGCAAATGAGGCGCTTTGGTTCACTGCACACTTAAATTAACCATATTCCCACTGGTTAACATTTGAGACTAAATGTTTAAAAAGAATTCCTGATGTATTTTATACAGCATTTTTGCATAGAAGCAAAAAAGTGCAGACTTTTTGATTTAATGTGAACATTTTTTACTAGTCACATGACCGGAAGTGTTTAACCCCTCTGAGTCTGAAGGATTATGTTTGTCAAAGCTTCATTAAAAGAAGCAAACACCTCATGATACAGATATGAGTGCCAAACTTGGAAGCCTACATATAATATTTAAAGGGTCTCTATGAATGTATTAGCTTATATTGAGATATAAATCATTACAATATGTAAACACACACACATATTACGGTCATATAATCAGCACAGTATTAGTGGTTCTGTTCTAAGACATTCACAATATAAAAATACACAACAAGAGATACACATTTGTCCTAGATTATCATTACATTCCCCCACAAATGCAACAAATAATGTGGGCTATATAAAAATTGTTTGGCTACTTTTTGTTTGCAAATTTATTTTGGGTCTTTTCCCAAACTCTAAAAATGCTGGGTTAAAAATAACCCAAGTTGGGTTAAATATGGACAAACCCAGTGGTTGGGTTAAATGTTTTACCAAACCTGCTGGGTAGTTTTATTTAACTCAACTATTGTTTAAAAATTACTATATTGCTTGATTAAAGGATTAGTTCACTTTCAAATTAAAATGTCCTGATAATTTACTCACCCTCATGTCATCTAAGATGTTTATGTCTTTCTTTCTTCAGTCGAAAAGAAATTAAGGTTTTTGATGAAAACATTCCAGGATTTTTCTCCATATAGTGGACTTCAATGGACTCCAAACGGTTGAAGGTCAAAATTACAGTTTCAGTGCAGCTTCAAAGCATTCTACACGATCCCACTTGAGGAATAACGGTCTTATTTAGAGAAACCATCACTCATTTTCTAAAAAATAAATAAAAATGTTATATATTTTAATCATAAATGCTCATCTTGAACTAGCTCTCTTCTTCTTCTCTATTTGAATTCCAGCAGTGTAGACACTGTTAAGTGTATCACTGCCCTCCTCAGGTCAAAGTTTGAACTAATTGTTTTATACTTGCACTAGCATTTTGTATATGAAAATTTAGTTCAAACTTTGACCTGTGGAGGGCAGTGATACACTTAGCAGTGTCTACACTGCTGGAATTCAAATAGAGAAGAAGAGAGCTAGTTCAAGATGAGCATTTATGGTTAAAATGTATAACATTTTAATTTTTTTTTAGAAAATGAGCGATGGTTTCTCTAGATAAGACCCTTATTTCTCGTCTGGGATCGTGTAGAACGCTTTGAAGCTGCACTGAAACTAATTTTGACCTTCAACCGTTTGGACTCCATTGAAGTCCACTATATGGAGAAAAATCCTGGAATGTTTTCATCAAAAACGTTAATTTGTTTTCGACTGAAGAAAGACATGAACATCTTGGATGACATTGGGGTGAGTAAATTATCAGGAAATTTTAATTAGAAAGTGAACTAATCCTTTAAAATGAACCCAAAATAGGTTGGAAATTAACATTTATTAGTTTGTTTAATAAAAAATAAACATTTTAAATTGCTTATTAACAAATGTTCACATTTTGATTATTACTGTTGCCTCTAGTAATTCAGTGTCTGATTTTTCAACCTATTTTGGGTTCATTTTAAGCCAGCCATTTAGTCATTTTTAAACAATATGAGTTAAATAAAACTGCCCAGCAGGATGGTCAAACATTTAACCCAACTGCTGGGTTAAAACAACCCAGTCACTGAGTTTGTCCACATTTAACCCCACATGGGTTGTTTTTAACCCAGCAATTTTTTACAATTGTGGTGAGGCATAAAACACATACTTTGAACTAAACATTTTAAAGTGTCAAAAAAGAGGCAAGATTGTGTTTTGTCTGTTTACAGTCATACATTTAGAGACTATTGCGCATAACAAATAATGTAGTGCGCTTATTTTAGTTGTCTATATATGTCCAATCAAACTAAATAGCTATAATATATATATATATATATATATATATATATATATATATATATATATATATATATATATATATATATATATATGGAAACCTAATAAGATTAATTATTTACTTACTCGTTAGCCTCCAGTGTTTTCCGTTCAATTGTAGATGCCATATTAAATATGGTTCAGCAATAATTCAGTACATTTGATATGTACCCTCAAATATGTCCCACACTCGCCGTCTGCACTGCCTTACAAAACGCTTCAGAGATGCACCTGCTTTGCTGCCTTCTTAGTGCACTAAAGATCACACATTATGTACGCCAAATTCCAAGTGCACCCAGTGTGGCGTCTTTGGCTGTACATCAGATTTCTGTCTCCATGCATTCAATCCTCATGCTGTATGTTGTTATTGAGTAATACGTGGTCAGAAGCAGACGCGTTGTTTATTTACTCCAGGTGATGAATGTAGCGTCGTTTGTGCTGCATTTTGTGCTGCAAGTCACCACAGCACTGTCCCATAAGGCTGCTTGTCTGTGGTCCCGTTATTGTAGTGGAGCAGGTATTTTTAAATGGCCCTGCCCCCTCAGTTTCTGCTTTCTTTTCCGACTTCCTGCTCACGACTGCTCGACAATGAGAGGAAATAGCGCTCCTACATGCCACTAGTCAGTCAATTATAAACCCGTCGACTCGTGACTGAAGGGGTCACGAGCTCAAACAGGCAGACTCCTCGTCAAACGGGCTACCTGTGATAAAAGCAATAAAGAGATTTGGGAACAGCTCAGCTGGAAACAAATAGCTAAATGAGAGGGATAATGTTCATGAAAGCATTGGGAGAACAAAATGCCAAGGACACATGCTACAACATAATTATTATAAAGGGAGTCCGGGGTTAGTTGTCACAGGGGTTGAATGCATGTCAGTAATTATATGCAAGCCAGATGTAAAATATGTTAGTTTCAAAGATCAGAAATTATTATGTATTCTAATATTATCATATTAGCACACATTCAAACTCGAGACAAGTTATCATGTTTCAAATGTTATACATTTACAAAAATTATTTTTGGGGGGTAAATGTGTGTATATGACACTTTAGCTGTTTAATTGCTGTTTAATAGCTGTTGAAAAAAGTACACTTCCATAATGTACTTAAAGTGCACTAATTTTGTACTATAAAATTCTTCTTTAGCACTTCTTAAGAACATTTCAAATGTGCTATTTTGAGACACCATGAAATATGAACTAAAATGTGCTTTTGACATATCTCTGTATTTAAAAAATGTATTTATTAACCACTTGTAGTACATTTGAACCCATAGTGTGCTATAAGTGGTAACTACATTTTCTAAATACAGAGATATATTAAAAGTAGAGTATAAGTATAGAGTAAAAGAGTATATTAAAGAGTAATAAATACATTTTTGATATATTTATGGTGGGAAATTGACAAAATATCTTCATGGAACATGATCTTTAATATCCTAATGAAGAAAAATCGATAATTTTGACCCATACAATGAATTGTTGGCTATTGCTACAAATATACCTGTGCGACTTATGACTGCTTTTGTGGTCAAAATTAATGCACAAAAATAGAGCAAATATAAGTACATTATAGAAATGTACTTCTTTTTTCACCTGGGACACCATGAATATGACCTAATGTGCTTTTAACATACTATCTCTGTATTAAAAAATGTAGGCTATTTAGTAACCACTTGTAGTACACTTGAACCCATCTTTCATACACTAGTGTAATACAAGTGGTAACTAATTTTTTCATTTATTTTTTTTACACAGAGAAAGTATGTTAAAAGCACATTTGTGACCCTGGACCACAAAATCTGTCATAAGGGTCAATTTTTTTTAAATTGAGATTTATACATCATATGAAAGCTGAATAAATAAGCTTTCCATTGATGTATGTTAGGATAGGACAATATTTGGCTGAGATCTGAGGGTGCAAAACATCAAAATATTGAGAAAATCACCTTTAAAGTTGTCCAAATTAAGTACTTAGCAATGCATATCCACTCAAAAAAATAAATTTTTGATATATTTACGGTAGGAAATTTACAAAATATCTTCATTGAACATGATCTTTACTTGATATCTTAATGATTTTTGGCATAAAAGAAAAATCTGTAATTTCGACCCATACAATGAATTGTTGGCTATTGCTACAAATATACCTGTGCGACTTATGACTGGTTTTGTGGTCCAGGGTCACACATCAGTTCATTTTCACTTACCCTAATAGGCTACACAATGTTAACCTTGATAAAGTATTGTTAAAGTCATAATCGTATGAAAACACAATCATCTGTAATTGCCATGGAGCTAACAGGAACAGCAAATGAGCCGTTTACATCTGATCTCTGTTTGATGTCGTTGGGGAAAACTCCTCTTATCTCCTGCCAGAGCTGCTGGGGTCGTGTCAGCGTCGGTACTGGGCCGGGAGATAAAACACCCTGCACAACACTGTTGGGACACTGAATGGGCCCCAGATATCATCCGTGCTTAGGGGTTTTCAGTGCAGCATCTCAGCCAAGATGGCTGTGCCAATTTAGCCCTGAAGTACAATAACCCTGTGAGGTCACCCTTTCTCACTTACAACTTAAGCAAACTTCATTTCATCCTAACAAATGTAACAATATTGTGGGAGACAATACTTATTTGAGTGTCCAAGTTCTTTTTTTTAAACGAGTTTTAGTTCATTACAAATTTAAGTTTGAAGTAACCATTTCTTGTATAGGAGGGTTTTCACAATTAAGAACCATTTTAGGTATAAGAACATTTTAAAAGACACATACACATAAAACACACATACATATGCATGCTTTGGGTTTTTAATGGGAACTTTCCATAGACATAATGAGTTTTATACTGTACAAACTGTATATTGTTACCATAACCCTAAACCTTCCCATCGCAGAAATGTTATGCTGTTTTTAGAAATGAGTATGTCCCCAAAAGGAGGTTTTGTGAGTTTATGTCAGGTTTAGCTCTCTTCTGGGTACAAATTTGACCCCAAAATGGGGTTAAGTAGGGACACACACACACACACACACACACACACACACACACATTCCATTCTTTGTTAAACAACATGAAATGCATTAAATATACATTATGTCAGGGTTTCCCAGACTGGGGTTTGTGAGTTTATATATATATAAAACCCCTCCTGTTCAAACAACCCGCTCTAAGCAGGACTCGAACCCAGGTCCGCTGGCATGGGAGACGGGCAACAAGGCTAAAGACCACAGTCCCAAGCATCAGTCGCTAGAGTGCCTCTTGAGTTCAGGGGAGTGAGGTTTACACACACAGCTCTGACCAGGAGAATCAATGAATTATGAATAATTTACTGCCATTGTGAGAATAACATGTGATCATATAGTCAATAAAAAACTGTAGTCTGATTATGAGTATTTTGAAAAATGTAATATAATCTCATTACAAGTACTTTTTGGACTCTGATTACGTAATCCAGATTACATATAGTTTCTACCCAGCACTGCGCACACACACATATATTCTTACTTATATAATTATAGTTAATGTACAATATTTAGGGAAACAGAATGCAGATGTTTCCATATTTGAAGCATTTACTTGTTAGCTTCGACGGTTTTAGTTTTTTTTAATAACTGTTAAACACTGTGTCTAAGGCGTCCACCGTTTCCTGTGGATTGGAGACAGCAAACCCAGAGGATGTACAGGAAATGAGCACAGATGAACCATGGCAGGGGGTGGTATAAGCCATGCTGACTTCCTACTCGTTTCACTTGAACACCCTGCTGGACTCTGATTGGTTGGATAACTCCAGATGGCTCCCCTTGATAGGAGAAGGGTTTTCAATACAGTGCCTCGGAAACCACTGACTGTCAACTCATCTACTTGGCAGGAAAAGCTTTCTTAACTCAGGGTAGGCTTCCTTCAAGAATGGTTAGGGATGTAGTGAATATATCACTTATGACTTATGGCATCTCTGTATGGTAGATACGTTATTAGCTATTTTCTAGTCATGCATGCAATATTCCCTCTGTGCAAAGAGAAACACGAAAAACTGAGAGCAAAATATTCTAAAATAAAGTGAGACCATGACTGAAATAAATTTAAAATGAGTTAAAATGCAATTAAAAAACAATTAAAATTAAACATTTTTTAAAATATTTGTTTTTCATAGGAATATAAACATTTGCATGTCCCAAACTGTTTGTTTTATAGCATGAAATCAAATGACCAAAAAATCAAAATAATAGCATAACATTTCAAACGTGAAATGGAAAAATAATAGTAGAAAATATTTACTGTGAATAATGTGGTGGGACAAAGGGATATTTTTTATTTAAGGCCATTTTGCACTGACCTTTATCCTTCTTTATTATTAGTTCACTTTTTCACAATTTACTCACCCCCATGTCATCCAAGATGTTTGTCTTTCTTTCTTCAGCTGAAAAGAAATTAAGGTTTTTGTGGAAAACATTCAAGGATTTTTCTCCATATAGTGGATTTCACTGGCTACCAACGGGTTGAAGGTCCAAATGTCAGTTTCAGTGCAGCTTCAAAAAACTCTACATGATCCCAGCTGAGGAATAAGGCAAAACTAGTGAAACATATAAAAATGTATATACATTTTAAGCACAAATGCTCATCATCCACTAGCTCTGCAATGTGCCATGCATTACGTAATCATGTTGGAAAGGTCATGCGGGACGTAGGTGGTATGGCGAAAAACTCCAACTCATTTTGTCCGACATCATTGTTTTACCTTTTATTGTAAAGGCCGTTTGACTTAGTCTTTGCATGTTCACTTTGTAGATCGGTACTTCCGCCTACGTCACGCGATGGATGACATGGGGGTGAGTAAATTATCAGGAAATTTTAATTAGAAAGTGAACTATGCAACAGGTTTACAGTAAATGCACAAATGTTTTTTGAAAGCGATATCCACTCAACTCCACTCAATTATCTGTTAAAATATTTGAGTATATAAATTCCCAACAGTTGTGCAGTGGTGAAATAATGTAGCGAATAAATAAATGACTACTGATACTTTGCAAAGCTGTAACCACATATTTAGAGTTGGGAGTAAATTAGGAATTGACCATAGAAATTTCAGTAACACTTTACAATAAGGTTCATTAGTTAAACATTAGTTAATGTATTAACTAACATGAACTAACCATGAGCAATACATTTGTTACTGTATTTACTAATATTCGTTAATGTTAGTTAATGAAAATACAGTTGTTCATGTTAGTTCATGTTAGTTCACAGTGCATTAACTAATGTTAACAAGATTTTAATAATGTATTAGTAAATGTTGAAATTAACATCAACAAAGATTAATAAATGCTGTTCATTATTAGTTCCTGTTAACTAATGTAGTTACCTAATGTTAACTAATAAACCTTATTGTAAAGTGTTACCGAAATTTCATACCGATTAACTAGCAATCTGAATATTAGGGGACACTCACCCCCTATAGTCGCCCCCCATTGTCTTATGGTGGTACTTTGAGTCTGGATTTATTGAAAGTTTTATTAAAAGGCTGCCTTTTGGCATACTGGAATAGAGAAGAAAAACAAACAGACTTATAGCATAACATCAAATGACCTAAATATAGCTTTTACTGACATCAAAAGAGCACATAATACTATATAATATGTATATAACCTTTATCCTTGTAACATTCAACCCTGAATTAAAGCCAAAAGTTGTTGCACAAAACATGTTTTGAAAAAGATATTCCTTTAAGGAAATATCTGCTTTTATTACAGATAAGTTACCAGCATTTACTTAGTCATCCATTAAAATTTTGACACGTATTCTAAACCTATTGAGACAGTGTTGAAATAATATAGCTATAGTGTTATTATTGATAAATGACTTGATATTTTGCAAGGCTAAGATTTAGAAACTAGCCACAGAAACGTTATAAATATCAGAATATTAGGCCTTCCTAGTATGGGAAATAATAGGAAATAGGAAATGCCATTGGACTGACTGATCGTTGCCATGTAATATGCCTTGTCTCAATAACAAAAAACTGAAACATATTCTCTTATTGCATGTGTTTGACATGTTCTGTTTTAATTAGAGGCCTTTGGCATACTGAAGAAATGATCCATCACAGGCTGAGTAATCACAGTAAGACGTATTTCCTGTACGGAGAGAGCCTGGATGTGTTGTTGACTCTCTGATAGCATATACTCTGGAAAAGCAATAGCCAGGCTACTGCTTCCTGACCAATCTCAGCTTTAACTATTGTTGGAAGCTTGGGTGTGAACAAAAATTGTTGTGACTACAAGTTGGTGACTTGTTGTAAGCTAAGGATGACCACTGATCAAAGGAGATGCCCATGTGACACTGATAGAGATATTAAAGGACTTTAAATGTTTAAGTTTAGGACTGCTAAACACAACAGAGAACGGAAATGAGTCACTCGTTGAAAGGGAGCTTCATTCTCCCGTGAGATCTTCCTCTAATCAGTATTATTCCTGAAAGAAAACACCCTTTCAATAGAACAGTGCTATCAAAGAGCAGAGCAACCATGTTAACTGCTTCCTGTATTTGCCAAACAAAACCTCACGCCACTGCATTCACATGGAAACCAGAAATAAGCTTGCTTACAAATTCTGAAATAAACTGCAGTGAAAAAAGGCTGACGTGAACATACATAGTTCTGCAATATGAAATTCTTGTAAAGAAATAAAGATGCTTCATAAGCTTAAAAAGATATTTTGCATGAAAAATAGCCTTTTAATTCTTAATTACATATGCTTAGCCCAATACAAATAAATGAATAAATATGAATGATTAAATATTATTTTTGTAATCATTTATTGCATTCCTGTTTAGATGCTGGGAAGAAATTTCTAGTAAATGTATTTAACTGAATCTATCTGGTGCCATCTGCTGACCGATCGTTTTATGTACATTAAATAAATGTGTTCTTCTAAATGTGTAACGTAATTAGTTTTGGTCGTTTAAGTATCTAGCCGAAAAATAGACGCTTAAAATCAAAGTTAAGATACTAAAACAGCATTAGAGTTAAGAGTTGCATAATAGTGTAAGGTGTGATGATTTAGCATTATGTTAAAAACACTTTGAAATACTTGTCATTTATCAGCGAAATCAAATAAAACACACCCAAACAATAAAATAAAGAATTTAATAATTTAATTTATAATCACTTTTTATTCTCCTTAATATTAATTTTTACATAAAGTCAGTTCGTTTTGACACGCGTTCAGTGACAAATCCGAATGAGGAGGTCATCGTATGCCTGCTTTCCAACTGAGTAAATTATTAATATTTTCTATCATTTCACGACTGCTTCTCACACGTTCCATGAAGTATATATATATTTTAGTTGTATATCGGTCGGATTCGCAGTATTCGTTATAATAAGCTGCATATAAATGTAAGTTTGCCACAGGCAAAATCGCGGTCGTCTCAAAACGGGGCCCTTCCTCATTATAAACCTTTTCCTCGCCTTTCACTCGCTCTCAGTTGTCGGTGAGGCCGGCGGGGCGGATCCCATAGTAAATTAGAAGAGAAAATAAAAGCAACACAATCAACGCTTCGGCACATTTGACTCTATACAATTGTTTTTTTCCCTTGTGGACATATTGCGCATAAAGGTGAGCACATATATGGATTTAAATCACTGGGATCATGTGATGATACGCTGGACTGTTTTTGTTGAAATGTGGACGATGGGTTGCTATGACAATGTGTTGGAATTTAACGAGCTTGATTTATTAAAAAAAAAAAAAAAATGTATGAGGTAATTTAGATAGGGCAGTAGGATGAATAAAAGGCTGTTATGACCAGCTGAAAAATCTTTAATGTATATTTTTGTTATATAATGAGGATAAATTGAATATATGATTACCTAAATATATGATTTTTATCATATTTGTATCACAATTGGAAGAGTAAGTGAATGTGATATGATCGAAAATGAAACTATCATCGATCACAGCAACCTACACCACACATGTTCTGCTTCAAAATGGCTGTTTTCAGCATTTTAATATTTGATTCCACAATTAAAACCTGTCCTTTATCCATGATTAGATGCCCTCGGCAACAAATGGCACCAGGACTGTGAAGTCTGCCAGCCCAGACTTGGGATCTGCTCCCGGATCAATGAACCAAATCACAGCCAGCAACCAGCTGACTGGAACCCAATCAGAGGCCATGAAGCAGGTGCTGGTGGTTCTTGAAAAGAAAGTGCGCAATATGGAGAAGAAAAAGGTACCCGTCTGTCTTACAAGTCCCAAGCATAACTGATATTATCACAGAAATGTGTAGATAAAGTTAGTTTTAAGTGTCCCACACCCCTCAGAGTTCATTCCACAAATCCAGGTCATTTGTTTTTTTTCTAATCCGTTATATATTAAACACAATCTCTGTTTATGTATATATATATATATAGTTATTTTGGATGCTTAATAAAACGCATATAATACTACTAGTAACTTAAAATGGGTGTCCATTTTCATGTTTCAATGTCAATAATGTATTATATAAACGTTTAAAATCTTAGTTAACCAGGAACATTAAACGTTTATGAAACCATTAATACGCCACTTAAGTAATTTTGTATGAACGAAAGGTTATATAATTTTGCCTCTTTCACTGTTCTTTGTATCGTCGAGCGCAGATGCTAACCGGCTAGTGTTCGTAGTTTTAGCACATGCTGTCCGGTCAACTTTTGATATTATTGCCGTTTTCTCGACAAATGTATACGCGATTACTCGTTTACCTTTTCTATATAATCTATGATACAACACAGAGTTATTTCCTGAAGGTTTTGTCAGTTGTTTAGATCACTGCGTTTCGCACGCACATGGAGATAAAGCTAACATGGCGCCCCAGAACTGGTTCGGCATGTAAAGGAAAAAGGGGAAACCGTCGGCGCAAAAATGCATGTAAAGAAGTTGTTAGTGTTTTGGATGGTCTCGGGCTTGTTGGCGTGGGTTTGTGAAGATTAGTGGGTCACAGCCAGGTGTGTCCTCAGGACATGCAGTAAGCGCCTTTGGATCCTGCAGGTTTCTGAGCTTCGCAGGAGAGACTTTTAATTTAGTGACATAGTGCAGCAAAATGAGTTTATATTGGTTTACTTGCTATCTTATAGATTATTGCTTATAGAAAATGTATTTATTTACTTAATGAGAGGAAAAAGAAGTCATTCTCACGAGGTTTCAAACCTGTTCAGTGGAGCACAAAAGTAGGATGACCGCCATCATTTTTGTTTTCCATAAAGTGAATAGTGACTGCGACTTTCATTGCTTTTTAGGAATCTATTTAGTAAGCTGTAGTTATGGGACTTGTATGAACCTCTTCCACTGACCTGGTGGAATGGGATAATCCCTTCACATCTCTACCTCATGCTGGAGCTTTATGGAATAAAGTCCTCTGTCTTGATCCATGTTGAATGGAAAATTGGTTTTAATAATTGCAAATTCAGGTTCCTAGTTAATTTTTTTTTTTTTAAATTACTTTTATTCTCCAAGGATGCATTAATTTGATTAAAAGTGGTAAAGACATTTATAATGTTACAAAATTGTATTGAAAGGGTTAGTTCACCCAAAAATTAAAATGTCATTTATTACTCACCCTCATGTCGTTCCACACCCATAAGACCTTTATTCATCTTCGAAACACAAAATAAGATATTTTTGTTGAAATCTGATGACTCAGTGAGGCCTGCATAGGGAGCAATGACATTTCCTCTCTCAAGATCCATAAAGGTACTAAAAACACATTTAAATCAGTTCATGTGAGTACAGTGGTTCAATATTAATATTATAAAGCGACAAGAATATTTTTGGTGCGCCAAAAAACAAAATAATGACTTATATAGTGATGGCCGATTTCAAAACACTGCTTCATTAAGCTTCGGAGCGTTATGAATCAGCGTGTTGAATCATGATTCGACACAAGATTCATAATGCTTCCTGAAACAGTGTTTTGAAATCGGCCATAATAAATGTGAGTAATAAATGGCATTATTTTCATTTTAGGGTGAAGTAACCCTTTAAATTAAATGTTGTGACTTTATATTCATCAAAGAATCCTGAAAAAGAAAGTATTACATTTTCCACAAAAATATTAATCAGCACAACAGTTTCCAACGTGAATATGATTTGTGTTTTGTTTTTTGATTTGTTTTTTTTTTGTTTTTTTTGTTTTTTAGACACCAAATGAACAGAATGATTTCTGAAGGATCATGTATCACAGGAATAAATAATATTTTAAAATTTTTTTTTTTTTTTTTCTGTATTTTTGATTTAAAATGTGGAATTATTTCTTAAACTTAACTGCCCAGTTTCACAGACGAGGCTTAAACTGGTCCCAGACTAAAATGCATGTTTAAGTGTCAGTGCTATTGTTTTGTCTCAAGATGCACAGCAGGAATGTTTTTGTTTATAACTTAAAATGTTTATAAATGCTACTTAAATCTCCTGATTTAACTAAGGCCAAATCCTAGTTTAATCAAAGCCTTGTCTCTGAAACCAGGCAAAAATATCTTTCAGACCCTAAACTTTGAATGGTACGGTTTACAAACCTCTACGCACCCCTGCTTTTATGAGAGGCGAGAATTTATTGTGAATGACTTGATCGGATGGTTTTATGAGTACTGTAATTTGTTACATAACTTGTTTATTTTTCAAGTTTTATGTATTCTTTTCACGTGTCTTCTTGCAGAGCAAACTTGATGACTATCAGGCCAGGAACAGCAAAGGGGAACGTCTCAACCAGGACCAGCTGGTGGGTAAACAAGGCATGTTTTGTTGTCCTTCAGTTGTCTTTCAGATTTTCTAAAATCCGCTCTTTTCCTTAATCAATATAGGAAGCCCTGTCTAAGTATCAGGAAGTAATCCATAACCTCGAGTTTGCACGGGAGCTGCACAAGAGCTTTTTGGCATTGGGTCAAGAAGTGAGTACATGAAAATTGAATTTGCTGTCTTCATATCATCTTTTTTTTTTTTTTTTTTTTTTTTTTTTTGGGGTGTTGAGAATGTGCATAGATCCAAAACTCACTGGCATGTTTATAATAATCAGGAGTGTCCAAAATTGGTCCTGGAGGGTCACTGTCCTGCAGAGTTTAGCTCCAACTTGCCTAACACACCCGCTGGACGTTTCTAGTAAGACCTTGATTAGCTGGATCAGGTGTTTAATTAGGATTGGAGCTAAACTCTGCAGGACCGTGGCCCTCCAGGAGCAGGATTGAACACCCGTGGTTTATATGAATCGGTGTCTCCAACAATCCATTGCTTTGGATAGATCCAGAAGACCGTTAAGAAAGCGGCACGTCGTGAGCAGCTCCATCGTGAAGAGGTGGAACAGAAAAGGCTGAAACGGGTTCTGGAGCTGCAGTTCCTCCTTGACCGACTCGGGGATGAAAGCGTGCGACAAGAGCTGCTGCAAGGAGCCGGAGGACCTTCGCTGCTTACGGAGAGTGACCTTACTTCTCTGGATGAGTTTTACAAGCTTGTGGGGCCCGAACGTGACCAAAACATCAGGTGACATAGATTGTCCATTCAATCCTGACCACCTTTCTGAAAATTGCATGCAAATGTAAACTATGCTGTAAACAAACAAACAAAATCTTGGTGTTCTACCAACTGCAACATGAAGTATCCTTGAATTGATTTTTAGATGCATCATTTCAGACAGCTTGAGGTCTCAGCAGTGGCACTGCACGCTTTAAAGTTTGCCAGCCAATTTGTGTCCTGCAAGATTTTAAAGAAGCTTTATAGTAGTGTTTCTCAACTCCAGGCAACCAACGTACCAGAATATTTCGGATTCCTCACTAATTAAAACGCCTTATTGAACTCATCAGCTTCTTTAGTGTGTTTAATGGAAAGACATCTAAAACATTCTTGTGGGGGTGGGGGTTGGGTCCCGATGACTGGATTTGAGAAACACTGGTTTAAAGGGACAGTTCACCCAAAAATTTAAATTGTCATCAATTGCTCATCCTCATGTCGTTGCAAATCTTTGTTTTGTTTTTGAAACACAAGTGAAGATATGCAACAGGAAAGATTTGTGTGCCTTTGTTGAAAGTACAAATTTCATAACTTTGATGCTTAAAATCCATATCAATCCAAGTCTTATGAAGAGATGTGATTGCTTTTTTTTTTTACATAACTTATAGGCATTTATTCATGTATTGGTAAACACGCATACAAGGAGCTCGAGAATCAGTGTGGTTTGTTCTCGTGAAACATGTAAGAAAGTCTGAGCTTCTGCAAGAACTAGTGATGTTTGTTACTGTGTGTCAAGCAAGCTTGCTTCATATTGATTACTCTAAGATTACTCTAACTTTGAAGTGTCAAAGCTCTGGTGGTGTGGACTTTCAGTCGAGGACAGAATTCTCTTAGATTTAATTAAAAATGTTTTGAAGATGAACAAAAGCCTTATGGGTTTGGAAAAAACACAAGGGTAAGGGTGATGATGGAATGGTCATTTTTGGGTGAATCATAGCTTTATTGGATTGTTCACCCAAAAGAATTGCCATTCTCACAAAATATTGGCGCTTTTTTGTGCGCTGCTGTTTTCATTAGAATTTTTTTTTTTTTTTTTTTTTTCATCTCTTGGATAAAGTGTATTCATAATGGAATGCTTTTCTCACGCAGGTTGACTGACCAGTATCAAGAAGCATCACAGCACTTATGGGAACTTTTGGAGGGGAAGGAGAAGCCTGTAGCAGGAACAACATGTATGTTATAGTGGATTTTTTTTTTTAATCCTTTTTAGGTCTATACTAGAGTCTGATCCCTCATGGTAACATTTATGCACAAGAAGTTAAACATTTTGAAAGTAGTAATAGGTTTTTATGATTATTATGTGATGCTTAAGTTATTTTGTTGTTGATGTTGTTGTGGGTTTTAAAGGGTGCGGTAATGCAGCCATTGTTTTAAAAATGTAAAGAAATTTGCAGCTGGGTTGGAAAGCAACTGTTTCCTCATGATCCAGTTATGTGTTTGGGCATGTTAGCAGAAGGAGACTAATATTTGCATTCTCAGGAAATCTGGTGTAATATGCTTAAAGGGATAGTTCACCCAAAAATTAAAATAGTATTTACTTGCCCTCATGTCGTTCCACTCCTGTAAGACTTTCATTCTTCATCTTCATAACACAAATGAAGATCTATTAAAAAAATCTCTCCATTGAATGCTAAAGAGCTACCCCCTTTGACGCTTCAAAAATTCATAGAGATCGTAAATTAATCCAGATGAATTAAGCGGTTTAGTCTAAATTTTCTGAAGTGACATAATCACTTAATATGAAGAACAGATTGAATTTAGGCTTTTATTCACACATAAACATTGATCAGTGAACATAAACGGAACTAAACCACTCAATTCATATGGATTATTTTTACCATCTCTTTATGAACTTTTTGTAGCCTCAAAGTGGTAGACACCTAGCTGTCAATGGAGGGACAGAAAGATTGCAAACTTAATCAAAAAGATCTTCATTTGTGTTCTGAAGACGAACAGTCTTGCGGGTTTGGAATGACATGAGGGTGAGTAATTGAGTGAAGGGTTAGTTTTGGGTGAACTAACCTTTTAATATTTCAAATGCATTAAGTTCCCAAAAACATGCGTGCTGATGCAGAATGTTGCATAAATCGTTGTTAAATAGTTTTTAGAAAACAAGTCATGGCTGTCCTGACTCATGCTCCATCTTCTGTCTTCTGTATTGGAGATGTCCTGCAGCTGTGTGTTTGGCAGCGGTCTAAGGACATTCATTCACTAATTGCATGGTTTATTTTGTATTTGTTCTCACAGGAGAACTTCTCACAAAAACAAAAACATTCGCCTGATTCACAACATGTGCATACGCACATGAATTTGTTCTTGACCTCAGTCAAGAACAAATTCACTAATGTTACTGAATTTGGAGTACTCTAAATGAGCGACTGCATGCTCATGGTTAGTTTCTTTTCTTTGAAAGCCTTTCATCATTCCCAGCAAACATGACACACACTACGCAGCAAGATCCTCGAGCAATGCCAATTGTGCCATCCTTAAAACAAGTTCAAACACCTTTTATACAGACCCAGATTACAGATGCGTATCTGTTATACAGACAAATCTCGCAGCTCACGCTAGAATGCAGCTTTTCTTTAACTGTACATGATGAAATTTAAGATTTAAATATCAATGTATAAAATGTAGCCTTAATGATTATATGGCCATCCATATTTTTTTTTCTACTTTTTTATTTGTTCCTACACTTTTTTTTGTGTGTATAAATTGTGAATTTTATTGCTGAATCATAATCTGTTTGTGAAAACAAAGCACAAATGTGTATGTGTACATGTCCCAATGACTGCAAGATCCCTTTATGAATGAAAGAAATTAATAGGTCAAATGTTCATTTAGGCCTATTTATGAGACAGGATATCCACCTTATTTTTAACCTAAGAGGGGGTACGACCAGAGTTTGTGTGCTCAAGCAGCACTTCGATAACCTTGTTCACCATCTCAAATCCCATGATCTGTCCTTCATTCCTCCCTTCCACTAATGACTGCTGCCTTAAATACACATACACAGTTCCCGCTTGCTAATTGGAACATACCATTTTTGTAAAATTAACTCCTTGCCTTACTGTGATTAATAAATAATACACAAGATGATTAATAACGAGTTAAAACAAATCAATAAATACAATAAGACAGATAAAACCAACACATTTGCACAAACATTTCTATAAATAGCTAAAATGTGCGCTCCTAAGCAGTTTGTTTTTAAGGCCACACCCACTCAACTAAAACGAGAGAAAACGGCAAACCCCTCATAAATATTGTAAAATGCACAGGAACACAGATAAAAACAGTGATGGAATACAACTCCCAGGTCTCTCCATCAGTGGCACAAATCACTTTACCCTTTACTGCACTGTACAGTTATTCTTCTAGTTGTGTACCTATAGTGATTAATGAATCTGAAGTCTCGCACATTTGCAGAAAATAGCTTACTTTCACATTGCAAAATAAGGTGAATAGATTAATGCTAGTGACATGTTAATGGCTTTATAAAAAGCATATTACAATATTTCTATATTCACAGGGATGCTTAATTTTAACCAATGTAATTATATCATAAATATTCTATTACCCTTCCTTAGAAAGCTTCCAGCCTCTAGCACTTTCCTTCAGTGGAATTCAGTGGCAGATCATGTGGCTCATCGCATATAAATACATCCATTTGCTGTGCACCAGCTGGGCTGGAAGTATGCAGCATGCTCTACATTGATTTAGGCATTTAGTAACTGTCTGCTTTCAAATGTAATGTCTTTTTCTGGCAGAACTTGACATTGAAATTAATCATTTTATTCTGCAAAAACGCATTAAATTGATCAAAAGTGACCGTAATTACATTTATATTGTTACTCAAGGTTTATATTTAAAATTCTGATTTCTATAAAAAAAGAGCAGCAAATCAGCATATTTGACTGATTTCTGAAGGATCATGTGACTGAAGACTGGAGTAATGATGCTGAAAATGTAGCTTTACCATCATAGGAATTAAGTTTTAAAATATAATCTTAAATTATAACATTTCACTATTACTGTTTTTACTGTACTTTTAATCAAGTGTGTACAGTCTTTGAGAGCCCTGGACTTTTCAAAACACTCAATCTTACTGACCCTAAACCTTTTGAAACTTTTCTCTCAGATAAAGCACTGAATGAGACGTTGGAGCGAGTTTTGCAGAGCGGCTACTTTGACAGAGTGCAGTCTCATCAGAACGGAGTTTGCGCGGAGGAAGAGGAGCAAACCACTGTGGTGGAAGTGTCTGAAGCAGAGGAACGCCCTCCTGATGCGGGTAAATCTCGTTTCATTTTGCTCAGTCGAGTGACATTCATTCTGAAACCGCTGTGATCCAGACTGATTTCTGAGAGATTGACCTTTATGTCTCCTAACAGAGGTTGAAGTGACGGAAGAGTATGCAGAACCCATTCCAATTGAGGCAACCGAGGTGAGACAAGTTGCTTAAATGCAGGCCTTGTGCAATGCAAGCTTCACATTTGTGGAATCATTTTACTGGATGATCTGACATGGCCACTCATTGTACTATGAAAATGTAAATGTAGTTTTGAGAACTCATACATTCCTCCCTAGTCCAAAAAGCACATTTATTGAAACTGAAGGCCTTATCACACCAACACACATGTTAAAGGATTAGTCCACTTTTAAATAAACTTTTCCTGATAATTTACTCACCCCCATGTCATCCAAGATGTTTGTCTTTCTTTCTTCAGTCGAAAAGAAATTAAAGTTTTTGATCAACATTCCAGGATGTTTTTCCATATAGTGGACTTCAATGGGCACCAAACAGTTGAAGGTCAAAATTAGTTTCACTGCAGCTTCAAATTGTTCTACACGATCCCAGATGAGAAATAATGGTCTTATCTAGAGAAACAATCACTCATCAAAAAAAAAAAAAAAATTATACTTTTTAACCAGAAATGCTCATCTTGAACTAGCTCTTATTCTCCTCTAGAGTTTCGCCAGTGTAGACACGAAGTGTGAACTAATTGCTATATACTATTGAACTAGCATATTGCATATAAAAATTGGTTCAAACTGTGACCTGTGTAGACACTTAGCAGTGTCTACACTGCTGGAATTGTAATAGAGAAGAGAGCTAGTTCAAAATGAGCATTTATGGTTAAAATGTATAATATTTTATTTATTTTAGAAAATTAGTGATTGTTTCTCTAGATAAGACCCTTATTTCTCGTCTGGGATCGTGTAGAACAATGGGCACCAAACAGTTGAAGGTCAAAATTCATTTCACTGTAGCTTCAAATTGAAGTCCACTATATGGAGAAAAATCCTGGAATGTTTTCATCAAAAACTTTAATTTCTTTTCGACTGAAGAAAGAAAGACATGGACATCTTGGATGAAATGGGGGTGAGTAAATTATCAGGAAAAGTTTATTTAAAAGTGGACTAATCCTTTAAGAACTAAAATTTTCAGACCAATGCGAAAAACTAGCTGGTGGAAAATGCTAATTTTCTCTGACAGTAGGTGGTGCTTAATACCCCAGTTACCTCATACACAACCGCGCTGCCCAACTTTCCTTTTTTGAAGACCGTTCAGATGTTTGTATTCACTGTTGCTTATCAGACAACACCAAATACAAAAGTACAGAATTACAGGATTTTTCCTCTATACACTGTCTCTGAGCATAATATCCTGTCGTGACTCACGAGTGCTACCAAGTCATAGTTTTATGCAATATCAGCATTTCTGAGCACGTTCAAAAGCTCAAATCTTATTGGTTGGCCATTTTCTTCACTGTTAAAGAGTTTAGAGTGCCTCTCTTTAAAAAAAAAAAAAAGGAATGCTTTAACACTTGTTTTTGCTCTGAACATTCATCTTGGTGTGAACGGGTCCCAAGCATGACCCTTGGGTAGGCAATGTGCACTGCCTCAAAGCTGCTAACAAGGAGCCATTTAAAAAAAAAAAAAAAAAAAAAAAAAATCCCACGACACAGCTGTTGGACCAGATAAAATTCACTACCAATTTTTAAAGAATCTACCTCACCTTTTACTAAAAATGTTTCTTAGAATTTTTAACTTTATCTATCTGGATATCGGAAAAAAATTCCATGCTCTTGGCATGAAGCAGAAATAACTATTTGATAACTATAATGATCCGATTAATTATTACCCTATAGCTTTAACCAGTTGCTTATGCAAAACAATAGAGAGGATAGTTAATGATTGCCTGGTCTGGATACTGGAATCTGAACATCACATAAGTAATGCCCAATGTGGATTTAGGAAAGCACTACAGACCACTTTGTCTGTCTTAAGTTATATTCGTGATGCTTTTATTAGGAAAGAACATGTTGTAGCTGACTTTTTTGATTTGGAGAGAGCCTATGGCATGACATGGAAACTTGGAACTTTAAAGGATTTGTACCAAATTAATTTTGAAGGTTGTTTGCCTATCTTCATTGAAAGATTTCTATTGAACAAACTCTTCAGAGTGAAGTTAGCAAACACCCTTGATACTAAAATAACACTGTTTTGCAAATTCATCTACATGCTCTCATGGACTCTGCAAGAATAAACCAGGATTTAGGATAGACAAACTGGTTGTGAAAAACTAAATTACAGCTGTTTTTGGTGCAAAAACATTTTACGTAAGTGCCTCAGGGACAGAATGAATTTGTATGAATGAACCCTATAATTGTATGATCTTTCTCTTAGGGGTACAGTTAAGTTTAAGTTTAATCCTGACTACCATTAATTTTCTTGACCTTTTCTTCTCTCTCTAGTTTGTGAATAGGCAGTTTGTTTCGGAGAGCACATACAGTACTGGCGATAAGGAGCAAATAGAGGAATGGAGTGCAGAAACTGAGGTAAGCTGCTCTAGAAATTGCATTGCAACCTATATTGACTTATTTTTCCATATTTTGGGTATGGATCATTAGTGTTTTATTGGTTCTCAATCATTTTGAGTCCAAAGCCTCCCACTGTCCACAATATTTAAAGCCCCGAGCCCCCCCCCCCCCCCCCCTCCTTTTTTTTTTTTTTTTTTTTTTTTTAAAGTACAAAAAAATCTTTCTGTAGATTAGTAACTAAAATAATTCAAATTAAAAGAACTAATTGGTAAAATTCCAGAAGACTGGGGGAAGTTTAAGAAATCTGCATGTTCAACATGGATGTGAACCACTGGATTAGTGTGTAATTGGGCACATTTCTTAAGTCTGTTGGCTCTGTTACAGGTGGTTAACTCCATGCAGCAGCCGGTTCAAACCACCCCTAGCCCTGTTGTCCCAGAGCCCCATCCACTGACCACAGTAACACCAACACCCCCTTCAGACCCTGTGATTAGACAGCAGGTGGTTCAGGATCTCATGGCACAGATGCAGGGTCCATACAACTTCATGCAGGTGGGTTCTTTTGCAGGTTTGTTCTTTTTCCATATGTTCAAATGCATACTAAACAGCCTTTTTTTTTTTTTTTTCCTCCAGGACTCCATGCTTGATTTTGACGGACAGTCTCTTGATCCGGCTATTGTATCTGCACAACCTATGAAGCCAGCCTCAATGGAGATGCCTCCGATGGTGTGTCAACCAGGTATGTTATTACTTGCACCACATGGTTGTACAGTTAAAGGGTTAGTTCACCCAAAAATGAAAATTCTGTCATTAATTACTCGCCCTCATGTCGTTCTACACCCGTAAGTCCTTTGAGCCATCGGATTTTATCAAAAAGATCTTAATTTGTGTTCTGAAGATGAACAGTGAGGCCTCGCTAGCAATGACACTTGCATTTTCAGTGCCCAGAAAGCTACTAAAGAGGTATTTAAAACGGTTCATGTGACTACAGTGGTTCAACCTTAATGTTATGAAGTGACAAGAATAATTTCTGTGCACCAGAAAAACAAAATAATGACTTTATTCAACAATATCTAGTGATGGGCGATTTCAAAACACTGCTTCATGAAGCTTCAAAGCTTTTTCTACTTTTATCACAAAATATCAGATTAATCATCAGAATAATTGATAGATGACTCTATTACTAAAATAATTGTTAGTGAGAGCCCCAAATTTAACTGGTGTGACACAATTTTGATGAACAGGCCAAAATGAAGTTAGTTTGGGAGATCGAAATGGCTTGCCAAAGTTGTTTGGCTGGTAAACGTCTTTTGAACTAACAATTGGTCTGCAGTGATTATGTAATGGGTGTGATCCAAAGCTCCGCCGCCTTTGTGTAAATTATTATTTTTTTTTTTTTCAGTCTGTCGAGATCAAGCATGAGTAAAAACATGAACACACTTTATAGTAGAAATTGAAGTTGTAATTCTAAATAAAAGCAACTCACAATTTAATGTTTAATACTATAAAGCCGCTTGCTTTTAAAGCAATATATAGTATAAAGTATAAAGTGGTTTATGAATAAACCTGACGTAATTCGACTGGATTGCTGAAAATCCAGAGCTTGTGCAAACATAGGCATCACTTTAACGGCTGTTTTCTCACTGCTGTAATTTATTTTCTTGAAAGGATGTGGTGCAGCACATATTTACATGAATCTAAATCCCTCTTAAACTCAAACTTCTTTTTACCCCCAAGCGAACAACAAAAAAGAACTTAAACCAGGAAGGCCCTGATATACTCCTGGCTAAGTGTTTCTAATCACCCTAATGCACTGGGCTTTTGGTTTCTTAACTTGCAGCTCACCCAGAGTCTCGTCTCGCACAACCTCCAGCTGTTGGCATTCAGCCTGAACCCACACAAGTGAGTATAGCCAAGTTTTTCTGGATGAAAATGAGTTTGCTGAACTGTCTGGGAATTAAAGATGAGATCAATAACTTTATGTCTGTGTAAAGACAAGTTTGACAGTTTTACTTTCTCTGCAGATCCCCATGGTTTCTCCACCAGAAACCTTCTCCACACCTCCCCCAATGTACCAGTCCTCTCACACAGCTGATCCACGACCACAGACGAACTCCATGGATCCCATTCAGGCAAGTTGTCAAACCTCCAATCGCTGCTTGAATTCAAGACGTTCCTCCATCAATTTCTTTTGTTACTGCGTAGCTAGAACATGAGCATTCTAATGTACCTTCAATTTGCATAAAATTAATTTTGTCCTCTGTAGGCCTCCATACCCCTGACAGAGCAGCCGCCTCAGTCTACGGCGCTCCCTCCTGCCTCCCAAACCCAGGTGATCCAGCCTGGATCCAAACCCTTGCACAGCAGCGGCATCAATGTCAACGCAGCCCCGTTCCAGTCCATGCAAACGGTAACATGCCTGAATGAAAATTACTGGATGTGAAGAAAGTAAACTGATCAGATCAGTAAGACTTAAAGTGTGTTGGATACTCTTTGGCCTGGTTTCTTAGACAGGGCTTGGATTAAGCCAAGAGTAGGTCTTAGCTTAATTAAGACATTTAAGTAGCTTTTATGAACGTGCCTTAGACCAAACATTACTGGTGTGCATCCTGAGACAAAACAATGGCAGTGACATATTTTAAGATATAAGTCAGTGTAAGTTGCTTTAAGTTGAAACAGCTCAAACATGCATTTTAGTCTGGGACTATGCTTAAGCCTTGTCTTTGAAACCTGGCAATAGTCTAATATTACATGCTCACTTATCCTCCATCGGTTCTTCCTGACAGGTGTTCAACCTTAATGCGCCTGTCCCACCAGTTAATGATGCGGACTCAATGAAGCAGGCCAGCCAATACCAGAATAGCTACAGCCAGGGTTTTAATAGCCAGACGCAGCACCCTGTGGAGCAGACGGACATGCCACCAGAACAGCTCCAGTCTGGTGAGGAAAATCTTCAGAATCCCTCAGATCATATTTTAATATCCACAATATAATCCTGTATATCAGTAGGGTTTGGTAACGAAACCCGGTGCCATACCTATATGATGGGTATGTACCGGACCGAATCAGAACGCAGATTTCGGTGCCACTTAAATGCCTGAGCTGTCGATTAAAATATCCAGCATCACGTGATCAAGTTCTAAATTCAAATGTGCTTTCACGCTTTGGCTGGTGCTGAGCCAGAGACGGGCACTCAGCGCTTGTCACATATCACAACCATGCTGTGTTTTCAACCACATAATGTTTATTTTAGGTTTCTGACATCTAAATGCACACAAGTACTAGCAAAAACACGTTTAAAGTTTTAAAGGGTTATTTCACTGAAAAATGAAAATTCTGTCATTAATTACTCCCCCCTCATGTCGTTCCAAACCTGTAAGACCTTTGTTCATCTTCGGAGCAAAATTAAAGGTGCCCTAGATTCAAAAATTTAATTTACCTCGGCATAGTTAAATAACAAGAGTTCAATACATGGAAATGACACACAGTGAGTCTCAAACTCCATTGTTTCCTCCTCCTTATATAAATCTCATTTGTTTAAAAGACCTCCGAAGAACAGGCGAATCTCAACATAACACCGACTGTTACGTAACAGTCAGAATCATTAATATGTACACCCCCAATATTTGCATATGCCAGCCCATGTTCAAGGCATTAGACAAGGGCAGCCAGTATTAACGTCTGGATCTGTGCACAGCTGAATCATCAGACTAGGTAAGCAAGCAAGAACAATAGCGAAAAAATGGCAGATGGAGCAATAATAACTGACATGATCCATGATTACATGATATTTTTAGTGATATTTGTAAATTGTCTAAATGTTTTGTTAGCATGTAGCTAATGTACTGTTAAATGTGGTTAAAGTTACCATCGATTCTTACTGTATTCGCTCCATATTTACAGGGTTACGCGCGATCGTGAAAGTAAACGCGTGGGCGCATTCAAACGAGATTTCTGATGAATACAGATATCTCTCAATATGAAAGCTATCTTAGGCTGGGCAGTGTAGTTGTAACCATCTCTTAGCTCTGTATCAAAGAAAAAATTGGTCTTATTTGCACTTTGAATATCGAGAGTGCGATTATGGTTGCACTTATTGTAAAGTGTTACCATAAAAATGATTAAGTTTTCTCTTAATCTTATTAAACAAACCATAAGGTTTCATTTGTTAACATTAGTTTATGCACTGTGAACTATCATTAACTAACAATGAATGACTCTTATTATTAACTAACATAAACAAAGATTAATAAATACTGGAGCAAATATATTGCTCATTGTTAGTTGATGCTGGTTAATACATTAATGTTAATAAATGAGCCCTTATTGTAAAGTGTTACCATTTTTATTTACTGTTATTTCCACGATCAGTTTGTGGAAAGGAGTTCAGTTAGTGATTGTAGAAGCTCGTGTGTCACGTGAGAATCATGATGCGTCGACATGGAAATATAAGATGATGTTTTCTAGGACTGCATGATAATGGTTAAACTGGTCACGATTATTTTGCTCCATTATAATCACAATTATTAATCATGATTACTCTATCAAAAAAGGGTAATGTAGTTATGGCCATTTTGCACGTTCTTTACCAACCTACACTTCACCCAAAAGGCTTGTAGGTGGCACACCGACTTCATTTAACCAACTATGATAACTTTGTTAGATGGTGAATCAATACAAAACACATGGTTTTGGTGAGCGCTTTGTAATCTGTATTCACATTAGATTTTTAAAGCAACACAATTTGTTTCCAAAAGAGAGACAAAAACCGATTCAGATTGCCCTGCAAATTCGTAAAGCAAAGAAAGATGCTCTTTAAATATCCCTGGCTATATATCACTTTCAACTGATTTACATTATGAAAACTGGTAAAACCTTTAGGAACTTCAAAAGATAAAACAGTGAAACTCCTAATATTCCAATAATTCCAAATTATGTTCATTTTCCTGATTGAATTGTCATAGGTTGCAAAAGTGCATTCTGCAAACAGTAAGGTGGAGATCCATGTTGCATTTGTTGAAATCCATCGCTGAAGCTTTGATCATGGCAGATTTAGTCACACAGCCAGTCTACTTCTTCACAAGCCACTTGTAATATTTGTATGACACTTTCATTAAAGCAGAATTTTGCCGTCGAGATCACTAAACTCCAACGCACATGTATGTTTTCAGATCATCAGCGCTGCTTCCACATTTAGAGGGAGCGTGTGCACAGAGTTGCCAGATTGCACAGATTAAGTAAAACTCCAGGAAGAAAGTCTATCCTTTTAAGGAAAAAGCTCTATTTGGGGGATTTAAGCTTTTTGCATCTGGCAACCACAAGCATATCCCAAAGAAAAAACATGTTTTCAGGATAAATGAGTGGACCAATATCGTGCCGATTGTTTTTAATCAATCGAGAGAAGCAGATATCGTAATTGCGAATAAAAAATATGATTAACCGTGCAGCCCTAACGTGTTCTAAAATAATGGTCGCCTTGTGCAGGACATGCAATAAGTCAGGAGAGATATTTTATTTTGCCAGAGAAGGCAAATTGGTCATATTTCAGCAATTCTTTTGCAGAAATGTGAATTTGCTGTTATTAGTACTTGTTGTTTGGTATTAAATTATATTATAGTTTGGTTAGATGGCTTAGGTTTCATTGAATTTTGTTTTTTGTATTTATGTATATTTAAACTTTTAAAATTGTTCAATTTTAAAGAATTTTTTTTTTTCCTCCAATAAAAGGCTGTTCTTTTAATGTCAACCACTATTGTTTGGGGCTTTTTTTTTTCTTTTGGGTATCTGTTTAGGCACCGGTACGAATTTAAGTGTCATTTTGGCACCGGTATTGTAAAAAAGCAAACTATACCCAACCAGATATCAGACCTACTCAACATGTGGCCCATGGAAGCAAGCAGCCATAGAGCCAATAATAGGAACTTTCACTATTTCCTGTGGCATGCATAATGTCATTGTGCCAACACTAACTGTGGTAGTAGTGGTAATGATAAAAAAAATGTACAACATGTTTGATTCAGCGGTTTTTATCCCTGTCTTAACAGTGGTTGGTGCCTTCCATTCTCAAGACCAGTCACTCCCAAACTCCACTGGCCACCAGCCCATGTCCCAGCAGCCAGGAGGCCAGGGCAACGGCTTCAGTCGCCAGTCTCAGTCCTTCTACAACAGCAGAGGGATGTCTCGTGGCGGTCCTCGTGGCTCGCGTGGTATGATGAACGGCTACAGAGGACAATCCAATGGATTCAGAGGTAGCAACGTTGTTTGCAGTTGTTGTATACTGTGGTTTTCATTAGAAGATCATGGATGAATCATTCCTATTAATTTCAGGGGGATATGAAGGTTATCGGCCATCCTTCTCAAACTCTCCAAACTCTGGATATGGACAAACCCAGTTCAGTACGCCGCGCGACTATTCCAACGGCAACTATCAGCGGGTAAGACCAATAATTGATGCTATTTTTATAGTGAGAAAAGTGAGTTTCTCCTTGTATCATTTGAGCTTTATTCTCAACACATCCTCAAAATGAACCTTTTCACAGACTGACACATTATCACAATTAACATCATAAATCTAGTAAATAAATAAAAAAATTCCCCTCTATATGCAGAAATTATACTTGTTGTAGTTTCCCTTCCCAACCCCAGAACTGTGAAAAGGGTCCATACTGTGAGACACTGAGATTTTCTTGTCAAAGTCTTGTCATGTCAAACTTTACTTGTCTCTTCACAGGATGGTTACCAACAGAACTATAAACGTGGCGCTGGCCAAGGGACTCGAGGGATCAGTCGAGGAAACACTCAAGCCATGCGATCTTAAGTTTTAATTTTGGACCACAGTGAACATTCAAATACTGAAGTGCATATGTCCTGCCCCCACTCTGTCTCTCTGTTTCTCTCTCTCTCTGTCTGTCTGTCTGTCTGTCTCGCTCTCTCTCTCTCCCGGAATTGATCATACAATGCCTACTCTGACATGTTAAAATGGAGAAAATGATACAGAATCCAAGCTGAAAAGCTGCTGTCAAGATTTTAAAGCTACCCCATGTTTCTAACAGATACCTGTGAACTTGAAAGACATAATTTATTTTTTTTTGTATGAAATAAAACTCAAATACCTGCTACAGCTGGTCCAAGATTGGGAGTTCTCTTTCTGTCCCACTGTTTTGTTCACACTAATTCATTTTGGTTCTAAAAATGGTTCTTTTAGTACAATCTTTTCTTTTTTTATTAAACATGCTCCCAGACTCAGTTTATAAAGTGATATTGCTTCAAAAGTTTCAATAAAGATGTGTTGCATTAACTGTTCTATACTTGGGTGTAGTGTTTGTCTTTTGTTTTTGTTTCCCCCCCTCAAAGTCACAATTAAAATATCAAGTCATAAATTCGTCTAATGTCAGTATATTTGGCATTCTAATGAATTGTTTCATCCTAACACACTTATTAGTCAGTCCTCAAAGACCATAAAAGCACTACCATTTGGTGACATCCTTCAGAAGACAAAAATGAACAATTAAATTTTGAAGCAAATGCTCTATTGTAGATGTGTTTACATAAATATTCTGAAAACACTCAGGATTTTCTCCTTTGTAGGGTTTATGACCAGGTTTATAGACATACCCATTATGTCTAAAATGAGTAATATTTTATGTATTTGAGGTTTGAGATGTGGCAAACTTGCTGTCTAATCAGCAAATATTGTCTTAAATATCCTCACTAGCACTTCTTTTGTAACATGAGATTTTAACCAAATGTTGCAACAATAAGTTAATTTTTTCATGAAAATTAGGGTATATACGGTAATAAAAATAAATGGGAAAAAACCCTTAAAGTATCTACAAATGAGCATGTAAAGAAAATAACTTTTTTTTTCCCCCCCTTACCTGTTTGCATCCCTGTAAGAAAGAAAATAAGAGACTGTCTTTTTATGAAACATATCCACAACATTTTGAATGCAATAAATACATCCAGCACATCAAAAAACATAAATGTAACAAAATATGCACACACTATATAAAAATCACGTCTTAAAAGCAGTTTCCAGAAACTACTCCGTTTATACAGAAGAACTACAACTCCCAGAATGACACACGCTTGACAAATCTGACAAAGTTGTGTAGCAACTTGCTTTTAAAAAAGTTTGTCACGTTTTGAGGTAAGATGTGGTAAAAATGGCAATCTCTTTACGTAACACAGACCTTTAATTAGTAAATAAAATAAACAAAACATCGCGGTTTTCTGTCATTCCGAACAGGCGCTATCATAAACAGCTATATGTCTGTTTTGGGGTCCATCACGCCAGGGTCCTTCCGCCGAGGCTTCCCCACGTGAGTTTACGAGCATGATGGTGTACTGTAAATGAGTCGTAGTTATATTTCCCAAAAGTTGTATTTAATATTTAAACAGAGTATTTTGCTTAATCGATACAACATTTAAGGTATGTCTTATAATATTAATAAACATGCTCATAGTTGTGTCTGTGCGCTATGTAAAATGTGTTTAATGTCTGCTCTTGTTTTCTTCATTTCTCAATGACTTTATTATATTCGGTGCAGTTTTGAAGCAATGGCGACTTTTCGGAAGAAGGTGGACAATCGCATTCGTGTCCAGATAGAAAACGGTGTCGCTCAACATCACCGGTCGATGTTCGTGATAGTTGGTGATCGTGGCAGAGATCAGGTGAGGCAAAACTGTGATTGATAATGCTGTAATAATGTAACACGTCTGCAGAACCTCACTCATTTGTACACTTTGCCTCCAGGTTGTCATTCTCCACCACATGCTGTCTAAAGCAACAGTCAAGGCCCGGCCATCAGTGTTATGGTGCTACAAGAAGGAGCTTGTCTTTAGCAGGTATGATTACTCAAAAAACAAAACACATTCATTGAGGAGGACAAAATCACCTCAGTTTTATTCAGAGGCACTCACTGAGCAGAAATATCTTATTTATGTAGCAAAAAGTACATTCTGATAGCTTGTAATGTAAATCAGAGATCTTTGATATCATACTAACATAAAGTGCATATAAATATTAAAGGATTAGTTCACTTCTGAATGAAAATTTCCTGATAATTTATTCACCCTCATGTCATCCAAGATGTTCATGTCAGTCGAAAAGAAATTAAAAGGGTTAGTTCAAGGGTTATTACTCACCCTCATGTCTTTCCACACCCGTAAGACCTTTGTTAATCTTCGGAACTCAAATTAAGATATTTTTGATGAAATCCGATGTCTCAGTGAGGCCTGCATAGGGAGCAATGACATTTCCTCTCTTAAGATCCATTAATGTACTAAAAACATATTTAAATCAGTTCATGTGAGTACAGTGGTTCAATATTAATATTATAAAGCGACGAGAATATTTTTGGTGCGCCAAAATAATGACTTGTTTAGTGATAGCCGATTTCAAAACACTGCTTCAGAAAGCTTCGGAGCGGTTCCGAGCGCCAAAGTCACGTGATTTCAGCAGTTTGGCCGTTTTTACACACGTGATCTGAATCATGATTCGACACAAAAGATTCATAACGTTCTGAAGCTTACTGAAGCAGTGTTTTGAAATTGGCCATCACTAAATAAGTCTTTATTTTGTTTTTTTTGATGCACCAAAAATATTCTTGTATCTTTATAATATTAATATTGAGCCACTGTACTCACATGAACTGATTTAAATTAGTTTTTAGTACATTAATGAATCTTGAGAGAGGAAATGTCATTGCTCCTTATGCAGGCCTCACTGAGTCATCGGATTTCATCAAAAATATCTTAAATTGTGTTCCGAAGATGAACTAATGTCTTACGGGTGTGGAACGACATGAGGGTGAGTAACTAATGACATTATTTTCATTTTTGGGTGAACTAACCCTTTTAAGGTTTTTGATGAAAACATTCCTTCCATTCCTTTTTCTCCATATAGTGGACTTCAGTGGCCTCCAAATGGTTGAAGGTCAAAATTACAGTTTCAGTGCGGCTTCAAAGGGCTTTAAATGATACCAGACGAGGAATAAGTCTTATCTAGCGAAACGATCTGTCATTTTCACACAAATGATGGCCTTGCAAGTGCTTCCACCATTCCGCTTCCCGTATTCTTCAAAAAGCTTACGCGGTGTGTCCTACACAGAGGTCGCGTTAACCCAAAATTTTTCCGTAATTGATGGATTTTTTTTTGCAGTGACGGAAAAATCCGAAGGCTGTCCGTCATTTTGACAGATTACACTGAGTCTGATGTTGCTTGTAACTGTAATTCCCACCCCTGTCCAGTTGGTGGTGAGCGTGCTCCAGTGTGGCAGCAGAGCGTGAGTTCAGTCCCCAGAGTAAAATGAAAACAATGCTTTTGATTATACACAGGCAAGCACCCAATTTAAGTCCATTTTATAATAATAAACTTATACTTATACTTATTAAGTTTCTAATCCAGTTTGTTTTGTTTTAAATGGTTTGTTTTGTTATTTTTCCTGCTGACTATCCAGTTTATGGTTAGCTAATGGCTTTTCTATGTTGCGTGACATTGCTTCCAACATTGATTGAACTGATTTGGACGTGATACAGATTTCAGTAAGCCACTGTATCTTGCAGCATATTTTCTGATGTTCATTCATGTTTATTTTGTTCTGTAAAGTAGTAAAGAGGAAGAGATGATCGCGTTCACTCATGATCCGCAACAACTGTTCAAGATTAAAAAAAAGTGATGCACGGTCTTTGTTCAACTTTCTTTTCATAATATAAATAAATGCATTGCCCATTTGCTTATCCTGTAAGCTCTTGAATAAAAATGTGGTTGAAAAAAGAAACTATTAAACGTCTTCTCATTAAAATCTAAAAATTAAAATGACTGGTAATAATTGGTTATGACGGAATTGTTACTATCCTGTCCTACACCTTCACTATTCTACTTACAGAAAAAACAGAACTGGCACCGCGTTCGTTCCGTAAGTAGAATAGGGAAGGCTTTTTGAAGAATGCGGAATGGTGGAAGCACTTGCAAGGCCATCATTTGTGTTTATAAAGCATATACATTTTTATTTTTTTTAGAAAATGACCGATCTTTTCGCTAGATAAGACCCTTATTCCTCATCTGGTATTGTTTAAAGCTCTTTAAAGCTGCACTGAAACTAATCTTGACCGGAATTTTGACTGGAATGTTTTCATCAAAAACCATAATTTCTTTTCGCCTGAATAAAGAAAGATATAAATAGTTTGGATGACATGGGGGTGAGTAAATGATCAGGAAAATTTTATTTGAAAGTGAACTAATACTTGAACTGTCACTCTTTATCTTCCAATAATGCCTTATGTTTTATGATCAATAGCTCCCCGAACAATATTAACTATTATTTCCAGACCCTTATTCATCAGACTAGACTTTAAAATTGTGTGCTATCAGGAACACTTGATAGAAATCAATCTGACGTTTTACAGCAATCGGAAGAAGAGGATGCGGCAGCTGCAGAAGAAGATCAAAACAGGCACGCTGAACCTAAAGGAGGATGATCCATTTGAGCTCTTCGTTGCTGCAACCAACATCCGTTACTGCTACTACAATGAAACTCACAAGATCCTGGGAAACACTTACGGCATGTGTGTTCTGCAGGTAATGTCAGTGACACACACCTCAGACAGGACCTCAGGATGTGATCCAGTAGGCTTTATAGGGTTAAATTCATCTCACTTTCTGTTTCAGGACTTCGAGGCTCTCACTCCCAACCTCTTGGCTCGGACCGTTGAGACTGTGGAAGGTGGAGGCATTGTGGTCATTCTTCTGAGGACTGTGAAGTCACTGAAGCAGCTGTACACAATGACAATGGTAGATGGCCTGTCAAATGCTTCTATGCCAATATGAAGCTGGTAATCTGCAAGTGAATATGTTTTTTAAAATGTGAGTTTTCTTTCAGGATGTTCATTCTCGATACAGGACAGAGGCTCACCAGGATGTTGTTGGAAGGTTCAATGAAAGGTCAGTCTTTCAACATTTAATTACAAAACCCTCATACATTTTTTTATATATATATATATATATATATATATATATATATATATATATATATATATATATATATATATATACCGCTCAAAAGTTTGGGATCGGTAAGATTTTACCAAGGCTGCTCACCAAGGCTTAATTTATTTAATTAAAAATACAGTAAAAACAGTAATATTGTGAAAAATTATTACAATTTAAAATAACTGTTTTCTATTTAAATATATTTGACAAAGTAATTTATTCCTGTGATCGCAAAGCTGAATTTTCAGCATCATTACTCCAGTCTTCAGTGTCACATGATCCTTCAGAAATCATTCTAATATGATGATTAGTTCCTCAAGAAATATTTATTATTTTCAATGTTGAAAACAGTTGTGTACTTTTTTTTTTCAGGATTCCTTGATGAATAGAAATTTCAAAAGAACAGCATTTATCTGAAATACAAAGCTTCTGTAGCATTATACACTACCGTTCAAAAGTTTGGGGTCTGTAAGAATTTTAATTTTAATTTTTTTGAAAAGAAATTAAAGAAATTAATACTTTTATTCAGCAAGGATGCATTAAATCAATCAAAAGTGGCAGTAAAGACATTTATAATGTTACAAAAGAATAGATTTTAAATAAACACTTTTCTTTTGAACTTTCTATTCATCAAATAATCCTGAAAAAAAATATTGTACACATATTTTGTACAATTGAACACATTAAATGTTTCTTGAGCAGCAAATCATCATATTAGAATGATTTCTGAAGGAACATGTTACACTGAAGACTGGAGTAATGATGCTGAAAATTCAGCTTTGCAACACACGAATAAATTTTGGTTTGACTGTGTAAATATATATATATATATATATATATAAATATAAATAATGTCCAATTCTGAGGGAAAAAAACACAGACTTGTATTATCCTGTAAGAAAGAAAAAAACTCAAAGTTATGCTTGTTATATTTTTCCCAGATTCATCCTGTCTCTTGCCTCCTGTAAGACATGTGTTGTGATTGATGACCAACTCAACATTCTGCCAATCTCCAGTCACGTTGCCAACATCAAACCTGTCCCTCCAAAAACACAGGCAAGCCTTGTTCATAACTGCACAGTGTTCTGTTTCCTCAGTACTTTATATGAATTCCATAATCTTTGTTGTTGCCAACAGGATGATGGACTGTCTCCACGGGAACAAGAGCTGAAGGACCTGAAGGAGTCTTTACAGGACACACAGCCAGTTGGCGTTCTAGTGGACGGCTGTAAAACTATGGACCAGGTATAATCAAAATAACTCTTGATGCTGATTGTTTCCTGTGGCCCAACTAGTGTTTATTTAGCCTGTGTTTATGTCTTCAGGCCAAAGCAGTGCTGAAGTTTATTGAGGCTATTTCAGAGAAGACCTTGAGGAGCACTGTGGCTCTTACGGCTGCCCGTGGTCGAGGTAAATCTGCTGCTCTGGGATTGGCTATAGCTGGAGCTGTTGCATTTGGGTATGTAGTACAGTGTTATTATGAATAAGCTCTTGTTTTCTTGTTACGTTTGCCTCCTGATTGGATTTTATGCATATATATATATAACTTAATGCCTTTGTGTTGTGTTTCTCTTCTCAGCTATTCAAATATTTTTGTCACATCGCCCAGCCCAGACAATCTGCACACGCTGTTTGAGTTCGTATTTAAAGGTTTTGATGCCCTCCAGTATCAGGTAATCATCAATGAACATCATCAATGAACATCATTAGATATGATCTAATCACAGGCAGACCCAGACTACATTAAAATAGTGTATTACTGTAAATAGCACTTGTTATTGTTAATGTTATTTACAGTATGCAATTCTAAGCAATCTATGCAATTCTTATAATACAATTAAATTACGAGAATAAACTCGTTAAATTACGAGAAAAAACTCGTTAAATTACGAGAAAAAAGACGTTAAATTATGAGAACAAATTTGTTCTAGTAATCTAACGAATTTTTCTCGTAATTTAATTTATTCTCATAATTTAACATTTTATCTTGACTTTTTTTCTCGAAATTTAACAACTTTAATCTCGAGATGGTTTTATTTTTTTAGTATTGCTTGGCCCTAATCCTCTTCCGTATTTCAGTGTCATTATTAATATATTTTTAAAAGTTTTTATTGTATATTTTCTGTTTTCATTTTAATAGATAAAGTTTTAGTGATTTTGTTAAAATTAGTTTGTGTGTTTTTGTATGGAAGCTTGTTTCCGCCACTAAGGTTATTGTGACTTTTTATCTATCAATTTTCTGGGAATTGCGAGTTTGAATCACCCAGTTCTGACTTTTCTGATTTTTTTCTTGCAATTGTGAGATTTAAATCAAGCAATTCTGACTTTATATCTCACTATTCTGACTTAATATCACACTATTCTGACTTAATATCACACAATTGTGAGTTTATTTCTCGCGATTCTGAGAAAAATAGTCAGAATTGTGAAATGAAAAAGTCGCAGTTACCTTTATTTTTTTTATTCAATGGCTGAGACGTTTTAATAGTTGTTGTCTATATAGATTTTATTCTTTTTTTATTTCAGTTTTAGTTGTTCTAGTAAAATAAATGTAAATAAGAAATGTTGCCTTGGTTTTTATATTTTAATTTTTATAAATAAAAATATAATTATTATATATTTCAGTTAATGTTTAATTTAATTTTTTCAATTAACAAAAGATTTTTAAAAATAGTTTTAGTTTTAGCTAACTATGATAACCCATGTCAGTTAAATGATTTAAACACTGCTCATTTCTTTAATATTTGCTAAAATATTTTTATAGGTAAATATGTTATCTACTAGTAGGAGAATATAAATCAGATATTTATGCATACATCTGAGGGAACTACTTCAAACCAGATTTATTTTTTTAATTGTAGGAACATCTGGACTATGAAATAATCCAGTCTTTGAACCCAGAGTTTAATAAAGCTGTGGTTCGTGTGAACATCTTCAAAGAACATCGACAAACCATTCAGGTATACAGACTTCCATCTCTGCATTTCTTTTCCATTATTTTCATTTTCCATGCAAATATTTGTTGAATCGTGGAATCTTAGATGCTGTCTCAGAGTTAATTTATTCCACTATATTTTGGAAGTTTAGAAACATGTTCATATGGTGCATTCTGCATCATTCACTACAAACATAATAATCATCCTTAATTTTCCTTAACTCTTTTGATCTGCAGTACATTCATCCTGCTGATGCGGTGAAGTTAGGCCAGGCAGAGCTGCTAGTCATCGACGAGGCTGCTGCCATCCCTCTGCCTTTAGTGAAGAAACTACTGGGGCCTTACCTTGTGTTTATGGCATCTACGATCAATGGGTCTGTATTTGAAGAGCTGTTACATTTTGATCTTTTTACAGTGGTATAATAGCAATGCATTAACCCTCGTGTCACCATGCAGCTATGAGGGCACCGGCCGCTCTCTGTCTCTTAAGCTGATTCAGCAGTTGAGGCAGCAGAGCGCAGACAGCCAGCAGAACCTCTCGGCTGAGAACAGAAACACCAGCACAGCCAGACTGGCAGCAGGTATCCTCTATCCTTTTGCTTTTTAAAAAATAATGGCACCTGCCCCTCTCTTCACTTGCCCCAAGATAACCAGAATTCAAACATGTTCCTGACTGATGATCTGTGTTTAATGTGTAAATGCGCTCTGCAGCACGAAGCCTTCATGAGGTGACCCTCCACGAGTCTATCCGCTATGGTCAGGGGGATCATGTGGAGAAATGGTTGAATGAACTGCTGTGCTTGGACTGTCTGAGTGTGCCACGCATCATTTCCGGCTGCCCTTTACCCCAGACGTGCGACCTGTATCCTCTAAAAGTCGATTTTTTTTTTTTTTTTTTTTTTTCATAATTTTTGATATTTTATCTCTTAATTTTGACGATTTTTTTTTTTTATCTTTGACTTTTTTCAGAATTTTGTCATTTTTTTTCTTATGTGGGCTGCGTGTCTGTCTTTCACATGATTTTATTTACTGTCAACACCACCAGCCCTGTAAAAACATGCCTAATTTCTCAAAATAACAGAAAACTGTGTGTAAACATCTCTCGACTACTTTAGATTTACTCTAGATTCACCCATCTACCTAAGCATTAGATTTCTTTAACCCCATACTCCAGTTATTATGTAAATCGAGACACGTTGTTTTGTTATCACAAAGCTTCGGAGACTTTCCTCCAGCGTCTTATGGCACTTTACGTAGCATCACATTACAAGGTAAATCTTGGTTATTAGAGCAGTGGTTCTCAATCTTTTTGACTCAAAGCCTTTGGTTGTCCAACTCAATATTTGAAGGCTGTTTCTGGTATTTCTGTCATATTTATGACAAACCTGTTTGTTTCCAAACTATTTTTACCTGGGAGTACTGATTTTGTTATTTTGTTCTTTGGTTAAAAACAAACCATTATTGAGGGGCATATTTTTAATATTTAAATAATTATTTTTGTTTTATTATTTAGTATTTGATTATATTATAACATTATAAGAAGTATATTTCAGTTTACAATTATTTATTATTATTTTTTTTTTTTTTAAGTTTTAAGCATTTCATAATTAAACTAAATACTAGTAATTCAGGGTTCCCACTCGTCCTGGAAAACCTTGAAAACCTGGAAAATTGATGACAAATTTTCCATTCCTGGAAAACACAAGGAAATTTAGAGAAAATGTAAAATGTCCTTGAAAATCTTGTAGTTGTTCTGGAAAATATTTTTTTTAAAAGTTCTTGGGTTTTTCTTTAGTCGAGACCAGTTTATTACTGACCTAAAACAATCACCATTAGTTGCAGAAAGTGCGATGGTCAGGAATGTTGCGTTTTGACATGTGAGAGTAGTATTTTTTTCAATGATGATGTTTAGTCTTGTGTTGCCACTTGCAGCAGTTATTATATTGTTACAGTATGTTATTAACTGCTTAAATGCATAATCTTTTGCTTAATTATGCAAGTTGATTTTCTGATCATATTTTTCCCAAGCACATTTTACTAATTCCCAAAGAATCAGTCTTAATAACTACTATTAATTTTGTATTTAGTCATGAGGTTAGTTTATGAAGGCTTGTTTTCTTTTACAGATAAAATGAGCCAAAAAGAGATTTATCTCAGACTGAAATGTCAAAAATGATCAAATTCCCACGAGAAGGATGCAATACTAATGCAATACTAGAAATTGCAGTTAAGGCATGAACATTGGACAGCAAAATGCTTATTGGGTCAGCAGGGTCAGACAACAACAGGTGGAGAAGAAAAGACATAGCTTAATTGCAACTTTTTATTTCGCAACTCTAAATATTTTTCTTACAATTGCGAGTTTCCATAATTGTCATATAAGGTCGCAATTGCGAGGAAAAAAGTAAGAACTGCGAGTTTAAATCATGCTATTCTGACCTTTTTTCTCGTAATTATTACTTTTTTCTGGCATTTGACAGTTTATATCTTGCGATTCTTCTTTTTTTTAAATTGTGAGATATAAACTTGCAATTGTGAGAAAAAAAGTCAGAATAGCGAGATAAAAAGTTGCAATTACCCTTTTTTTTTTTTGTGGAAAAAATCTTACATAGTCATAATGTATGACTAAGAGCTCATATTAAAAACTCATTTTTTGGTTAAGTCATGGCAATAAACCTTTTAAAGTCTTAGAGAGCAATATATTACTTTAGGGCGTAATCCCAGTCTTTTATTCCCATTGTTGTAAAATTGAAAATGTCCTGGAAAATGATCGCAGAAAAACAGAGGGAACCCTGTAATTGGATACTAACAATTTATTATTAAAGGGATAGTTCACCCAAAAATGAAAATTTGATGTTTATCTGCTTACCCCCAGTGCATCCAAGATGTAGGTGACATTTTTTCTTCAGTCGATCACAAATTATGATTTTTAACTGCAACCGCTGCCCTCTGTCATTCAAATAATAGCAGTAGATGGGAACTTCATCTATAAGAGTGAATAAACCTTGCTTAGACAAATCCAAATTAAACCCTGCGGCTCGTGACGACACATTAATGTCCTAAGACACGAAACAATCAGTTTGTGAGAGAAACCAAACATTATTTATATCATTTTTTACCTCTAATACACCACTATGTCCAACTTCGTTCAGCTTCCTGCTAGTGAGGTCAAAAAACGCGTTCTGAAGACGGAAGTGATGTCTCGCCCATATACTTCAATGAGAGCGAGACATCACTTCCGTTGTCAGAGCGCGATTAGACCTCACTAACTGGAAGCTGAACGAAGTTGGACATAGTGGTTCATTAGAGGTAAAAAATGATATAAATACTGTTCGGTTTCTCACACAAACCGATCGTTTCGTGTCTTAGGACATAAATGTGTCGTCACGAGCCGCAGGGTTTCATTTGGATTTGTCTAAGCAAGGTTTATTCACTCTTATAGATGAAGTTCCCAATCACTGCTATTATTTGAATGACAGAGGACAGCGGTTGCAGTTAAAAATCATCATTTGTGATCGACTGAAGAAAAAATGTCACCTACATCTTGGATGCACTGGGGGTAAGCAGATAAACATCAAATTTTCATTTTTGGGTGAACTATCCCTTTAATAAAATAAATGAATAATTTATTAAAGGGGTCATGACATGGATTTTTTTTCCCCCATTATTTAAATGTTCCTTGAGGTTTACTTATATTGTTTTATTAAAGTTTTTTGCACAAAAAAACCCATTATATATATATATATATATATATATATATATACATATATATACATAATATAATATAATATAATATAAAAAATATAGTGCAATGTATAACTATTCGTCAGTGTCTTGCTCTGGGGGCGGTCATATGCAAATGTATTTGCTTGTGTGACGTCACAGATCCCACAATATCAAAATAAGCCGTTTTTGGAGCTTGATTACAGAACAGCTTTTTATAATGAGGATGACGTTTTAAGCTATGAAACTTGCAGGATGTTTTAATGGTACAAAGACCTCTTATATGTAAAAAAATCAATGCCTATTTGATTTTCATGTCATGACCCCTTTAATGCTTATTATAGTCATCTTGGGGGACCCCAGGGCCTTCGTTGAGAACCGCTGTATTAGCGCATTACATAATGTCACAAACTCTAAACCCAATTTCATTCTCCTCTCCCTCCTCAGAATTCACCCAATGACCTTCAGATGCTCTCGGATGCTCCTGCTCACCATCTCTTTTGCCTGCTTCCCCCTGTTCTACCCACACAGAATTCACTCCCAGAGGTCTTAGCAGTTGTGCAAGTATGGCCAAAGCTATGTAATTCCAATAGTGTTAAATCTGTGTTAAAGTATGTTGTTAGTCAATGAACTGTGTAATTTCAGGTGTGTCTAGAGGGAGAGATCTCACGCCAATCCATCCTCACCAGCTTGTCCAGAGGGAAGAAAGCTTCAGGAGATCTCATTCCCTGGACTGTTTCGGAACAGGTTACGTATCCAAATTTAAAATGAAGCTACGCTACAGTTCACAAGTTTGGGGTCATTAAGATAAATATATATTAAAGAAATTAATACTCTTATTCAGTAAGGATGTATTGAATTGATCAAAAGTGACAGTAAAGACATTTATTATGTTACAAACTAATTCTTTTTCAAATAAATGCAAAACAAGTATGGTTTCCATAAAAATATCAAGTAGCACACCTTGTTTCAATTCATTGATAATAATAATAAATGTTTCTTGAGCAAAAAAACATCATATTAGAATGATTTCTGAAGGATCATGTGACACTGAAGACTGGAGTAACGATGCTGAAAATTCACAGGAATAAATTACATTTCAAAAGATATTTATATAGAAAACAATTATTCAAATTGTAAAAAATATTTCAGAATTTACTGTGTTTACTGTATTTTGATCAAATAAATGCAGCCTTGATGTGAATAAGAGACTTCTTTAAAAACATTAAAAAATCTTACTGACCCCATATTTTTTGATAAAATAGTTAGTGTACACAGATTATTTATGCCATACTGTCGAATAAATGTTTCAGTGAGTGACTCTGAAATGATTCTGATGCTCTTGTGTTTTTGCATTTAGTTTCAAGACTCTGAATTCGGAGGTCTCTCTGGTGGCAGGATCGTCCGTATTGCCGTGAACCCTGATTATCAGGGGGTAAATGACTCTTCCTCTGTTTATATACAGCCTCAGTTATATTAATTGAACAGCTCACATATAGAAGTTGCTTCATTATTGCCTTGTTTGCCCAGTTATGTCATTACCCATGTGTGACTCATTGTGCCACTCTGTAGATGGGTTATGGCAGCCGTGCTTTGCAACTGCTGCAGCAATATTATGAGGGCCAGTTTCCTCTCTTGGATGAGCAAGAACAGACATCGACCGGCGCAATCACGTCTGTGAGCAGTGAGGTAATGCTCTTTTTGCACCATCACACAGAAATGTTCATGGAAGTGTGTGTGTGTGGCATATTTCTGTAGGTAAACATGGCTGTATTATATCAATCCATGTAGGTAGAAAATATTAAATTAAATAATTGTTTCTTATGTTCATATAGTGATAATCACTTGATCATATTTAACAAGATTTGTTCTGTATTTTAGCTCTTACATTAAACGTTTTGAAACATTAAGCGGCCTCTAGTGCTGAAAATGTACATATTGTGCCTTTTAAAAGTAATTTATTCCGGTGATCTGAAATCAAATTCTGATTTGATGCTCAAGAAACTTATAAATGTTGAAAACAGTTATTTTTGTGGAAACGGTTAAATTATTTTTCAGGATTCACTGATTTTAAAAGATAGAAAATAGAATTTTTTTATAACATACATTTCTTTACTCTCACTTTAGATAATTTTTTGTGTCCTAGCTGAAGAATTAATTTTCTTCTTTATTTATTCTTAGAGTTTATCACTCAGCGCTGATTTATTCTGTGCAGAATTGCTTAAAATTGATATGCTACTATATCAGTGATTGGTTTTACATTTTTGTGCAAAATCAGGACTATAGTCCTCTGTGGCAGTGATGTGTACATTAAGATTTATAATTCAAGATTTCTTTTATGCAATTCAGTGGTTATAAATGCCACTTCACTGATAAAGTAGCTTATTATCTGGGCAAAAAACTGTGATAATTATTCGTACTCAAGTACTGAGTAATAATAATTAACTACATGTGCTTACTTTAAAGTTATGGTTACGGTTTGATTTAGGATTGGTTACTTGTACATGTAGTAACGTGTAATTACATCACCTTAAAATAACATATTACCTAATGTAAGTATGGATTCTGAAAGGAGTATATATTTTTCATTCATGTCCATGTTCAGGCTGTCAGTCTTCTAGAAGAGGTGGTGTCTCCCAGGAAAGACCTGCCACCGCTGCTGTTGAAGCTGAATGAGAGGAGAGCCGAGAGGCTGGACTACCTGGGAGTGTCTTACGGTCTCACTCCTCAACTACTCAAGTAAGATGCTTCATGCAAGCAGATGTTGCAGTATTATTTGCATTGCAGTACTATTACAAAACATGTTCTTCACTCCTTACTGTCTCTGCTTTCTTTCCTATTCAGATTCTGGAAAAAGGCTGGATTTGTTCCTGTTTATTTAAGACAGACTCCGGTAAGTATGCCGCATTTTTTCCCCCCAGTGTTGCCAGGTAGTGTTGTTAAAAATACAGACTTTGGTACCAAGTCGGTACTGAAATTTAAAAAATGTTCCCCCTAGCATTTAAAAAAAAAAAAGTGAAAGTGATGTGACGTAGCCAAGTATGGTGTCCCATACTCTGAATTTGTGCTAATCTTTGGGTTATAAGTCCAACTCTTTAACCATAAGGCCACGACTGCCCCAATTTGGATTCTTAAAGGTGCCCTCGAATGAAAAATTTAATTTATATTGGCATAGTTGAATAACAAGAGTTCAGTACATGGCAATGACATACAGTGAGTCTCAAACTCCATTGTTTCCTCCTTCTTATATAAATCTCATTTGTTTAAAAGACTTCCGGAAAACACTCGGATCTCAACATAACACCGACTGTTACGTAACAGTCGGGATCATTAATATGTATGACCCCAATATTTGCATAATGCCAGCCCATTCGACGCATTAGACAAGGAAAGGCAGTATTAACGGCTGGATCTGTGCACAGACTAGGTAAGCAAGCAAGAACAACAGCGAAAAATGGCAGATGGAGCGATAATAACTGACATAATCCATGATATCATGATATTTTTAGTGATATTTGTAAATTGTCTTTCTAAATGTTTCATTAGCATGTTGTTAATTTACTGTTAAATGTGGTTGAAGTTACCATCGTTTCTTACTGTATTCACGGAGACGAGAGTCGTTGCTATTTTCATTTTTAAACACTTGCAGTCTGTATAATTCATAAACACAACTTCATTCTTTATAAATCTCTCCAACAGTGTAGAATTAGCCGTTAGCCACAGAGCATAGCCTCAAACTCACACAAAATCAAACGTAACCATCTAAATGAACACTTTACTCACATAATTTGAAGCATGCATACAGCATGCATGACGAACATCTTGTAAAGATCCATTTGAGGGTTATATTAGCTGTGTGAACTTTGTAAATGCGATGTATATAGTCGAGAGCTGGTGGGACAGAGGGAACGCATCTCTTAAAGGGGCCGTGCTGAAAAAATCAGTGCATAGTTAATGATGCCCCAAAATTGGCGGCTAAAAAAATGTATTTAAAAAAATCTATGGGGTATTTTGAGCTGAAACTTCACAGACACATTCAGGGGACACCTAGGACTTTTATTACATCTTGTAAAAAAACAATCTAGGGCACCTTTAAAACACCTCTGATTGGCCATTGTGTTCACATGCTCAGACATACATGACACTCTTCACCGAGCACTTACACAGATACACACGGGGAAGTTTGAAAGAAGGCATTATAATAGGGCTGGGACAATAAATTGATTCATCTCGAATCGTAAATCACTTCTGAGATTTTTCGAATGCAGCACGATTCTCTCTCGAATCAATTCTGAGCTTAGTTTTTAACAGCAGATGGCGCTCTAGGCTAGTTTTTAACCGCACACTCAAATGCTCATGAATAAGAGCACTCGTGCATTCGGCTGAGAATGTACTTGCAACCCAGAATGCTTTGATGACGCGAGATTAATGTACACAGCCCACTGCAAACACCCTTGTAATTCGCTTCAACCTTTTCAAATTTTATGAATGATTATTTTATTGAAAGTTCAAGTGTTGAAAGGAATTGGAAGCAAGCAGAGTACGGCTGTTTGTAAAGCACGCAGTGCCATCTGCTGTCAAAAACTAAGCTCAGAATCGATTCAAGAGAGAATTGTGATGCATTTGGAAAATCTCAGAATCAATCCAGAATCATTTCTCGATTCGCGATTCAACGATTTATTTATTATCCCAGCCCTAGTCTATAATATATCCGCTGATAAGACGCCTGCTTTCGAACACTACCCTGTGTATCTGTGTAAATGTTCGGTGAAGAGCATCACATGTCTATTTACAACATGTTTTTGAAGCATTGATCATTGCAGCCAATCACAGACGTATCTGTTGAGTACATGAACACAATGGCCAATCAGAGGTGTTTAAGAATCCAAAATGCTAGAGGAAGTGCTTGTATTGTTAAATTTTTAAAATTTCATTACTGAAGTCAGTACTTTTGACAACACTACGGTCAGGACTGTTTGTCTTTTTGTAACTTTGTAGTAAGTTGTATGTATTATGTTGTGGCCTGTAGAATGACCTGACGGGAGAGCACTCCTGCATTATGCTGAAGGAGCTCAATGTTGAGGAGTCAACAGAGCAGGACCAGTGGCTCTCTGCTTTTTGGAAGGGTGAGAATTTACAATCTCTCAGAATAATCCAGTGTGAATGCTGCATTTGATCAATCAGAATCAATTAATCCTGAGAGCTTTGTATTAATACATATAATGCTCACTCATCTATCCATTTCTGATTTCAAAGACTAATGTTTCTTGTGTTGGACAGATTTCCGGCGGCGGTTCCTCTCCCTGCTGTCCTTCCAGTTTAGCAAATTTAACCCAACTCTGGCCCTCAACATACTGCAGAACAAGAGCGCTAAGGACGACACCCCAGCAGGTACAGACCCACATCTGTCACCTCATTAGACTAAATGCTGTACGCGTGTGTTTGTAAAAGATAACCTTTCATGTATTGGTATCTTTTCAGTTCTCACCAGTGCTGAGCTCGCTGCCACATTCACTCCATATGACCTGAAGCGTTTGGAGATGTATTCAAGCAACATGGTGGACTATCACCTCATCATGGACATGATCCCTGTTGTTGCACGCATGTATTTCCTCAAACAGTTAGGAAACATCGGGCTTTCTGCTGCACAGTCTGTAAGTCAGCTATGTGTGCTTTTAAGTTTAAGAATTGTCTTTATTTACATATGTAATTGACATCTGCCCCTTATTAGGATATTATTAAAAAATATAAAGATTTTGCAAGCATATTGTGTAGTTGTGCTGGGAGTCTGTTTGGGGTGTGACGAGATCTTGTCACGCGAGACTAAAATGTGCCGAGATTTCTCGTCGAGGCAAAAAGTAGTCTTGTGATGTTGCCATGACAGAGTGGTTAGGATGATTAGGAAAGAATATGCCACCGCTACGTTTACATTACGCCTCCACTGTCATTTTGCTTTGTATTTAAATAAAAAACATTTAATTCAGTTGGATAACGGTCGCCGCCGCTCCATATTTACAGAGTTACACGCGATCATGAAAGTGAAAGTAAACGTGAGGGCGCATTCAAACGAGATTTCAATACCCCGCATTTTGAAAGCGGCACCCTGATTAATACAAATATCTCTCAATATGGAAGCTATGTTAGGCTGGGCTTATTTGCACTTATTGTAAAGTGTTACCATAAAAAATGAATAACAGTTTCTCTTAATCTCATTAAGCACAAACGGTAAGGTTTCATTTGTTAACATTAGTTAATGCACTGTGAACTATCATCAACTAACAATGAATGACTATTTTTATTAACTAACATAAAGATGAATAAATACTGTAGCAAATATATTGCTCATTGTTAGTTGATATGTTAATGTTAATAAATGAGACCTTATTGTAAAGTGTTACCATTTTTATTTATAATGTTTTTTATTTCTATGATCAATTTGTGGAAAGGAGTTCAATTAGGAGGTAAAAAGTTGTAGAAGCTCATAAATCATGTACAGTAAGATCTGAAGAGACTGAAATCATACAGAAGAGAAGTCAGTCGAGTTAGTGGGAAAACCTTTTACAGTGCTTAGGTATTGTGTTTTAGTGCATATGATAATTCATACCCAGAAAAAAGAACTGAAATGGCTTTCATTACAAGATGACTAGTTAAAAATTTCAAATACACCTGCAGAATATTTTTTCTAGTCATGTATTTCTCCATTGAGGATTTCTTAAAAATAGTGTGTAAAAAATCTTGTCTCGTCTCGTTCTTGTGAACTCAATCTCGAGTCTCGTCTCGTGAGATACCTGTCTCATCACACCCCTAGAGTCATCTGCTTTGTATTTGTGATAACGCAATGAAACGTCAAATTATGCAGACAATTTTTGGCCAGGCTGTCATACAAAAAAAATATTAACATGCAAAAACAAGAAAGAAACAACAAAATATTAATAACTGATAAAATATCAGTTCCAGACAAATACCCCTTCCAGACATCACTTTTGTACGGAGCCCCTATAGGGACAAGAAGAAAAAATCTTCAATGGTTTTGCATTTTCTTGAAAATGCTTCATAAGAAACTTTGCGTTTCCTCGTAAAATGTTTGTTTCCCTGAGACACTATGCATTCGCTCGCAAAACATGTTTTGCGTTCCTTCGAGAAACGTTGCGTTTGCTCACAAAATGTTTTGCTTTCCCCCGAAACACTTCGCATTCACACTGAAAATATTTGCATTTACCCTAAGAAACTTTTGCGAGTGAATGCAGTTTCTCGGGAATGCAAGGGTTTTGTGAACGAATGCAAAAGCATTGAAATATTTTTTTCCTTAAATCTCATTTTTCCATCACAATGTCCCCTTAGTGGCTTTGTACTTTTGGCCACTACTGTATATGTAAATTAAAATTTAAGTTTTTTTTTTTTTAATTTAGTTTGAGTTTTAGATTTGAGGCTGAATTTCCATCTCTGGTGTGTGTTCAGGTTTGTGTGTACTACATAATCGATTCTTTCTTCAGGCTCTGCTGTTGGGAATTGGGCTTCAACACAAGAGTGTAGATGAGCTGGAGAAGGCGATTGATCTGCCCGCTTCTCAGCTTATGGGCCTGTTCAATCGCGTCATCCGTAAAGTAGTGCAGGTGAGACGAAACAAGCCCCTCTCTCCTCGTCTCTCATACATGCACTGATTAAAGCAGCATAGAAGGATTAGAACCGAAGCTTCAGAGTGAGGAATACACTGCATGGATCTGCTCTTCTGTAATGTTTCAGTGTGTAGTTATTGTTCGATTCCATCTTTTCTGCAGTTCTTCAACACTCTTCAGGAGAAAGCAGTTGAAGCTGAGATGGTGGCCACTAAAGACATAAGCATGGAACCAACTGCGCAGACACTTACTGAAGATCTGGTATGAGACTCTAGATTATTATTACTCCAGTCTTCAGTGTCACATGATCCTTCAGAAATCATTCTAATATGCTGATTTGCTTCTCAAGAAACATTTTGTATTATTTTCTATGCTGAAAACAGTGCTTGGGATTCTTTAATGAAATTCAAAAGAACAGCATTTTATTTGAAATAGAACATTTTTGTAACAAGTTACCATATTAAAATATTATTTTGTCCATTAGGATGATGCAGCCAAAGAGTTCCAGGAGAAACACAAACAGGAAATGGAGAAGATTAAAGACATGAATCTTTCAGAGTGAGTATTCCCAATGCATCCAAACTGTTTTTATTTAAAGAAGTCTTTTGTTTTATTGAGGGTTCTTACACAGTTTGGAACAGTGTGGAAATGTATGAAATTTCATTTGTCATTTCCAAGTCTGGATAAGTATTGAAAAAATGTTTCCAGACTATTGCCCCATTTCAGCTTTCTTAATTATAAAATTAAGAATTTCTAAAAATAAATGTATCATACAGTGATTACACATTTAGTGATACACGAAAAGTAAAAACAAGTTAAGTTTTAGTCAAACATGACTGAATTAATTCAAGGCATGTATTTTCATTATGCAAAACTGTTTGTTTGTTTTTACCATAAGCTAGTCTCTTTTGAACTCCACTAAATTAATGTGCAACCAGCAACAAATAAAGGAGAAAAGATTATCTAAATCAGACTGTACTTTGCTCTTTGCTGATCGTGCAACATCAAACCGCATGTGTCAGAGGTGAAAATATGCAGCTTATAAAATATAAAGCATTTTAGGTTCTTCTCATCATGTTATCACTTCGAAAAAGCCAATGAAAATAATGCTGTATGAAGCATTTATGTTAAATATGATCTGATAAAATCTACAGAGAGGTTTGGGAATTTGAGTCTGGAAAGATGTGGAAATTTTGAAATGGAAAATGTTTAGGAACTCTGTTTAATTTTTTTTTCCCTTTGAGTCCCGCTTAAAGGGGTCCTTGATTATGATTTCACTTTTTTAACTTTAGTTAGTGTGTAATGTTGGTGTTTGAGCATAAACAACATCTGCAAAGTTACAATGCAAATTCAATGCAAAGGGAGATACATTTTTTTTTTTTTTTTTTAAGATTTCTGTTTAAGGACTACAACAAACGGCTGGTAGGGACTACAATGAGCTTCTTCCTGGATTAGTGACATCACTTAAGGCCCCGATATACTTTAAACGATGTTCTTTTTAGTTCTTTGTTTAGGAGTAAAACGAAGTCTGAAATGCGTGAGCTGCAATTTATACTTTAATCGAATATCTGACGCTGCCCACACTGCTGAGAGCGACGGTTAGATGAATATGTAAATATGTGTTGTACACTTTCTTCTCAGTAATAAAATAAACTACAAAAATGAGAAAATAGCAAGCATTTTTATAGAAAGCATAAGAAATGTATCTGATCATAACAACATGGGTATGTTAGCACGAGCTCTGCAAATGCACTCCAGTCACGTCACATATTTATACAGCACTTTATTCAATAGATTGCTTAAAGGTGCCCTAGAACCAGTTTTAACAAGATGTAATATAAGTCTAAAGTGTCCCCTGAACGTGTCTAAGTTTCAGCTCAAAATACCCCATAGATTTTTTTTTATTAATTTTTTTTTACTGCCTATTTTGAGCCATAATTATATATGCACCGATTCTGCACGCGTCCCCTTTAAATCTCCCGCTCCCCCGCCCCCCCGAGCTCTCGACTGCCTAAACAACATAAACGAAGTTCACACAGCTAAAATAACCCTCAAAATGGATCTTTACAAAGTGTTCGTCATTCATGCTGCATGCATACATCGGATTATGTGAGTATGGTATTTATTTAGATATTTACATTTGATTCTGAATGAGTTTGAGGTTATGCTCCGTGGCTAAAGCTAACATTACACACTGTTGGAGAGATTTATAAAGAATGAAGTTGTGTTTATGAATTATACAGACTGCAAGTGTTTAAAAATGAAAATAGCGACGGCTCTTGTCTCCGTGAATACAGTAATAAACGATGGTAACTTTAACTACATTTAACAGTACATTAGCAACATGCTAACGAAACATTTAGAAAGACAATTCATAAATATCACTAAAAATATCATGATATCATGGATCATGTCAGATTTTTTTGCTCCATCTGCCATTTTTCACTATTGTTCTTGCTTGCTTACCTAGTCTGATGATTCAGCTGTGCACAGATCCAGACGTTAATACTGGCTGCCCTTGTCTAATGCCTTGAACATGGGCTGGCATATGCAAATATTGGGGGCGTACATATTAATGATCCCGACTGTTACATAACATTCTGTGTTATGTTGAAATTCGCCTGTTCTTCGGAGGTCTTATATAAATCTCATTTGTTTAAAAGGAGGAAACAATGGAGTTTGAGACGCACTGTCATTTCCATGAACTGAACTCGTTATTTAACTATGCCGAGACAAATTCAATTTTTCATTCGATGGCACCTTTAAAAGCAAGCAGCTTTACAGTATCAAACATGAAAAGCAGTGTCCGAGCCTCATTTCATCAGAAACACAACTTCATTTTGTATATAAAGCGGCTCTTCAGTGTGTTCATGTTTTCACCCTGCAGAGCTCTCGCCTTAATGAACTCTACAGACGAAATGAGTCAGGGAACAGTTCCACGTGAATAAAGGCGGAGCCTCAGTGCACACCTCCTGTTATGTTATCCTCATTTTGGCTGCGTGAGATTCTCCGGCTTTGTTGTTGTTGAGCAACTGAAGCATGAGCTGTTAAAGCTCCGCCCTCTTCTGGAAAGAGGGCAGGGAGCAGCAGCTCATTTGCCTTTAAAGGGACACACACAAAAACTGTTTTTGCTCACACCTAAATAGGGGCAAATTTGACAAGCTATAATAAATGATCTGTGGAGTATTTTGAGCTGAAACTTCACAGACACATTCTGGGGACACCAGAGACTTATATTACATCTTGTTTTTTTTTTTTTTTATGTGATTTTCCCACTCATACAGCTGTGTTGATCCCTCTTTTCCATTCTGACATTTTATGAAGGTACATGATCCGAGGAGATGATGAGGAATGGGACCAAGTTTTGAAGAAAGCCGGACATACAGCTATAGTTAGCATAAAAAGGTAAGCAGAGATGTATGGAGCTCGGGTTAGGGAGGGTTTTATCTGGGATCATGAACTGCTCTTTATCTTTGTTTTTTTTTTCCCCCCTCAGTGATAAAAAAAGAAAACTGGAAGGATTGAACCAGAAGGAACAACGGCAAGACAAGAAGATGAAGAAAAATAAGGACAAAAGGGGCAAATTTGGAAAGAAAACATGGAAGTAATGGACTTTAAAAGGAAAACTTGAAATGTATTTGTCGTCCTTTAGGTTTCTCTGGCCGTTTATTCAAGTCATGAGTCCAAATGAGAATACATGTTTGGATAAAGGATTTTAGAGTCGATACAAATTTGTTTTATACTTTTTTCATCCATGTTTTTTTTTTTTCAGTGAACCAACAAAATAAAATTGTACATTGTTGTTTTTTCTTGTTACCATATTTCAGACATTAATATTTCCATAGTTATTTCAGGCTGACACTATACATTTCAGTTGTCATCTGTAAAATAAATAATAATCATATTGTGCATAGCTTGCATTCAAAATCATTAAGATTTCAATGATTGCTAAACTTGGTGAGCAAAAATATTAAATTTGAGACATCAACATGAACATGTTTGTGTCAAAATGGGTCTCATTCTGTTTTCAGGATCACAATACTGCAATTAATGTACTTGAGTGCCACACATGTGTAACCAGTTTGATTCAATACCACTGCACACATTCTATATTACTTTCAGAAAGCATTCTTGAATCATTTTCCCATTGGAAGCTGTGAACTGCAAAGTTTAAACAGTGCACTACTAGTATGCTTGGCACGTTGAATAGGCTGAAATGCAGTGATCTTTGTGCTCAGACTGTTTGGACTTCAGTGGACTGTGATCCTGCATTGCTCAACAAATTTACACCCCACTTCGAACCAAAATGTCCTATAAATAAGGACTGTTGTGTTCAAAGAAGCAAAGATTCTTGGCTTATTTTCAAGCAAGCAAGTTTTGTTGTCTCAAGGGAAAGTATGGCGGTACCCGTCTTGGATTTCAGTGTCTACCAACTGGGAAAGGAAAATGTATCTGAAGCTGACTTGGAAAAGTTAAGTGATGAGTTGAGAAAGGCCTTTACCGAGGTGGGATTTGTTTATCTGAAAAACACGGGCATAAATCAGGAAGAGGTTAGTAATTTTCTTTTTTTAAACATTGTTACTTAAAGCCGGGCATATACTGTGCGATTTCCTTTACTTGCCCCGCAATAATTTCAAAGAGCATCACCTCATCTTGATCCTGGAAGAACATTTCAATCAACCAATCAGGTTTGAGGGACAAGATTACAGTTTATATGAAGTTTAGACTTACAACCTGGGTTAGGTGCTACTGCTACATCAGTTGTACGACTCGAAATCGAATCAAAATTGGGCAAAAATCGCACAGTACATGGCCGCCTTAACCCTGTGAAACCCAAATATAGAAAAAAAAGAGCAACATTTTTTTTGACCTCTCAGATATTGTTTTAGGAGGCCTCTAAAGATTTTTTAAAAAATTTACTTTTTAGTAAGTTTTTAGGGAAATGTTGTAATGTTGCAACGTTGGGCCTAGGTAGGAGCAGAATTTCTGTAATTGTGCTCACTTTGTCTGAACAGATATACAGAGCATTTAAGCATTCATTTGCAGGGTTGATTGCTTACATAGCTCCATAACAGTATATATCATGAGTAATAATCACACAACAATCATATTTTTTATGAATAAGCATTTATTAATAAAAATATTGAAAAAAAAATTATATTTATAAAACTTTTTCTTCTATCACTTTCAATGTGGTTTGAATTAAGTCTGTGTTTTACAGTGATAGTCCCTAAGACTGTCCCTAAGTTCTTTTCATCTGAGAAGCACAGGCGAACATTGCACTTGCTACACAATGCATTTGTGTATCCATTATTGCAGTGTCTACAGCGTCCTCTCTTCTTTACTGGGAAATGTGCAATCATGTCATTGCGTACATCCAGTGGGGGGTATTCCGATGACATCTTGGCATTCTGAAATGGAAAAATTAAAAAAATTAAAGAGTGAATAATACAAATGGGCCTTATATTGTAGTAGATAAACTGAAAGAATACAGGGTGGTAGACCATGTGTCGAGGGTAGAGATCTAAGTATATTATCCATCAAAGTATTATAATTTCAATGCAAATGCTAATCCAAATTCCACTATTACATTCAAACAATACTGTCTGGCTGGCCTATTATGCTCTCTACTTATCATACTAAAGGAAGGCATGCATCCCCCCAGAGCACTTACAGGTTCATGTTCAAGACCATTCACACCTGTCCCTGAAGAATGCAAAAGGCATCCCCCCAAAATCATTCAGAGCTCCTAATGCTATAAACTGCTACTTGGCCAACACTCAAACAAAATCTCAGGATCATTTAGAAGTTAAAAAACAAATAAACTACATAGATACAGGGAGTTTCACTGCTCTGGATGGTGGAGTTTTAAATCCCACATACAGTTTATTCCTGTGTTTAATTATGGTCTAAACTAAACTAAGTACAAATTTAACAGAAAAGCACATTTAGAACTTAGTTACAATGAATCTAACAGTTTAAATTTCAATTTGTGACCATGTGAGAAGTGCAGAGTCCTTATGTAATGTGTAGGAGCACAGGCTATTTTGACTACCACTCTGACCCAACGTTGTAGAATTACAACATGGACTTAACAAGCTCTAAATCAAATTTGATTGTTTTCCAAAATAAACTAAATATACCTGTGACATTGTAATAAACACCCCAAAAAATATGTAAGGAAATTTACTTACTTGAATCTTGACAAATCCAGTCATGTAAAAAAAGGAGATGAGCTTGGTGTGAAGTTTGCAGGTAGAGTAACTTCATGGCCAGATGACCGGTGTTACAATATATTCGGTTTCTGAAATATTCTGTTCCACTGGGTGGCGCTTACACGAATATTCATGATATCCTGCTATTGTGGGCGTGTCCTTGAGAGAACGCGCAAGCGAATGGTACTGAAAATATTAGTACACGCTCCTCAAATTGCAGCTGTTTAATAGATTATTTCGAAATGTTAATAAAATATTCTTTTGAAATATAAATCTTTGGAGCTTTGTTTTGATGACAGTCTTCATGCCAGCAGCTACTTAAAGAATGTTATTTTTGTTTAAAATATTATAATTATGATAGGAAATTATAGTTTAGTTTCGTTTTATTTAAAGTTTAACAAGGCAGGATATTGCAGCACAAAACCCTGAAATGTGTCAAACATAACACATACTCAAACAACCTTATGTAGCCTAATTTAAAACAATTTCAAAAGCAGTCAAATAAAATTATTCTGATAATAATTTAATTTATTTCTATAAGGTAATGCAGCACAAATGCACAGAAAAAAATAGACAGCTACTTTACAAGATGATGTTATAGCCTACTTGTTATTATAAACAATGTCATAATATGGTCTTGTTTTGCTTTTGTGATTCCACATTATACTCATCATCTTGAAAGTCGCTGTCTGTTTCAGATTGGATGTGAGAGCTGAAGTCTTGGCAGTGTGTGATCTGGACATGCATGAAGGCTGTTCCTGAGTGTAAAGGCCCTGTTTAAATATTTACCTCAGAAGCTCACATTTTGCATTGCTTCATTTCACACATTGTTTTGAATTTCAATTTGATTTACATTCATAGAGTAATTACTTATGTGATTGTTATAATATTTAATGTAATTAATATTTATAAAGGCTACAACTGGATTTGTTGTTTAAGAAAAAAATGAAAAAATCTAAAAAAAAAAAAAAAGTCAATTTTCAGAATTTTTAAAGATAATTTTGTACAATCCAAATAAGCTTTACAGATCTTTATAAAGGGTTTTAACAATGTTTGTCATGTTTTTCAACTGCACATGCACCTATAGGTCAATCAAGTTCAGTTACAATAACTTAGGACACTAAAGAGACCTTTCTACTGACTCGTGCCTTAGTTCTGCTGCAGGAGGTATGAAGACTGCAGATGAGAACAGAGGAGCAATAAACTGCAATGTCTGTAAGATACCTGAGACAGTGCAACAGGAAAACAGAAGGACAGCTAATTGTCCTTCCAGTGCCAAACCTCATGTAACTATAAGTCCCACCAGACATGTTTGAGAATGTGAATTGCCTTGATGGAAGAGTGGAACATCTCACAGCAAGTTCTAGCAAATCTGGTGCTGAGGATGAGACATCAGACTTTCAGATGTTCATCAAATGTCTATGAAATTTGTTCAGTTTATGTCTCAGTTGTTGAATCTTTTTGTTTGTACAAATATTACACGTTAAGTAGTTTGCTGGAAAACAGTTGAAAGTGAAAAACTCAATGTGCACCAATATTGATTGAATAATCAAGAAATTAAGGTTGGCATCGAATATTCACACCAGTGTATACCTTATTTACCTTATTAGGACACAGATACATTTGTAGAGGTTTATTTCAAGTTGTCAACACTATGCAGTAGTCACAGAATGACAACGAAGAAAGCAGACTAATCAAACTATTAAAAAAATAAATAAATAAAATTAAAGCCTCAAATAATAATAATAAAAAAACATAAAACACATTAGTGCAAAACAAGGTTATTGGCTCATGTTTGCTCTGTATCCTTACGTTAACCGTTTATCTGAATGCCTGTCCTCTACTCAATCAGGCAAAATAGCTTAGACGATTAATCATATTACACAAACTATGCATTGTTTCGAACATGTGAACTGTTGACTAACATTGTATATTTTATTACCTTTTCGAAATAATCTATTAAACAGCTGCAATTTGAGGAGCGTGTACTAATATTTTCAGTACCATTCGCTTGCGCGTTGTCTCAAGGACACGCCCACAATTGCAGGATATCATGAATATTCGTTTAAGCGCCACCCAGTGGAACAGAATATTTCAGAAACCGAATATATTGTAACACCGGACCTATATAGCATTGTGAGGACAAACAATAGAACCCATTAACTACGTAAATGTGGTCTTGAGAGAAAAAAACATTTGCAAGCCTTTTTTTAAAAATTGTTGAAAGTGATGTTGTAATTCTGCAACGGTGGGCTTTACAGGGTTAAAGGGTTAGTTAAAGTAATTTATTACTCACCCTCATGCAGTTTCACCCCCGTAAAACCTTGGTTAATCTTCGGAACACAAATTAAGATATTTAGTTGAAATCCGATGGCTCCGTGAGGCCTGCATAGGCAGGGCCGGCGCAAGCGTACTGCCGCTCTAGGCAAAACCCCGTCGTGCCGCCCCCACAATTAAACTCGATCTTTGAGGTGCATGTGAAAGACTGGAGGTTTTGTTTATTAATTTATTAATAAACGTGCACTAATATAAAAGCATGTACAAGCATGTTTTCTGATTTCTTTTCTTTTTTATTCTGTAATGTAAAAAAATTATCAACACGTAACCTCTACAAATGCAAACACTTATGTTAAATAATAGTAAGAATATCTCCAGCAGAATTGAATGAACAGAATGAAGCTGTCACACATTTAATCTCTTATTTAGATAATTTTTGTTTGTTTTTAATGAGAGAATCTCACCGCTCAAAACGCCGGTGTTTTTGTTCAGTGATATGCCGCTCTAGGTTGAGGTGGGGTTTGATAGTCAGTAGAATGAGGGAAAGATAATTTAGGTTTAGAATAACTAATCGGGTGATAACTTTTTGATATAAGTGAAATAATTCCAAACGAATGTCCCAAAAATAAATTAATTAATTAACTTAAAAACTAAATCCCTCTCCTTTTGCCGCCCACACTGTGCTGCCGCCCTCTCTCAAGATCCATAAGGTAGCTACTAAAAACATATTTAAATCGGTTCATGTACAGTGGTTCAATATTAATATTATAAAGCGACGAGAATATTTTTGGAGCGCCAAAAAAACAAAATAACGACTTATTTAGTGATGGCCGATTTCAAAACACTGCTTCAGGAAACTTCGGAGCACAAATGAATCCGTGTATCGAATCATGATTCAGATCGCGTGTCAAACTGCCAACAGCTGAAATCTGGCGCTCTGAACAGCAGGTTCGACACACTGATTCATAACTCTCCGAATTTTCCTGAAGCAGTGTTTTGAAATCGGCCAATAATTAAAATAAGTCGTTATTTTGGTTTTTTTTTGGCGCACCAAAAATATTCTCGTCGCTTTTATAATATTAATATTGAACCACTGTACTGTACACTGTACTGATTTAAATATGTTTTTAGTACCTTTAAGAATCTTGAGAGAGGAAGTGTCATTGCTCCCTCAGGGAGCCATCGGATTTCAACTAAAATATCTTGAGGGTGAGTAATAAATGACAGAATTTTCATTTTTGGGTGAACTAACTCTTTAAAGAGATAGTTGACCCAAAAATGAAAAGTTGATGTTTATCTGCTTACCCCAGCACATCCAAGATGTAGGAGACTTTGTTTCTTCAGTTGAACACAAATTATGATTTTTAACTCCAACCGGTCTGTCAGTCGTATAATGCATGGTAATGGGAACTCAATCTATTAGAGTAAAAAAAAAGCATGCACAGACAAATCCAAATTAAACCCTGCGGCTCGTGAAGACACATTGATGTATTTATATCATTTTTTTTTTTTTTTACCTCTAATACACCACTATTTCCAATTGCCTAGAGCATCTGGTTGGTGAGGTCTGAAAACACGCTCTGATGCCAGAACCGATCTCTCGCGTTTATGTCAATGAGTGCGAGAGATCACTTCCGGCATCAGAGTGCATTCAGACGTGGTGTATTAGAGGTAAAAAATGATATAAATACTGTTCGGTTTCTTACACAAACCGATCGTTTCGTGTCTTAGGACATCAATGTGTCGTCACGAGCCGCAGGGTTTAATTTGGATTTATCTGTGCATGTTTTTTTGACTCTTATAGATGGAGTTCCCATTGACACGCATTATACAGCTGACACACGGCAACGGTTGGAGTTAAAAATCCTCATTTGTGTTCTACTGAAGAAACAAAGTCTCCTACATCTTGGATGCGCTGGGGGTAAGCAGATAAACATCAAATTTTCGTTTTTGGGTGAACTATCCCTTTAAGAGAAGTTCTATAGTTGTTTACAGCTGACTGTCTGTTATTTCTCTGTTCACTGTTTTAGGTGGAAAAAGTCATGAGTGTTTCGAAGAGGTTCTTCTCTTTGCCAGAAAACAAGAAGAAGAATTTCAGCAGGGGAAATTACTCATGTAATGTAAACCATGGCTGGGTTTCATTAGAAACTGAAAGGCATGTCAGTCTCTACATTCAGAAGCATTAACTCACGAATGATGGAGAAACATTTTAATGGTTTTAAATCCTGTCATTTCACAGTTTGAATCCTCGCCGCCCTGGTGACCTGAAGGAGTCGTTTAATACAACGTCTTTGAGAGAGGATATTGTAAATACCAACTTTTTCTCGTCTCCCTCATCTCTTTTCTGACTCTCAAAGATTTAACCATAACATGATGTTGACAATAGTGGGTTATATTTCAAATTTTTCCTTATTCAAATGTGCAACAAAAGCTGTGTTTTCTTTAGAAGTCTGAAATCACTTATGTAAGCACTTATTTGAAGTACTTAATTTGTGTCCCAAATGATGCACTTCTACATTATGTACTTAAGCACTTTGTACTTCAACCGTGTAGTGTATGATTAGGTTATTTCGTCATTCAACATCAGAGTCTGATAGCCCCTCCCCTCGGCTACGTAATTAGAACTATGACAGTTGAGTGCATGAAGTGCACTTCAGTTTTTTGGTTAATTAAGTGCATAATCCAGGTATTTAAAGTGTACTTTTTCTTTTTGGAATTTTCAGTGTGACTCACGCCATTTATACTTAAAAACGGCATAGAATATTGCACAAGTATTCATGAATTGGGATGCACCTTTACTATGGAATGCCAAAGCTGTCAAGGAATAAAGGCCATGAAAAATGGTCTCCTAAAAAAAAAAAAAAAAAATCTTTTAATGAATGGAAAAAAAAAAAAAAAAGAAGAAGTACAAATAATCAAATCAAACGTTTAGGCCTATAATGATCTTATAATAAAACAACAGGGATACATTTATACAAATGGATGACTTGAGTAGTTTAGTCCAATTTTTTTTAAAGAGACTCAATCGCTTTATATGATGAAAATATTTCATTTAGGTTTTTATTCACATATAAACATTCATCAATGCACACATCAGCTGTGGTAAACTGAAGCTCAAGCATGTTCGCTTGACGTGTACAGGAAGCAATAAGGTTCATTTTTGTGTTAAGCAGCAATCTTTTTTGGTTGAGCTTCTGTTTATGTTTGCTGATCAATGTTTCACCCCCCAACAAGCAGAACTAAAACAGCAGTTAAAGCGGCCTGGCGATCCTTCACACATGAATTGGAAACTCACCGACCACCATTCAACGGCTTCAGCCATCCACTCGGCACCACAGCGGTAACTTTAACTAAAAAAAATCAATATTAATACAATTGTGTACCGTACAACATAAACTAGAATGTGTGCACTCCAACTACTTAAAAGTGCCCTAGATTCAAAAATTGAATTTACCTCGGCATAGTTGAATAACAAGAGTTCAGTACATGGAAATGACATACAGTGAGTTTCAAACTCCATTGTTTCCTCCTTCTTATATAAATCTCATTTGTTTAAAAGACCTCCGAAGAACAGGCGAATCTCAACATAACACCGACTGTTACGTAACAGTCCTGATCATTAATATGTATGACCCCAATATTTGCATATGCCAGCCCATGTTCAAGGCATTACACAAGGGCAGCCAGTATTAACGTCTGGATCTGTGCACAGCTGAATCATCAGAGTAGGTAAGCAAGCAAGAACAATAGTGAAAAATGGCAGATGGAGCAATAATAACTGACATGATATCATGATATTTTTAGTGATATTTGTAAATTGTCTAATTGTTTCGTTAGCATGTAGCTAATGTACCATTCAATGTGGTTAAAGTTACCATCGTTTCTTACTGTATTCACGGAGACAAGAGAGCCATCGCTATTTTCATTTTTAAACACTTGCAGTCTGTATAATTCATAAACACAACTTCATTCTTTATAAATCTCTCCAAAAGTGTAGCATTAGCCGTTAGCCATGGAGCATATAGCCTCAAACTCATTCAGAATCAAATGTAAACAACAAAATAAACACTGTACTTACGCGATTAGACATGCTGCATGACGAACACTTTGTAAAGATCCATTTTGAGGGTTATATTAGCTGTTTTAAAATTTTTTATGTTGTTTAAGGCAAGCGCGAGCTCTTGGGGCGTGGAGCACGAGAATTAAAGGGCCACACACCCTGAATTGGCTCATTTGTAATTATGCCCCAAAATAGGCAGTTAAAAAAAATTAATTAAAAAAAAATCTATGGGGTATTTTGAGCTGAAACTTCACAGACACATTCAGGAGACACCTTAGACTTATATTACAGATTTTTAAAAAAGTTCTAGGGCACCTTTAATGATGTACCAAAACTCAAATAAATATCTAAATGACAAACAAACTTTGAGTCTTAATTTTTTCTGTATTCAAATAATGTATTTGGCAATAAGTGAGCAGGTTAAAAAAATACTGGAACAATATGTTCAGAATTAATCAATTTATTTCTTCATACATGTATGCATTTCTACATTTCTTTGTCTGTATGGTAAATGGGGGGCGTGTTTTACCTCAGACATAGCAATCGAGCTCAGAGCGGCAAGAGTGAAGCTTTGAGGGCACACTGACACCTTGTGGTGTGACCAAACGAAATGCAAGATATGTGCGGATGGCCAAGCTGTTCAAGAGAATGCTGATGTCTGAGTTAAAAACATGTCCCCCCATTTCCATATGGAAAAAGAAATGAATAAATAAATATATAATATATATTTACTTATTTTTTACATTTCTTTGTATATTTATGCATGTATTTATTTATTATTTTGGCAGCTTTGGCATTCCATACTTTACTTTTCAACCGTTAAAAAACTATGCTCTATATAGTATGAATATGTGTAGTGTGAATGTAATCTGAAACCTTTTATGAGTGAATACTGTCAATTCGGACATAGTACTCTTGTCAAATACTGATTTTTACCTACTATAGCTACAGTAGGGAAGTATGTGATTTCAGATGTATCCGGGATTTTCTATATTTGTTTCATAAGGAAAAAAAATAATAATTGGGAGGAAAAAATAGGCTCACATCTGTGATTTTAAACTTTATATTCCTTCACTCTCAATGTGTTCAGAATTGGCCTTCAGAAGAAGTAGCTGATTTTCGAGATACCCAGGTATCATTTTTCCTGCGCTGTAAGGATCTCGCTCTCAAAGTGCTCCGGCTGATGGCTATTGGGTTGGGTATGGACTCAGAAGTCTTCATCAACGAACATAAGCATATTGGAAGTACGAACAATTATGTGCACTACTTCTTCCTCTCAGTGAGTCAGTGGCCGGGAGGCCTGCAAGACCTTCATGATGTGGTTTGTTTTAAGGTTTTGAGAATGGAAGCACACTACGGAGTCTCTACTATCCTCCGGTGGACAGCACAAGTGTGAAGGAAAATCAGGTGCGCTGTGGTGAACACTCGGATTATGGCAGCATCAGTATGCTCTTCCAAAGCACTGAGGATGGACTGCAGGTGAATACCAATATAGGACAAAAGGAAAAAAGAATTATTACCATGTTTAATGTGGTCCTCATTAAGGATGCATGTGACAGTACGTTTGGCTCTATGTGTGTTCTTCAGGTTAAGAACCGGGCTGGTGAATTCGTTTCAGCTCCATGCATTCCTGGAACAGTTCTGGTTAACATAGCAGACCTGATGCAAAGGTGGACCAGCGATGTGTATGTGTCTGCGGTAAGTTTCTTTACTTATTATGGCATTTCATTTAATAGTGCCGCAGCTGGATCTGGAAGTAAACACTCCATTCATTTTCTTCATAGGGAAATTGATTTTTGATGATAACCTATAAACCTTTAAAGACAAGACCTGTTGTGAGCTTTGAAGGTTTTAATTGATGGCATATGATTTTGTTGAAACCATCTTTATTCACTTTATTTCTTTTTAAAATAATTGTGTTTAACAGTGGAATTCTTAGTGAAAAACTACATTACCCATGATGCTCTACAGAAAGGTACACTCCCATGAAGCACCATGAATAAAGGAATCGAATTGGCCTCCCTCAAAATATATTTAATTCATAATTTAAATGGCCAACCACATGTTGTTGTTTTTTTATCGGGTTAACCTCACATTTTAATAATATGCAAACCATAACAAAGACCCTGACTGTTCTGCAGCTATGCAGCCCTATACGCAACAAACTGCGATTCACTGTGTATTCTGACACCTTTCTATCAGAACCAGCATTAACTTCTTGAGCAATTTCAGCTACAGTAGCTCGTCTGTTGGATCGGACCACACGGTTCAGCTTTCAATGAGCCTTGGCCGCCCATGACCCTGTCGCCGGTTCACCACTGTTCCTTCTTTGGAGCACTTTTGGTAGATACTGACCGCTCAATAGATACAAACTCGCTGAAATCCTTACGCTTGCCCATTTTTCCTTCTTTTAACAAATCACCTTTGAGGACAAAATGTTCACTTGCTGCCTAATGTATCCCACCCACTAACAGGTGTCGTGATGAAGAGATAATCAGGGTTATTCACTTCACCTGTCAGTGCTCATAATGCCTGATCGGTGTATATTGGAAAACATTTATAATATATTGTTTGTATGGATATAATCTACAATTTTAAATGAATGGTTTTATATTTCACCTTTTTTTTCTTCCATTGTCATTCACAATGCTTCATGGGATTGTAGTTCTTTCCCTCACTAAAGCCGTTAAGTACATAGTCTTGTAGGCCTACCTTTGTCTTTTTGTCCAATTTTCAAATACTTTTTTGCTTCGAATCAAAGTTTGTAACGCTGTGTTTCATCTCATAGCTGGTTGGTTTGTTTCATCGCTTAAAATGTTTTAATAAAGACTTAAACATCCCTATTTGGAAAAAATGAATAGAAAAAAGAATTCTGGAACCAACGCAGCTGAAAAAGTGGGATGACGCGTTTTTGCAGACCAACCCGGAAGTTAGCGGCGCACGGGTTCCCTCGGCTGAAAGCCTATTCATTTTCCCCATAGACTTTTGGAAAATCGCAGAAAATAAGCTCTGTGTTTAACAAAGGGTTATGACACTTACACGTTTTGTCTATCAAGATAATCTTTACAAGTTAACACAACATTTATAGATTTTGAAGCCTAAATAAAGTCGTCAGATATAAAAGGCTAACAGTAGGCTATAAACGGACTACAGCACACCATGGTCACGGATCAACGTCATCACCACCAAGCGTACTCAAACTTTATTTAGAAAACAACTCTATTTAAAAACTTGCTCACTGATTGTGATATGTGCCGTGTATGAATACTTATCCACTTTTTCATGAGAAATGCTGTCCAAATGTCCCGTTTTTAATGATGACGTCTAAAGTCCCCCCCAAAGGAAGTAGTCCCTTTTAGCAACTTGTTAGCAACCGCCGATTTTAAGACAGAGTAAAAGTTCAAAAAATCACAAGTGGGTAATAACTGGTGTTATGTCATAGATCAAAACGTGAAAATATTTAGAGGCTTTGTTAACCACAGACCTTATTTCAGGTGATTTAGCAAAAACCCATTCAAAAAACCCATAGACTTTACGGCGTTGGAACCAGAAGCCCTAAAATGCTAACTCGCTTACGGGTTTTGCCTACAAAAACGCGTCATCCCTGGGGCACTCTACTGCACTGACAAATGCTTGTTTAATTCTTTTGTTATTCTCTTTTTTTATTAAAACTTCAGGTTCACAGGGTTTTGCTGCCCCACGCAGGTGACTCCAGAACACGTCAGTCTTTGGCCTTCTTTGTACAACCCGAGGATGAGTCCATCATTAAATGCTGCGATGGATCTGATAAATATCCTCCTATTAAGACAGTTGATTACTTTACGTCAAGGTTTAATGATACCTATGGCAAAAAAACGAATCTGGTTTAAGTGGAATTTTATAATTGTATGTAACAAACAAACCCTCATTTATTCGGTAATAATCATCAGAGCACATAATTGGTGGAGCTGAGATGATTGAATTTATTTTTAAAGAAATGTAAAACACAGTTACACAAATAATCTCAATAATTTTTTTTTTTTTTTTTTTTTTTTTTTAGAAATGTGTACAGTGGGATACTGGTTTAAATCCAATGAAAAAGGTTGTCACGATAACAAAGATGTCTTACGATTCTATACGAGCTGAAGTATCATGATATGCAGTATCATGTTCATTTATAATTCAAATCTACAAAATGAACCAAACTTTCATAAAGTAAGTGAAAACCAGATATTCCTCTGAATACTTAATTAATGACATTGAACTGGCTATTGTTACCAATCAAATTAATCCAATCAAGTGTAGCAGGTCAGTGACAGCAGCCTAATAAACTTGCTACAGTCTGCCATTAATGTTAATCAAAGAACAAAAGAAAAAGAAAATCACTAACTACTCTTAATTCAATAACTTTTGTAGCTTTAATAAAAATGAATCTATATTTTAATCAAAATTTTGCAGTGAAGACTGTAAAGGGTTTGATAACTGCTTTGATTCTAGATATTTTCTACCTGTTAAATCAAATATTTAAAATATACTGACTTTATGTTTTTTCTACATTAATTTGGAGATTAAATGTGAATTACAAGATAACAAAACATTAAAAACCTTAATGTTAGGTGCGATTAATCGCGATTAATTACAGAAAAATTTGTCTTGTCATGTTCGGTTTGATTGAAACGAACCCTGGTGCGATTGCTCTGTTAGTGCGGTTCATTTGATTATGTGAACGCTGCCATCCGAACCCTGGTGCGCACCAAACAAGCGGACCGAGACCGCTGAAAAGATGGATCTCGGTCCGCTTCCAAACGAACGGTTCGAATGATATATGAACGCAACACGGACCAAAGACATGTAACCAAACCAAAAACAGGAAGACGAGACCCTAAAATGGACAGAATCCTCACGCATGTCGGTTTTTCTTGTCATAGTCGCGAGTTTGCCCATCACAGGCATCAGACGCGCGTCTCCAGCAGATCATATGTGTGTGTGACGGATGGATTCCTGCCGGTGTTTTGATTCCTTTACACATTTTATAAGCTCTTTCCCAGCTGGCCAAAATACCATCACATGCAGGCTACGCACACACAACGAGCGCATTTACCTCAGAAAACAGCATTGTTTTGGATGTTCGGTAAGTTCCGTCTCAAAATAGGCAAAACGTCATAAAATCCGACCAATCACGTTGTGAATGTATGCCTTAAAGTTCGGCATCTTTTGGTTCGGTGATAAAATTTCCAATGTGAACGCTAACCGGACCAGGACTAAATGTTTTTTTTTTCTTCTTTGGTCCGGACCAAATGAACCAAACGAACCAAACTACAAGTGTGAACGCACCCTTAAATATAAAACTCTGTATATAGAAATATGAAATGTTGGAAAAAATGAAATGTGGAAACGATGATGGCATGCTCATGTCGTCTGTACGCAGAAAACTCAAAGGAAAAACTTCTGTTTTAAGCATATCGTTGTCGTGTAAACATAACCTGAATCCTTCAGCCGATTAATTCAAAACAAATCAAATGACTGATTTTATGAATGAAAGTGACATGTGAAGGCCAAGTATGTTGACCATACTCGAAATGTGTCCTCTGCATTTAACCCATCTGAGTAGTGGGCAGCCATGAACTGATGAACTGAAGCATCAGAAAAACACTCAGTGAGGTGCTAATTCTACACAGCATTTACACAACTCACAGCAGAAAGGCTGCGACATCAAAAATCTATTTTGCATGCATGTTCAAATGAACTTTTTAAAAAGTGTTACTGCTGAACGTACAACATTTCTTACGGTACTACCGTATTGACGACACTGCCTTTTAAAAAACTGTTACGCATCGCCAGTATTTTGAAGCTTTAAATAAATCACTGGTGTTGCAGTTTTAATTCATCCAAATTTTAAGAAACATATTGGATTGACTTTCAAATGAAGCTAAAGTGAAAAGATATATAGGCCTATTATCTGTTATGGGACAGATACGCTCCATCACGGCCGCCATTTCTGCCTTTTTGGACTATGAGTTTCTAATATTGTGTGTTCTGGTAAAAACATTTTATATTCACCGTGGAATAGTGTTTCCTACATTTTATAATTGGGTGTTGTTCAGGACTTGATGTAGCCTATACAAAAATGCATTTAATCAAACCTCCTGCACATATGCAGTTATTTAGTTCTGTGCAACGAGTAAATAGAGATAACGAATGCTGCAGAGAGAACGTTAAACACCCATCTATAAATTTCATCTACCATTGATTTATCCATATAAGTGTACTCACATCTCTCCAAATAACCACTATACAAAGGCTAGTAACCACTAGCCTATACATAGCCTTTACCAAAGACTATAGAATAACACAAGACGTGTCACTCGTATTGTTTTGAATGGGAGAAAGTGTAACGCGCAATATGGCTGAATAAGTCCCGCCTTCTAAATAAGAGCCAATCGCTGACTGGTAAAGTCATCGCGTCACTGCAGCAGCCGTTAGAAGCACCAGTTTCTATAGAAACAGTCAGACGCGCGCCTCTGAAACATGGCAGAAGAGACGTGCATTTAGGTCTGCGCATGCGCATTAGCTTGATCCAGCCTAAAAAATATTTTTTTTTGTCATGATTCGAGCGTTTGGATAAAACATTTATAAGACAGCTGTTGTCAGAATTCTTTGGTGATTTCAAATATGAAATGTAATTGTAAGGTTGGCGAACAGTTTTGGAGAATTTGACGTTTCCCCATTCAAAGAGATACGATGCCCAGGATGCCCGAGAGGCGTTTCAAAGATGGCCGCCGAGTGAAATGACTTGTCTTAAAGGGACTTTGCCTTTACATATATAGAGTTAGTGTCTTCTTACTTTCATCTCTAATTTATATTGTGCTATTTTGTTGGGTTTTTTAATGCTGCAATTGTGATCTTATTGAAGATGGCAAATTCGTAAGAGTCACTATGTTGTTTAAAACTTACAGATTTTGTAATTTGCTATTTTTTTTTAGTAGGCCTGTTTGAAATTGTACACCAGCATGATATTGTTGTTAATAGTTTAGATTAATTTGTGTGGTGGGAATTGATCCTGTTTAAGGAAGGCCATGTAGTGGTTGGAAGAGAGAGAAAAAGCAGTCAGATGTCTGTGAATGCTCTTGGTCTCTTGTGTGATATATGGTGGCTAATGATGGGAGAAACTAAGCTTCTCAAAACATCTAATCAATTGAACCAGTTGCTTGACAATGCATTGAAATGCAACAAAGCCAATCATGCACAAAAATAGCTTTTTGAAAGAATAATCTATTAAATGCAATTAACTAATCAACTAATTCTGTTAATTATTAAGTGGCTGTGTTCTTTTATCAATTTTCAGAGCTTGTTTTGTTGTTCTATGGATGGCTTAGCTAAACAGGCCAATAAGAGGGCCCATATTAACTACTATTATTAATGGTGCTTGCCAAAGGCAAAGCTCCATTCTTATTCTCCCGCATACTTATTATTCTTCTTCTTCCACTTTTTTTCTGCACGCTACTCCTCCCACAGTTTTTGTCATAGACCCATGAATGAGGTGTCAAATCGACCGGCCCATTGAGGAGTGGTGTGCTATGACTTTTATAAGCGATCGGGTGTATGATGTTCGTACGGCGGGCGAAAAATCGGGCGAAAAATCCCATAGACTTAACATTGGGACGATATTTGACAAGTCATAGCTCCTAACGAGGATTTCATAGAAACATGTGGGTTACTACGTTTGAAGGGGCTGACAGGCTCTGTCAGACCATATCTCAAAATGGGGTGTAAGTTGTACCCCTGGGGCGCAAGAGCTGCCCAAAGTTTCCCCATAGACATACTATGGTGAAGCCGTGCCCATGAACCAGGAAGTACTGTGTTTTTCCTACTATGGGAAATTACATAGGGATTTTGTATTGAACATAACTCTGGATTACAATGTCATAGAGACAAGGGGGTGGGCTCATTTTACTCAGGCAACCAATCAGTCTCCCAGGATCATCAAACTATCAAGCCATACCCTAGCAACCATATAGAGCACCTTAGTAACAAGCTTCATAGACTTCTATTGAAAAAGATCAAATTAATATCTTTGGATAGGAGTGTCGTATAAACAAGAGGGTGGGCTCATTTGACTCGAGGCAGCAAACCGCCAATCACAAATCACCTTAAAGACATCATAGCCACGCCTTAGCAACCATTTAGAGCACCCTAGCAAACTAAAGCATTGGCAGATATCTTCAAATCTAAATATCATAGAGGCATGGGGCTTGGTTTATATCATTCATACTGGCAAGCAGCCTTTGGTTTATCATTACTGGCAGCTGCCAAGCCACTCCCTAGCAACCAAACAGAGTACCCTAGCAACCGTTTTGCAAGATCTATATCTCTGCATCAGAACATCATAAAGACATGGGGGTTGGTTTATATTGTCAAGCAGCCTTTGGAGTATCATCATTGGTAGCTGCCAAGCCACTCCCTAGCAACCAAACAGAGTACCCTAGCAACCGCTTAGCAAGATCTATATCTCTGCATCAGAGCATCATAGAGACATGGCGGTTGGCTCTTTTGACTCATGCTAGCCAACTGGACTTCCAACATGCTACACATGCTAGCGGTGAATAGCTACATGCTAATAGTGATTAGCTAAGTGCTAAAGTGGGTTAAGAACATGCTAATAACTCTATAGAAACTTCATAGTAACTATCTGTGACAACTACCAACCACATAGTAACACCCTAGCAACCACCCAGGTTACCATAGCAACCACCTAGCAACCCCCCAGAACACCCTAGCAACCGCCTAGCAACACCATAGTGACCACCCCAGGTACCTTAGCAACTGCCTAGCAAAACACCCTAGCAACCACCTGTGTTACCATAGCAACTGCCTAGCAACCACCCAGAACACCCTAGCAACCGCCTAGCAACACCATAGTGACAACCCCAGGTACCTTAGCAACCACCCAGAACACCCTAGCAACCGCCTAGCAACACCATAGTGACCACCCAGGGTACCTTAGCAACTGCCTAGCAACACCATAGTGACCACCCAGGGTACCTTAGCAACTGCCTAGCAAAACCCTAGCAACCACCCGGGTTACCATAGCAACCGCCTAGCAACCACCCAGAACACCCTAGCAACCGCCTAGCAACACCTTAGCAACTACCCAAGTACCTTAGCAACCGCCTACTAACCACACAGAACACCCTAGCAACCGCCTAGCAACACCTTAGCAACCACCCCAAGTACCTTAGCAACCGCCTAGCAACCGAGTGCCGATTTTGCCACTGCAAGCACCATTCACATTTTCTTCAGGAAATGTACATTCTAGTTTCTTTTAATTATACAAATGTCACAGTAAAATGTCTACAAATGTATAACACTAATCAGAGATCACAGGTAAAAACCATAGACCCTTTTGTGAGCTCGGACAAACACTTCCTGTTCAATGTCCTGCTGGCTGGCAGCATTTCAGTCAGCTCCGTACATTAATAATACACACAAATAATGCGTGGCTCATAGAGTTTGAACATGTTGGACTCAAATATGAAGAAATGCGGACTTGTCTCTCAATCGCCTACTCATAGAGACCAATTTATAGTATAAAGCTTGTTTGAGGAAAATTGGATTGGTTTGTTGTAGCTTATTGTAAGTGTTGCTATGATTGGCAATAGCTGTTGTTTGTATTTTAACAGTGTTTAGCTCAAAAGTTATCGGGAAGTTTGAATCTGTGAATATATTGCCAATTTTACTGAACTCCTTGAGTTAAGCACTGACCGCATTTCTTTATATTTGAGTCCAAGTTCAAACCGCTTCATTGCTAACATACGGAGCTGACAGAAACACTGCCAGCGAGACATTAAATAGGAAATGTGATTGAGCTCACAGTTTTGCGAGGGAATGCAAAAGTTTTGAGAGGAAATGCAGAAGTTTTGAAGGGGAACGCAAATATCTGTGCGAGGGAACACAAAGTTTCTTGGGGGAATGCAAAGATTTAAAAAAAAAATAAAAAATACTCCCATCCCAAATTTTTTCCACCACCACGTCCCTTACTGGGGGGCGATCTCAGTGAATCTGCATGATTCATGGGTTCACACCTCACAGAGATTTTTTTCTCAGAATTGCATGCTAAAAACTCACAATTGCAAGTTATAAAGTCAGAATTGCATGACAAAGTCACAATTGTGTGATATATAACTCGCAAAAGAAAAGAAATCAGAATTGCAAGATATAAACTCACAATTCTGACTTTTTTTCTCGCAATTGAAGTTTATATCTTGCAGTTGTGAGAGAAAAAGTCAGAATTGTGAGAGAAAATGTCACAATCATCTTTTAAATTGTTTTATTACATGGTGGAAACAAGCTGGCATGCATCGGTGAACCATTGAATTTTTTTTTTTCTCTTCTCTTTTTATTTTTTAATTAACAGTGGAAAAAAAAAGACAAGGTTGTATTTCTAATAAGAAACAACAACAACAACAAAGCATAAACATGGATTTATGCACACAGATATTGAAAAGCAATATTAGGGTAAAAACATTTTTAAATAAGTAAACAGGATTAACAGGATATATTTTTAATGAAGGATTTTGTGGACTTTTTTTAACCTTGTTGGATATTCAAAATTTAATTTTTAATTGTTTTACAACTACTTGTGTTACAGAAACAATAAAAATGAAAGTTCATCTTTACAACTACTCTTCTCCAGCTGTACTTCTTTACAAATAAAGGCATAAATGTATTAACATATCTTGTCAGAGTCATGAATAATTCAACTGAATACTTTTTCACTCATTTTGTGACAATACAATTGAAGAAATAGACATTTGAAGAGACAGCCATTTAAACATATTTACTCAGATTCATAATACCCCACCTATTGTCTCTGATGGCTGAAGATTTGAAAATAAACTTTTTCAGCATGGCCCTGGTCAATCATATTATTGATGAAATCTGTGTGTTCTTGCTGGAATTTCTTATTCTTCAAGATTTTTCTTTTATTATTTGGAAATGCAGAGATTGTTAGGCATAGTAACATCCTTGCTCTTGAAAGGCAGTTTCAGATTTTAATTTTCCTCCTTGAAGTTTACAGACTCTTCCATTATTTCCTTGAACTTAGCATCTTCTCTAGTCATTTCTTCCTCGTCTTCAGACACATTTTCATTGAAATCGCTTTTCACATATAAACATTCTTCAACTCGCTCATCAGTTATGTTAAGTTAAACGGAAGCTCAAGCATGCTTGCTTGATGTCAAAGTTTGAAGCTTCAAAGTTGCGTAGCTGTCAACTGTGGTACAGAAATTGCTCAGATTTTATTAAAAATATCTTCATTTGTGTTCCAAAAATGAACGAAAGTCTTACAGGTTTGGAACAACATGAGGGTGGGTAATTGAACTATCTATTTAAGCATAGCTTTAGCTCTTAGGTATCTTGTCAATTGTCATGTTCATGCAACAGCGAACAATTTTGTTTGGACGCCCTTTATGCCTCTCTAGAAAACTTAAGCAATCTGCTTTATTGTTCATCATCTCGTCTTCCACACAAAACTGAAAAGCTTTCATAAACGAACTAAGGATCTCCTTCAAATACTGGAATTTTTATTCTTATTTACTCTCAGTGGGTTGTTGCTCAAACATTTTGATGATGGATAACGGATTCAGACGAAGCTGCTATTTTAGCATCAAGATTAATTTGTTCCTTTCGTTTCCTCAATTTTTGTTCCTCAAGATCATGCTTTTTTTGTTTTTTTAAGATTCTGTGCGGGCAATAAGAACGGCTCTTTCTGCCTCCACCTGAATGCGCACTCATTGAACAGATTAATTTATTTGAACCAGACCTACTGTGTCATCTTGACCTACAACTACATTGAAACTTTCATATATTCTAGATTCCCTACATGTAAAGTAAAACATTTCAAACGTTTTTATTTTTTTAATGTTTTACTTTACTGATAGGGAATCTAGTATAAATGAAAGTTTCATTTTTTTAAATAATTTACAATAAAAAAAAATGAACTTTTTCCACGATATTCTAATTATATGACCAGCACCTGTATGTAACCATTCAATACTGCACATATCATTATTGCTTTCAGAAAGCATTCCGGAATCTTTGTCCCATTGGAAAAAATGCAAAGTGCAGTGCAGGCTATTTCATATTACAAAGTTTAAACAGTAGGCTACGTGACGCGTTGATTAGGCTGCAGTGATCTTTGTAGCCTACTCCGATATTTAGGATGGACCTTTATATGAACCTGCATTGTACTTCAGTACACCGCTTCGAGTCGAAACGGAAGTTGCGTGGCGTTGTTTGAAAAGCGTCCATAACGGACTGTGCTGCCTCACAGGAGCGAAGATCCTTTGGTTTATTTTCGTAGACGGATTTGTTGTCTCTAGGGAAAGTATGGCGATACCTGTCTTGGATTTTAGTGCCTACGAACTGGGAAAGGAAAATGTATCTGAAGATGACTTGGAAAAGTTAACTAAAGAATTAAGAAAGGCCTTTACCGAGGTGGGATTTGTTTATCTGAAAAACACGGGCATAAATCAGGAAGAGGTGTGTTTTTTTTTTTTTTTTTTTTTTTAACCTGCTGCCAGTTGCATAAACACAGCCGTAGAGACGGAGGCAATATCCTGGCATAGGCAATATAGGGAGTCGTCTAGGCCGTGGGTCACGTCCTGCGCACGCAGCTTTCAGACATTACTTTCTTCTCTTCTTTATTGTTAATTTGAGGCAGTTTAGCCTACTTGCTTATTTATTCATTAATGTAATAATTTGGGGTACTTGATTTCATTATTACGGCAAATGACGCGCGCGAAATGTGAATATTGTCCATCATCTTGCGAGCATTGTTGATAAAGAAAATATCACGTCGCAATATTGGAAATATTAAAGTTTAAACCATAAAGGCGAGCCAGTGGATATCACACAAGCAACATGCCAACATTGCACTACAGTTAGGCCGGTGAAGAAGTATCCAAACCCCCGTGAAATATTCACTACAAAGTGAAAGGAAAAACTGGCCAACTGGCTTAATTTATTTTCTTGATATTTCTCTTGTGGCAGGTTTATTTATATAGCACATTTTATACACAATGGTAAATACATGGGGGGATTTGTCTAAATTTCTGACACGTCTTGAAGAAAAAAATCAGATGAGTTAAAGGTGCTCTAAGCTATGTCACGCGTCTTTAGGCCAAAACATTTTTTTGTCACATACAGCAAACTTCTCCAAACTATCCGCTAGCTGCCTGTCCCCTGAACACATTGTAGTAAAAAAACGCGGTCTCTGTAGTCCCCACAAGCTCCAAAAACGGCAACAAAAACAAACTGGTGCAGCCTGGACAACGAATCATAATAAACACGCTCCAGCCAATAACCGACAAGAATGATTTTAAATGCGCGTTCATAACCGTTTCAGGAAGCACGGATGGGAGGGGAGGGGAGGGGAGGGGAGGGGAGGGAAGGGGGAGGAGGGAGGGTCTAGCTAGCGTATGCTGTTTTGTTTTACAACACTTCGAACGTCAACAGGAAGTTACTCCGCTCAGGATCGCTTAAAGAACCTTTAAACTTGTAAGACTAGTCTAAGCTGTTTATGCAACGGCCAATGCTTGTTATACTGAAGAGAAGTTGTATAGTTGTTTATAGTGGACTGTCTGTTATTTCTATGTTCACTGTTTTAGGTGGAAAAAGTCATGAGTGTTTCGAAGAGGTTCTTCTCTTTGCCAGAAAACAAGAAGAAGCCTTTCAGCAGGGGAAATTACACATGTAATGTAAACCATGGCTGGGTTTCATTAGAAACTGAAAGGCACGTCAGTCTCTACATTCAGAAGCATTAACTCACGAATGATGGAGAAACATTTTAATGGTTTTAAATCCTGTCATTTCACAGTTTGAATCCTCGCCGCCCTGGTGACCTGAAGGAGTCGTTTAATACAACGTCTTTGAGAGAGGATATTGTAAATACCAACTTTTTCTCGTCTCCCTCATCTCTTTTCTGACTCTCAAAGATTTAACCATAACATGATGTTGACAATAGTGGGTTATATTTCTAATTTTTCCTTATTCAAATGTGCAACAAAAGCTGTGTTTTCTTTAGAAGTCTGAAATCACTTATGTAAGCACTTATTTGAAGTACTTAATTTGTGTCCCAAATGATGCACTTCTACATTATGTACTTAAGCATTATGTACTCAACTGTGTAGTGTATGAATTATATAAGGTTATTTTGTCATTCAGCATCTGAGTCTGATAGCCCCTCCCCTCGGCTATGTAATTAGTGACAGTTGAGTGCATGAAGTGTCCAACATTCCACACTTCACTTTTTTTTTTTTTTTTTTTTTTTTTAGTTGATTAAGTGCATCATCAAGGTATTTAAAGTGTACTTTTTCTTTTTGGAATTTTCAGTGTGAGGAATTTTCAGTATACTACAAAACAGCATAGAATATTGCACAAGTATTCATGGATTGGGATGCACCTTTACTATGGAATGCCAAAACTGTCAAGGAATAAGGGCCATGAAAAATGGTTTTCTAAAAAAATAAAACCTTTTAATGAATCAAAAAACATTTTTTTTTTTTTTTTTTTTACAAATAATCATAATTATTATTATTATTATTTTTTTTTTTTACTTTACTTTGTATATTTATGTATGTATTTATTTATTATTTTGGCAGCTTTGCCATTCCATACTTTACTTTGAAACTGCTAAAAAAGTATGCTCTATATAGTAAGAATATGTGTAGTGTGAATGTATTCCCAGGTGGAAAAAAAGTACACTTCAATAATGTACTTAAAGTGCCCTATTTTCGCGCACTAATTTTTCACTTAATATACTACAAATTCTTCTTTAGTACTACTTAAGATAATCTCAAGAACATCTAAGTGTATTCAACTGCTATTTTGAGACAGCATGAAATATGAACTAAAATGTGTTTTTAATATACTATCTCTGTATTTAAAAATGTATTTAGTTACCACTTGTAGTACACTATGGGTTCAAATGTACCCAGTAGTATCTAAATATATTTTTTTAAATACATAGTATTATAACAGCACATTTTAGTTCATATTTCATGGTGTCTCCAATTAGCACAGTTGAGTTCACTTAGATGTTCTTGATTATCTTAAGTAGTGTTAAAGAAGAATTTTTAGTATATTAAGTACAAAAATAAAGCACTTTAAGTATATTAGAGAATTTTATTTATTTTTTTTTCCCCACCTGGGTTCCGAACTCTTTTATACGGAAGAGGATTAGGGCCAAGCAATAATAAAAAAAATAAAACCATCTCGAGATTAAAGTTGTTAAATTTCGCGAAAAACTCGTTAAATTTCGAGAAAAAAGTCGAGATAAAATGTTGAGAATAAACTTTTTTCTCGTAATTTAATGACTTTTTTCTTAAAATTTAACAACATTTTTCTCATAATTTAACAAATTTGTTCTCGTAATTTACCAATTTTTTTTTTCATAGTTTAATGACTTTATTCTCAACATTGTATCTCAACTTTTTTCTCAAAATTTAACAACTTTAATCTCGAGATGGTTTTATTTTTTTATTATTGCTTGGCCCTAATCCTCTTCCGTACTTTTATGAGTGAGCACTGTCAATTCGGACATATCTACTCTTGTCAAATACTGATTTTCACCTATACAGTAGGGGGAAGTATGTGATTTCAGATACATCCATGGTTTTCTATATTTGTTTCATAAGAAGCCCATTAAGGGATAGCATGATGGTAAAAAAAAAAAAAAAGTTTCTTTATATTCCTTCACTCTCAATGTGTTCAGAATTGGCCTTCAGAAGAAGTAGCTGATTTTCGAGATACCCAGGTATCATTTTTCCTGCGCTGTAAGGATCTCGCTCTCAAAGTGCTCCGGCTGATGGCTATTGGGTTGGGTATGGACTCAGAAGTCTTCATCAACGAACATAAGCATATTGGAAGTACGAACAATTATGTGCACTACTTCTTCCTCTCAGTGAGTCAGTGGCCGGGAGGCCTGCAAGACCTTCATGATGTGGTTTGTTTTAAGGTTTTGAGAATGGAAGCACACTACGGAGTCTCTACTATCCTCCGGTGGACAGCACACGTGTGAAGGAAAATCAGGTGCGCTGTGGTGAACACTCGGATTATGGCAGCATCACTCTGCTCTTCCAAAGCTCAGAAGATGGACTGCAGGTGAATACCAATATAGGACAAAAGGAAAAAATAATTATTACCATGTTTATTGTGGTCCTTTATCATTTAGTATGCCTGTGACAGTATGTTTGGCTCTATGTGTGTTCTTCAGGTTCAGAACCGGGCTGGTGAATTCGTTTCAGCTCCATGCATTCCTGGAACAGTTCTGGTTAACATAGCAGACCTGATGCAAAGGTGGACCAGCGATGTGTATGTGTCTGCGGTAAGTTTCTTTACTTATTATGGCATTTCATTTAATAGTGCCGCAGCTGGATCTGGAAGTAAAAAACTTTTCTCCATAGGGAAATTGATTTTTTATGATAACCTATAAACCTTTAAAGACAAGACCTGTTGTGAGCTCTATTTTGAAAAATTCATAGAAAAATTATTCCGGAACCAACGCATCTGAAAAAGTGGGCAGGCACTCATGCACTCTATTGCACTGGCAAATGCTTGTTTAATTATTTTGTTATTCTCTTCTTTTATTAAACCCTCAGGTTCACAGGGCTTTGCTGCCCCCCGCAGGTGACTCCAGAACACGTCAGTCTTTGGCCTTCTTTGTACAACCCGAGGATGAGTCCATCATTAAATGCTGTGATGGATCTGATAAATATCCTCCTATTAAGACAGTTGATTACTTTACGTCAAGGTTTAATGATACCTATGGGAAAAAAAACGAATCTGGTTTAAGTGGAATTTTATAATCGTATGTAAAAACAAACAAACAAACCCTCATTTATTCGGTAATAATCATCAGAGCACATAATTGGAGGAGCTGAGAAGATTTAATTTATTTTTAAAGAAATTGAAAACACAGTCAATTACACAAATAATCTCAAACTATTTTTGGGTTAATTAATTTTTAGGATTTCTGTATATTTTTATTAATAAATGTATAATTTTTCTACACAGTGGGATACTGGTTTAAATCCAATGAAAAGGGTTGTCACGATAACATAAAGATGTTTTATGATTCTATACCAGATGAAGTATCATGATATGCAGTATCATGTTCATTTATAATTCAAATCTACACCATGAATCAAACATTATTAATGAGAATGAATAACTGGCTATTGTTAGAAATCAAATGAAGCCAATCAAGTGCGGCAGGTCTTCGTGACAGCAGCCTAATAAACTTGCTACAGTCTGTCATTAATGTTAATCAAAGAACAAAAGAAAAAGAAAATCACTAACTACTCTTAATTGAATAACCTTTGTAGCTTTAATAAAAATGAATCTATATTTTAGTCAAAATATTCTATAGTTTCAAATGATATATTACTTCTTTCTTTATGACAAAAAATAACAGATTATTTTAAGTCTGTTTTGCTGCAATGTGAAAAAAATCCTGCAAAAAATGGCAGTGCGTTTCCTGACTCCAGAGAGTTAATAAAGTTAATATTTCAATAACTCAACACATTTTCATGTTCACTGTTCTCTGATGTTGGTTAATGGTGACGTGCATGTAAACAAATTAAATGTCATCTTTTTTAGTGTATTATTTAGATTGTTTTTACAGTTGTATGCTTTTCATCTAGAGTCCCGGACATGACACGCAAAAAAAAAAAAAAAAAAAATAGTAGGCTAAATAGTGCACACGATTTACTATTTATAAATCATGTGCATGATTTATAAATCAAGGGAATGAATTAGTAAATCGAGCACACAAATGAGTAAATCCAGGGAACGAAAAAGTAAACTGTGTGCACGATTTAAATTTTTTTTCTTGCATGTCATGTGCAGGGCTTCGTATTCATCAACTCTAACAAAGAAAAATTAAGTGAATGTCTGGTATCTGAGATTATTAATAGGGTCTTGGCACTCAATGAGAACAGCTTCCATGTATGTCCAAATCACACACTGACAGATTTAAGTGACTTCAGCGCTCACATCCAGTAACTTTACATTATGATAATATGCATCACAAAAAGAAGCTTTTGAAAAATAATATAATATTTTTGAAGTAACTGCTGGCCTATATAAGAAAGACTGGGAGTTTGAACACGAACACATAAAAAATACAATTGATCAGTTTCAGCGCAGAGCAGTGCGATGAGTTTAACAACACTAGCCACGTGGATCATAGATCATATTCAAAATAAAGTATATTTCACACTCTCCCTCACCAAACATGAACCAGCATGTTGCATGAACACATTTCATCAAGTCTTCTTCAAATGAAATATATGTGCAAACTGGACACAGTGGTGTATCTGAACGCTATGACACGATTATTCTGATGGACAAAAGACTGATTTAGATCGAAAATTCAAAGAAGAATGGACAATTTGTAATGAGACTGTATGCTCGTAAACATAACGAAAGTATTATATTAGCCCTTTTAAATATTCTTCCACATTTCTCCCATGTGCTTGGGAGTTTGTTGTGATTTTTCTCCGTGCTCATATATTAATATTCATTATTCTGTATAATGAGTGTGTTTTATATCTGTGTTTCATTGGTTGCTCTTTCCCCTCTTCCCCCCCTCTATACTCCCACTTTTCCAGAGCTTTACATACCCATTTTCACACAGTTTTTTTTAGCTTTGAGGTATCAACGACCAGGCTAAAACAGGGGGGTTTCATGACCCTTTAATATGACCATGTTTTTGCAAATCAGACACAGAATTTACAAGGAAAATAAAATCTGTTAACTTCTCTAAACAAAAGTTTCAAGTACAATCCCTGTCCTCTTTACAATTACATACTTTGGGATACCATAACTAAAGTTTGGTGAATATTGTTTACCAAGGTCTTTGCTAAGACAAGCAAACGGTTCTTTTGAAAGTGAGGATGGAAATATTTGACATTAAATACAACAGACATACACAATACAGACACTGAGAAGAGCTTGAGCTGCTAAGAATGTGCGGGAAGATCTTGCTGGTGACCTTGTGACATCGGCTGAGTGTCCCCTGGTAGTATCTCCACAGCGGAAGGTACTGCATTTGCAAAGAACAAAGAACAATTATGATAGGAAATCAATATTTTGTTCCTTATGACAGGGCATATGCCTTAGACCCCCAAAATTTAAAAGAAATGACAGACCTTTGGCCTGCACTAGAGGCTCTGATTTCTGTGTTTTCAACTGCTCCATGTGCTCTACTGCCTAAAGAAAACAAATATGTTGAATAGGTGAATAATCAATAGAATGAGATTAATATGTTAAAGCTTTGCGATGAGGCAGTACTAGCTTAAAGACACTTCCATTATGTTTTAAAAAGGAAATAGTTTAGTTACAAGAATATCAGAATAAGATAAATGCAGTGCAACAGCTGATCATAGACACTCATTCAATTTACTATTATCAGATAGCAACAACATCACTCAAGGTTCGTTTACATGTTAACATTGTAGTTAAAAACAGAAACGTTTTTCCTTTGTGTTTTTTGAAAGTGTACAGATGACAATGTTGTCAAAACGATCCCTGTTCACACAGATCCACAAAAACATCTAAAAATGCTGTATTATGCATGCCAGGCCAGTAGGTGGCGATAGGGTCGGGTGTTATATCGCATGTGATTGTCACGCGCATTTCATCAGTAAAGCCGGTTCCGATTACCGTGAAATCGCTATCACCTGCTTTCAAATGGAGCGGCATTTAATAGACAGAGCCGTAGATCACTGACAAACCATGCAGTATCGCGTTCATATCGCAGATGAATTGCCTTCGATAATGAACGCGATATTGCCGGCTTTACTGACGAAATGCGCGTTTTTTGTAGGGATGATAACAGTATAATTCTCAAAAACGTGCATTTTGAAACACGTTTTCAAAAGTTAGCGTTTTCAGGCCCCCAAAACACTGTTACTGTATAAATGAATGGCCAAAACGCTAGGGCTGCAACGATTAATCGCGATAAATCGTTTGCAAAATAAAAATCTGTGTTAACGTAATATATATGTGTGCTGTGTATAATAATCATGTATATATAAATACACACATATTCATGTATATATTTAAGAAAAATGTTATTTATAAAATATTTATGTTTATATGTAATATAAAATATATATATGAATATATATATTTATAATACATGCATATATTTCTAAACTTTATTCCTGTATGTGTGTGTATTTATATATACATAATTATTATACACAGAACACACACATATTACGTAAACACAGACTTTTATTTTGCAAACGATTAATCGCGATTAATCGTTGCAGCCCTACAAAACGCACACAAAGTGTGTAGTTGTAGTTGATAATAGGGCTGGGACAATACTTTGATTATCAATTTGCGATACAATGAATCTGGAACGATTCTGAAATTTTCTGAATGTATCGCTATTCTCTCTTGAATCGATTCTGAGCTTAATTTTTAACAGCAGATGGCGCTACATGCTTTAGAAACACATGTAATGTTACTCTGCTTGCTTCCGATTTCTTTACACACAACACTTAAATCTAAAATAATCATTCATAAAGTTTAAAAAAGTTGAAGCGAATTACAAGAGTGTTTGCAGTGGGCTGTTTACATTAATCTCATGTCATAAAAGCATTCTGAGCCGAGGTGAAAGTATATTTAACCACTTACATGACTCATGAATGCCACGCTTAAATGATGTCACTGTCGGCAGGCTAACGTCATGGCAGAGTTCCTACTTGCGGTGCGAATGCAACCAGGAAAATATAACTACCCAGGCCTGTAAATCACACTTTTCACGAAGTTTTCCAGGACTGTGGGAACTTGTGCATCTTTCACTCAGTGTCTGTGTGCAAGTAAGTCTTTTCTAGTTTCTGTTGCTCTCCTACCCGCTGTAGTTCCATTTTCTGGGCGTTAAGCTGTTCCTGTTGTCTCTCCAGCTCCTCCCGCTGTTTCAGAAGGTCATGTGTCTTCAGGTTCAGGTCGTGCTCCTCTCGAGCGAGATGCTCCTCAAACTCTTTCAACTCTTCTTCAGTGTAGATTGGATTCTGATCTACAGTCTCAAGAGGAAGCAGACAAAGGGCATTTATGTAAAGAAGACAATTTTACACTACCGCTCAAAAGTTTGGGGTCGGTAAGATCTTTTAATGTTTTATGCTCACCAAGGCAGCATTTATTTGCTTAAAACTACTGTAAAATGGTAATAGTATTATAATTTAAAATAATTGCTTTCTATTGCATTTTATTTTAAAATGTAATTTATTCCTTTGATGGCAAAACGGAATTTTCAGGCCTTGTTACAGCCCTTCAGAAATCAATCTAATATGCTAATATGAAACAATTCTAACTATTATTTGGTAAATTTTTGTGTGGAAACAATGAAAAAAATTCAGGATTCTTTAATGAATAGAAAGTTAAGGAGTCATTATAAAGAAAGATAAGAGATAGTAACATTATTAAATGTCTTTAATAAATGTATGTCCTCGTAGAATAAAAGTATTGATTTCTTAAAAAAAATAAAATTACTGACCCAAACTTTCAAACATTTTAGATTTTAGATCATGAAATGCATTTCACAAATAGGGTCGATTTTAATTTCATATTTACTAAAAATGTAAAAAATAAAATAAAAAATTACCTCCCATCCATCTGGCTCTACAAATTCTTTCTTATCTGTGGCAGTAATAAATTCATCTAGTGAAACAAGCCTGTCTTTGTTAGTGTCAATCTATGGACAGACAATACATAAAAAAATGAATTACAAGTGAAACATCTTTGAAACAATATCATTAGTACATCCAATCCCCTGCTATGATGCTCCCACCTCATTCATCACGTGCTCTCTCATACGAAGTCTGTCCTCCTCCATTTCCAGCATATCATCCTCTTCACGTGTGGGATCATAGATCTTCTCTAGCTGAACATGGTGGAGACAAACATCAGATTTAGCACCCCATAAAGCCACGTCATTCTCAAAGATTCACCATTGTGATAGCTCTAAATGGAAAGGTTATTAAGTGGAACCTCTTTGGTAAACAGCGCCTCGAGCTCTTGCTCATCAAAGTAGCCATCTCCATTACTGTCTGTGAGAGCAAACAGATGTCAGAGTCGTGATGTGGAATAATCTACTGTGTTCAGAACGGAGAGGCTCAGTGATCTCACCATGTAGTTTGAAGAACGTCTTCGGGTCAAATTCATTGGGATCCAAACCATCGGCTTCCTGCCAGACCTCTTTCAACTGGTCTTGACTACCCTATTCATACAGACCAAATCCTCAACAATGACATATTTTAATGTTAGATTTTATGATTAAAATGTTATTTACTTAAAACATTTAACTATCCAGCATTTAAAAATGAAATGCAACAGAAACATACACAATGCAACAGATCTTTTCTTTCATATTGAAACGGATTATCGAAAAGAAAAACATAGGGAACGCAAACTTGTAGACGATTGTAAGATAGGATGCAGACAAAATGATTGGAGAAGTCCTGCATATGTCACATTTTGATTAAAAATCACAAGTTAGAAAACAAAATGTAAAAAGACAAAAAGATTGAATTGTTGTAGGCCAACCCAAGATAGGGTTAGGGTTCCCTAGACAAAACCCGATAGCATTTCTCCAATGGCGTTTGGATTATTACAGAAATAAGGTCTGTGACTAACGAAAGCTTATGATTTTTACATGAAAATCTTGACAAATGAACACAACTTTTATGAATTTTGAAGTGTAAATACAATCGGCAAAGTCAAAAGCTAAACGTAGGCTATAAATCTACACGACTTCAACGTCACCATCACTAAGCTTCCGACAACTATTTCAGTCTTTGTTTAAAACGTGTAATAGGTGTTTTAAACATTATATTATAGAGTTAAAATAGTTTGCGATTATAAATACAATGAGGCTATGAAAGCTGACTAGATGAGTTTATCTGTTCGGCTGATGGCGTTTAAAGGGTTAGTTCACCCACAAATGAAAATGTATTACTTAATTATTATTATTATTATTAAAATATTCATTAATTACTCTCTTAATTACTTAATTACTCTCCCTCATGTTGTCCCAAACCCACAGACCTTATTTCAAGCATTTAACCAAAAACCCATTGACAGGAAGTGCTAAAACACAAACTCGTTTCCTTGGTTTTGGCCTACAAAAATACATCATCCCTGCAGCACTCTATAAAATCAATAACATGCATTTAGAAAACAGATTGGGTGAATTTCCATTATATATGAATTTAAACATCACCAAACATAGAGAGGGTTCCAAAAATTTGGACCACTAGTAAAAATGCTTCCATTTATAATAGAATTAAAAAAAATTATAACAGAATTAAACTTTCTGATTAAGCAATATCACAAACTAGCTTAATTTGATTATAACAGTAGTTCAAGGAGTGTGTCTTTAGCTTACAGGGTGATTGATTTTGGGATGGTCTGCATGTTTCTTCTTCATCTCTTCGTAGTGTTCCTCCTCTTTTTTGCGTGCTTCCTCATCCAGCGTCTTAAGATGTTCCCTCCGATCGAGTTCCTTCATCATCTCATACTTTTTGAACTCTTCATGTTGTTCCTTGTCAAAGTTTTCCAGGTCATTAGTGGCCTTAACAAAACAAGTAGAAAGGAACATTTAACATGTGATGTAGAGAACAGCTCACTGTGTAAATCTCCATCCAAAATTGGCACTTGAATTGCACTTGGCAAATAAAACTTGCTACTTGACTAGTAACTTTATTAGCACCTGTAACTCTGTATGGCTGAACCTGAAATGCAAGAATTATTGCCTGACCCTAGCTGAAGACAGTGATGTGTGCAAATCAGACATCAAAAGAGTCTTGTTAGAAGTCTTCTTTACAACTTTTTCCTTTTTATTCATCATCAGAAATTAATCTTGGACACATTAAAGGATTAGTTCACTTCAGAATTAAAAATTTCCTGATAATTTACTCACCCTCATGTCATCCAAGATGTTGTCTTTCTTTCTTCAGTCGAAAAGAAATGAAGGTTTTTGATGAAAACATTCCAGGATTTTTCTCCATATAGTGGACTTCACTGGGGTTCAATGGGTTGAAGGTCCAAATTGCAGTTTCAATGCAGCTTCAAAGAGCTCTACATGATCCCAGACGAGGAATAAGAGTCTTATCTAGAGAAATGATCAGCCATTTAAAAAAAAAAAAAAATGCTTGTCTTGCACTGCTCTTTGATGTGCCACACATTATGTAATCATGTTGGAATGGTCACACGTAACATAGGCAAAAGTACCGTGGTACCTCCAACTTCAATAAATCGTTTGAAATCGTTGTTTTACCTTTTTTTTGTAAAGGGTGTTTGACTTTTCTTTGGACGTTCACTAGATCGGTAATTCCTCCTACGTCAAGACCTTTCCAACATGATTACGTAATGCGTGGCAGAGCAGTGCAAGATGAGCATTTGTGGTTAAAAAGTATATACATTTTCATTTTTTTTTTTTTTTTTTTTAAATGAACGATCGTTTCACTAGATAAGACCCTTATTCCTCGTCTGGGATCGTGTAGAGCTCTTTGAAGCTGCACTGAAACTGTAATTTGGACCTTCAACCCGTTGGTAGCCATAAAAGTCCACTATATGGAGAAAAATCCTGGAATGTTTTCATCAAAAACCTTAATTTCTTTTCGACTGAAGACAGACAGACATGAACATCTTGGATGACATTTGGGTGAGTAAAATAATTCTGAAGAGAAGTAATCCTTAAGCCACCAAAGTGAAAATGTACATTTACATTTTCATATCCAAAGTAACTTACAATGCATTAAGGGTGTACATATTATATACAGTTTATGCATTCCATGAGATTCGAACCCATAAGCTTGGTGTTGCTAGCATCATGCTGCACTGTTTGAGCTACAGGAACAAGATTTTTGTGACAAGTGTAGTTTCACAGAGAGACTGGCTCTTCTCGTATGATGCTGCTCGTGATAAATTACCTGCATTTTTGTCACAAATACGGCAGGAGAAACAGCTAAAATCAATAAAATCCCTTTGACACAGGGAAAATAATATTTTATTTTATTTTTAAATATAAAATCTGGTGATAAATATTTATAACCAGTAAATTTTCACCTGCCAAAAATGTACTTTTATGCCCCAAGCACAAATGTGTGACAACATTTATTAGTTAGTGAAGAATGAAACCAACAGGAAGTCAGATTTAGACCCTACCGATTTAATGAGGCGATCCAAGTCTTCCACCTCGAATGTGTGTGGATTCATGTGATTCAGATGCTCAAACTGTTTCAGAAGGGCTTGGTGGTCCATTGCCGTACCTTGAGGGAAATTGAAAGCATCTCATTTTTCATGTTTCTTGTCTTTGCAGCAGGCTAGAGTTACTGGCTTATAAAGTAAACTGTGATATGGAGAGTTTGATGAATGACACTCTCAGAAACTATCCTTCCGTATCTCTGCTCTCTGAGCCTGCCGACCGTAAATGAAACAAAGAAACGAGATGGTGGAGGACATTTCACAATATAACAAAAACAGTTCTGCTTTGTGCTACCTTTATCTCCAGTCATGTCTTGTTTGGCTTTGATTAGGGTGCGCAGTCTGTTCACTTCTTGCCTCTTCAGCTCATCAAGTTTAGTTCTCACATGATGGCTGACAAAGTCCAACTCTTTAGCCAGCTTCCCTTGCTGATTTCACCGAATAAGGAATTCGAGGTAAGCAACGAGGTGTTTAGATAATCTGATTTAACCTCTGCAAAGTAAAATTGGGAAATAAAGTGCTGCAATACCTTGATGTCTTCCATGTCTGTGTTATGAAGTTTGTCTCTGAAATGTGGGTCCTTTTCCAGAAAATCAATAACCTCCCTGAGATATCGATCATAGTGCAATCCAGTGTCCTAAATGAATTCAAATGAGATGTACACATTGAAGTAAAAAGGAGACTAGGGGAACTAAATCTTTTTAAACCTACATGATAATGAATGTTTGCAAAAGGACTGAGCAGTAAAGCCAGTCTGTGTAGGTTGAACACTCCTTATTGTAAGCATCACATTATATATAATGCATGCTTACCAAACCTGTCTGAAGTCTTCAAACCGCATATCAGAGAGAAGCGTCACACCCATTCTAACACTAGACTAGCATGTCTCACATTGGTATAAAGACTTGTATACTAGTATAAAGATAACTTTTTACCAAAATAAATAATAAGTCATAATAATAAATAAATAATGTATTAAATCATATTACTTACTACACTTTTAGGTGGCTGAATTTCCTCTACTGAAGGGTTCACTTTGGTTTTATCCACAGCAACTGGCAGTGCATTCAAACCAGCCCACAGGCACAGTATCAAACAACAGTGTGACGGTCCCCACATCTGTGAAAGACAAGAACATCACCACTGTCATTTTTGATGTTGAGAACTTTGTAGACTGAATTACTGCATGTTTGAGATATGAGTGTTATAAAATATTATTGTTAGTTATTAATATATTGTTTTATGATAGTATTATATCTCAAATTATCAAGAACTATAGATAATTATAATACAGAATTTTTTACATTAATATATACACTACCGCTCAAAAGTTTAGGATCTGTAAGATTTTTTATGTTTTAAATGACATTTTAAGGCTGCATTTATTTAATTAAAAATACAGTAAAAACAGTAATATTGTAAAATATTATTAAAATTTAAAATAACTTTTCTATTTGAAAATTTTTCAAATGTAATATTCCTGTGTTGCAAAGCTGAATTTTCAGCATCATTACTCCAGTCTTCAGTGTCACATGATCCTTCAGAAATCATTCTAATATGCTGATTTGCTAAATATATTTATTATATATATATATATATATATATATATATATATATATATATATATATATATATATATATATATATATATATATATATATATTATTTTTTTTTTCCTTTTTTTCTTCAGGATTCTTTGATGAATAGGAAGTTCAAAAATACAATATTTTGTAACATTATAAATGTTTCTTACTGTCACATTTAATTGATTTAATGCATACATGCTGAATAAAAGTAATTTCCTTAATTTCTTTTCAAAAAAATAAAAATAAAATTCTTACTGACCCCAAACTTTTGAACGGTAGTGTATAATGAAAAGCTTTGTACTTTAGCTAAATGCTGTTCTTTTGAACTTTCTATTCATCAAAGAATCCTGAAAAAAAAAAAAAAAAAAAAGTACACAACTGTTTTCACATTGATAGTAGTCATAAATGTTTATTGAGCAGCAAATCAGCATATTAGAATTATTTCTGAAGGATCATGTGACACTGAAGACTGGAGTAATGATGCTGAAAATTCAGCTTTGATCACAGGAACAAATTACTTTGTAAAATATATTCAAATAGAAAACAGTTATTTTAAATTATAATTATATTTTACAATATTACTGTTTTTAAATAAATGCAGCCTTGGTGAGGAGACAAAACTTCTTAAAAACATTAAAAATCTTACCAATCCCACACTATACTATACTATACTATATTATATATATATATATATATTTTTAAATTAAAAAATTAAAAAATATATATAAATTAAATATAAATTAAAAAAAAAATATATATATATTTTTTTTAATTTATATATATTTTTTAATTTATTTATATATATATATATATATATATATATATATATATATATATATATATATTTTTTTTTTTTTAATTTATATATATTTTTTAATATATATATATATATATATATATATATATATATATATATATATATATATATAAATAAATTAAAAAATATATATAAATTAAAAAAAAATATATATATATATATATATTTTTTAATTTATATATATTTTTTAATTTATATATATATATATATATATATATTTTTTTTTAATTGATATATATTTTTATATATATATATATATATATATATATATATATATATATATATATATATATATATATATATATATATATATATACACACACACACACACACACACATACAAATGTAAAAAGTATAAATAGATAAAAAAAAAAAAAAAAAATAGTTCAAGATGAGTGTTTATGGTTAAAAGTATATAATTTGTTTTTTTAGAAAATGAACGATGGTTTCTCTAGATAAGACCCTTATTCCTCATCTGGGATCATGAGCTCTTTGAAGCTGCACTGAAACTGTAATTTTGATCTTCAATCGTTTGGAGTCCATTGAAGTCCACTATAAGGAAAATTATCCTGGAATGTTTTCATCAAAAACCTTAATTTCTTTTCAACTGAATAAAGAAAGACATGAAAATCTTGGATGACATGGGAGTGAGTGAATTATCAGGAAATTTTCATTTGAAAGTGAACTAACTAATCCTTTAATGTTCCAAACATAAATAAATAAATGAGTCTCACCCACATTAACAGCAGGTGTCGTCGCTAACGACCAATCATCATCATTAAAGTGAACTTAATTGATTTAAGTAACTACATAAACTAAAACAAAACATTTACGTCATTATCATTTAATTTTGTTTTTAAACACCTTCCTACAACCACAGCGTGACGTCACAAGCACGTGTATGATAATCCCTGTCATTCCCTGCAACAGGCAAGACATCATTTTCAATAATTACGAGCAAATAAATCCAAATTATGTGTTCAGACTGAAATAATTTCGGCAGTCATTAGGTTCTAAGTGAAGTGGATGTCTTTGAACACAACACTATATTACTCCACCATATGTCTTTAAGCATCAGTACTAACAGAACACAGCGGCTGACATTGTAAGACGCAACAGGTGAGCACCTACCCTAAAAGATCCCCTGAGAGTAGTTTTCGCAAACTCAATCTTCGCCTCGATCAAGCCTTCAGATAATCGCTCGGACAGTTCATTAATTTCAGCTTGTTTTACCTGATGTGTCCTAAACGCAGTTCCTTAATGTAAACCCCGCCTTCTGCGAGAGAGCCACGCCCCTCGCTCTCGTGATTGGAGAAACCGTCGCGCTTATCCTTTGAGTTTTGAGCCTTGGCCTGCTATTGGCCGTGGAATCTGTCTGTCAAAGGTTTCCATGGTAACATTGCAAGTACGCTTGTTAGAAGAGGTACGTGGCGTTCACTAGTCCACCGTTTGAACGGCTGAGTGTCATTCACGCTTCTTTTGGCACACCGACACAGGACTGTTGTGACTCAGCTGTTATCTTGCTTGTGTTTGAAAGGTGGGTTATGACGGAACAAATACAAACAAGCACGTAAACAATCAAATGGTTATGAACAGAACGTGCCTCAGAAATGAATTGGGCTCATAGAGCTCAAATAAAACAATTTAATATATATATTTTTTTCTTTAAACTTTGGTTTTCACTTTATGTATCAAGTAATATGTTATTTTTTAGAAAAAGACAGTAAGTTGATGCCATTTTTAACCCCTTCAGATCAGAATTATGTTCCACTGAGCAAAAAATGTTTTATCCACTTGATATTTGCTCTTCTTTAATGTATAAATGAGTCTAATATATAATTTCTGCAAACTAATTTTTTTATTAGATTTTTTTCATGTCCACTACAATGGACATCAGGGCTTAAAGGATTAGTTCACTTTCAAATTAAAATTTCCTGATAATTTACTCACCCTCATGTCATCCAAGATGTTTGTCTTTCTTTCTTCAGTTGAAAAGAAATTAAGGTTGTTGTTGAAAACATTCCAGGATTTTTCTCCTTATAGTGGACTTCAAAGGCGCCCAAACGGTTGAAGGTCAAAATTACAGTTTCATTGCAGCTTTAAAGGGCTTTCAACGATCCCAGATAAGGAACAAGGGTCTTATCTAGAGACCATCACTCATTTTCTAAAAAAAAAAAATATGTATATATATATATATATATAAGTTTTAACAATAAATTCTCATCTTGAACTAGCTCTCTTCTAGCCTGGGTGCCAGCCCGAACCCCGCCCACAACATTTTTTGGACTGGAAGTTCGGTCTGGACTTGATCCATTGTGGAGTAATTATGCTCGGCTCCCAGAAGGCCGAGCCAATCAAATTGCCAGGACGGGCTTTAATCGATGATGGACAGGCTATCTGCGGTTACGTAACCACCCACGTCATCAAAGAACGCTTGGGTTGAATTGGTTTTCACCAACAATGACTGCAGCTGGAGAAGTAAGATGTTTATATTCCGCTATCACGTATGTAATAAAAGAAATCGACAGCGCATTAATTTTAAAAGACGAACAAAGAACCGCAATCACTGCATTTGTCAATGGGAAAGATGTGTTTGCAGTCCTTCCAACGGGATTCGGCAAAAGTTTAAGTACAAGTTCAACATACGTCACTTACTGCGTTGCTCTGATTGGATGTAGGTCTATCCAATTGAGTGCAGAGTTTTTTTTTTTACTGGTTCGGTTAAGACACGCCCCATAAACCTTAATTTATTTTCGACTGAAGAAAAAAAGACATGAACATCTTAGATGATATGGGGGTGAGTAAATTATCAGGAAATTTTAATTTGAAAGTAATCCTTTAAGCAACAAAAAATGTGTCATATTTTAACCATACAGTTCGAGCTAGAGTTCAAACACAATATGTGAACTATAGCATTGAAGATTTTGAAAAGAACACATACTGTAACAAAGAGCAATGCAATAAGATAATAGAGAAAATGTAAGATGATAAGAATTCTCAAAAAACTTGTTTTATTGTTTTTGTTGTTTGCAGTGGGTGAATGGGAATATGTGTATATATATGTCTCTGTGTGTTTGTGGGTGTGTTGTGTGTACTTGCTGTTTTTGATAAATATATAATTGTGTGCGTATAGCATCAGGGCATCAGTGCGTGTGTGTGCGTGTGTGTTGCAGTGTATGCACTCATTTCACATTTGCTATTTCTGTTTTTCACTAAAACTAATGAAAAACTGAATAACAGCTTATGATCTCAACATGGAAGACAAAATCAGAAAAAAAAATAAAATAAAAAATAATTTGATTAAGACCTAATGTCCATTGTGATGGATATCAAACTTAAAAAAATCCTGTGTTCTTCAGCTCTGAAAGATTTTCAAATTAACTTTGAATATTATCACTTGATATTAAGATTACAATAGGTGCAAGTTGATGATGGCATGAACATAGATCTTCATATAAAACATAAAAAGGAGCTCCTCCTCCTCCTGTCTAGTTGGTCTTTTGTGATGCCTGGAGCACAATCAGATTAAGTTATGGGTCATTATTTCATTGTAATTGGTAGATCAGGGACCAATCAGTGACCAGGCGTTACTTATATTATGAAAACATAAAATTTTACTGGTTTAAACCAAAATCCATGTGATGTCCATTTCACTGGACGCAGGGTCTGAAGCGGTAAAAATCATCTTGACTTGAGTATTTTTCTGAGATATTTTGTCCATTCCCTCATTATCTTTTGTCTAAGTCTGTTAAATGTTTAACATGTGTGTTAAATGTCTGTTAAATGTTTAATGCTTTGTCACTATTACATGTTATAAGAGTACTATAAAGCAAATATTGAATGCCTTGACATTTAGGCATTTGAATGTCTCATTTTTGTTTGTGACGTTCATAATTACATATTGATTAGAGATAGATTCCTGTTGTTTCTTTGTAGTAAATGTAATTGTGGTAGGGTTAGCTGTAAATCATGTAAATCATCACATTATAATATCGACAATAATAACCCTCAAGGCAGTAAAAATGCTCTCTATCCCTTTGCAATGTCTATATCTACCCATTAGATGGCACTTAAAGTCTACCATTGGGATACTACCTAACTTACATTGGTTTGGCTCATTTCTTGAAACAGAAATTACATTCTCAAAACAACATGGACAAACCTCCAAACCACTTGGCAATTGTTCACAACAGAATTGATTTTCTCATTCATTTCATCAAATTGCAAATGTCTAAGTACATGTCTCAATGTCTCAGTACATCTTTGCAAATGATTAAGTACAGGTAGCCTACATTTAGCACAATTTCCAAGAGAATAGATCTTGTTGATCTAAACTTATTGCTGATTCTCAGTCTAATGGTTGTTTGCTCCAAAACGTGTCAGCGTCATTTCATTGTATAAGTCATCACGTGCACAATAGTCTGTTCAATTGTCAAAATTAGTCAAGAACATAATGCCATGAATACCATATATGAATCCTTGGAACATTTATTACAGCAATTGACAGTCAGGTAAAAACTAGAACTTGACTAACGAAGGAGCTTTATTTACTGCACTGTAGGCTGTATATAATTTTCATTGTTTTTTGTTTGTGTGTTTGTATTACAGTATATTATGCTGTATGCATTTTCTTTTTACTCTGATGTATGGAAGTTACTTTATGTGTGTGAATGATAATGGTTACAATTTTCTTGGCAGTATGAGTGCAATGTGTGATGTCAAACCTTGGAGGCTACACAATTGTATTCTGTTAGCTATACAAAAAAACAGTACAGTAACCATTGTCAATGAAGGACTGGGCTAAGACTGAAAGGTGGGCATGAGGGATATTTCAATGGTCCTCTGCCATAGTGACAAAACATCTAAACATTTTGACTTGCAGTGCTTACACAATGCCAAAGGGACGAAGCATTTTGGGGGCTCTGACTGTTTAAATGAGAAGGACATTTAGTTTTGACACATGAGTGAACAGTTTTTGGAGAGATATGAGCTATAGTGTTGTGCTGAACTATAAGACTGTTTTGCCAAATGATCTTAGAGTTTTGAGAATGAGAAAAACTAACATTAGCAGATATCAAGTGCTTTTGACTGCCAAACTGTGTTGGATGTTTCATTGTAAGAACGGCAGCAGGACTGCTGTAGCTGTCAGGTTGTTGAAGTTTGCTGCAGTCTAATGTTGTTTAGCAATGGTTGTTGTTGTTGTTGTTTACTTCTGTTGGGTTGAGCTTGCTGAGTGTTTGGCATTTGTTGTTATTCGTTTTGTCTTAAACCTCCTATAGTTGTTTTGTGACCAGTCAGCTGTCCAGCTTAAGCGTTTCTAACTTTCTAACAGCTATAAAGAATAAGACCTTGAAGGTTAGTTGGAAAGTTGCTTAAGATGCTTATTAAATTCACAGCATGCCAATTTTTTTTTAAACATATTTAAGATAATAATACTTTTTTTGGTTGTGTGTTTGATGCCATCTGGATGGATTTTGCTAAGCTCTTTCTTGTTAATGAATTAATTAGATTTTAAATGCTGTATTTTCTAGGTAATGTTGTCAGGAAAATCAGCTTTATTAAGTTTGATGATATCTGGATGTAGAAAAGTCAGAAAGATACTGCTTCTGTAATACTGCAGAACGGTGTCATCTAGGTCAGGTTCTTATTTGTTCCCCACCTTGACTAACCCTGAGCATATGTTGTTCTCATAACCTCCTGAAAACAGCTGCTGTTTAAAGAACCTTATCTAAAGATATAGTCAATAGAGCCATCTGGTGGTTTTTGTAGATTTAATCTACAAAACAACAAAGACATTTGAGCAACATAATTAAACTGGCTGTTCCTGTGCCTGGAAATGTATGACTTAAATAAATAATGCAATATAATTTCTGAGAACAGTAGTAAAAATGCATCCGTTTTGCATATTTTTAATTTTATATATTTTTATTGAAATTCTGTAGTCGTTTTATAATATAAATATGTAATAGGGCTGGTTCTAAAAATATTGATGTTAATGAACCAATATTTATTCTTAAACCCCAAGAAATTATATGCTGCTTTTAATATTTCACAAAATATTACAGTTTTACTGTATTTTTGATAAAATAATTGCAGCCTTAAGCCTAATTCCAGACTTACACGTAAATAAATGATACAAAGAAAAATGTTTGCATCTCCGTGTAAAAATTACAACCTATGCAAAGCCACTGAAAACCCAAAGTAACACATTTCAGAAAAAAAAAACTATAGAAATAAAAGCTAATAACATAACTGCATAAGTGTGCACACCCTTTTATAATTGGATATGTGGCTGTGTTCAGTTGTCTTCTTGGTTGCATGCTACTACAAGAGTTTACGAAGCATCAGTGGGATGCACAGTGAAGACAATCATCAACAAGTGGAGAAAGTATGGCACAGCGACATTATTGTGAATTGGGTGTCCCACCAAAATTGATTAGAAGACAGAAAACTGGTCAGGGAGTCACTACAATAGGTTTTCATCAGTGGTGTAGAGTAGTTTTTTGTAGTGAGTATACTGTGATTTTTCCCTCCCAGCCTCATACTCACCCGTCCCAGAGCACCACCCCACAAGCACCACCACACTCACTAATGCATATAGTATGCATCTGATCTAGGCTACATGTAATTCTGAAAGACTGCTTTTATTTATGTTATCGACATGTCAATTTATTATAAGCAACACAAGACTTTAACAGCCAGTTATAGCTATAAACAGCGTTGAAAGGGCCCTGGTCTTCAGGCCAGGACTCTAATAAAACATGTTTAGTTTAGGGCAGATCGGACATTGTATGCCCAAGTTACAACAACTTCCTGTTTCATGGTGAAACATCAAATTTTATCAAGCTGCCGTGGACACACCCTTCAGTGAAAACTCTAGATCTTTGCAATTTAATATCGCAAAGGCCTTAAGATTACACTGACCAAATATGATGTTTATCTGATAAAATCTCTAGGAGGAGTTTGTTAAAGTATAATGTCTCGAAATGGCAAAAGCTGCAAAAATTTTGCAGAGAAAATTTGAAATATCTCACAACCTGTTAGGTTTTCAGATTTTGCACCGGGGACTTTTTTGTAGGTATTGGGCTGTTACATGTACAGTATGTACCCAATTTCCTACTTGTAAATGAAACGTAGTGCGAGGGACGCTTAATTGAAATTTTGTACGTGCCGCTACCATTTTGCCACACCTAATTCTGAAACAATATCAGATGTACATTTTCACCATTTCTGACGCGTGTGCAAAGTTTCATGAGTTTTCGAGCATGTTTAAGCCCTCAAAAATGTGATTCATTTAGGAGAAGAAGAATAATAGACAGAGCAATTACAATAGGGTCCTCACACCATCAGTGCTCAGGCCCTAATGACATCTACAGCTGCAGAGACAGATTTTCTACTGTTTAGTGTCAATCACCATCTAATTCAGCCAGTTAAGATCTACATTTAACCTTAGATGTTATATTAATATGGTCCCTTGAGCATATTTTTATTAGCTGGCAACATTCAATGCACATTAAGAGTGCAAGTTGCAACTATTACTAACAATAATGGAAAGATGAAGCTTATCAGTATGTCACAATATCACCCTGTTTGTACTTTATTTCCTGTTTTGCACCATTTCCTGCCAATCTGTCATCATATATGACAGTTATGCCTTTCAGAAGATTGACAGCTTGCAATCTGATTCAATATCAGTTATTTTGGATATACTGTATATCAGGTACAGTACATGGCCAATTTTCTCAAGAAAACTAATGCTGTAAAATATACATGGCAATCAGTTGGTACTACATTAATATCGAAGGTTAAAATGAACTGATGTGTATACAAACTTAAATTACACTTAAATTTTGATAATAATAAATTTATAATAGGCCTTCTAGCTTTAAAATGATTTCTACTCCAATTAGTTTTTTGAAATATTAACATTTAAATGGTGGCTGTCAACTTGATGGATTTATTCAAACATGCATTATATAGGCTATGGAAGAACATAAAAAATAATATGGTGCATATATTTAGCTAAATGCTCCTCTCTAGAGTTATTTTTTCTAGCTGACTAACGAGTTTATGGTCACTGAATATGTTTTTTCTGAGGTTAATATGACATTACCTGACATTGTTTACAAGCTGTTTTATTAAAAGGTGCCGTAGAACGTCTTTTTAAAAGATGTAATATAAGTCTAAGGTGTCCCCTGAATGTGTCTGTGAAGTTTCAGCTCAAAATACCCCATAGATTTTTTTTTTATTCATTTTTTTAACTGCCTATTTTGGGGCATCATTAAATATGCGCCGATTCAGGCTGCGGCCCCTTTAAATTCTCGTGCTCTCCGCCCCCGGTGCTCGCGCTTGCCTTAAACAGCATAAACAAAGTTGACACAGCTAATATAACACTCAAAATGGATCTTTACAAAGTGTTCGTCATGCAGCATGTCTAATTGCGTAAGTATAGAATTTATTTGGATGTTTACATTTGATTCTGAATGAGTTTGATAGTGCTTCATGGCTAAAGCTAACATTACACACTGTTGGAGAGATTTATAAAGAATGAAGTTGTGTTTATGAATTACACAGACTGCAAGTGTTTAAAAAATGAAAATAACGACAGTCTTGTCTCCGTAAATACAGTAAGAAACGATGGTAACTTTAACCACATTTAACAGTACATTAGCAACATGCTAACGAAACATTTAGAAAGACAATTTACAAATATCACTAAAAATATCATGATATCATGGATCATGTCAGTTATTATTGCTCCATCTGCCATTTTTCACTATTGTCCTTGCTTGCTTACCTAGTCTGAGGATTCAGCTGTGCACAGATCCAGACGTTACTGGCTGCCCTTGTGTAATGCCTTGAACATGGGCTGGCATATGCAAATATTGGGGGCGTGCATATTAATGATCCCGACTGTTACGTAACAGTCGGTGTTATGTTGAGATTCGCTTGTTCTTCGGAGGTCTTTTAAACAAATGAGATTTATATAAGAAGGAGGAAACAATGGTGTTTGAGACTCACTGTATGTCATTTCCATGTACTGAACTCTTGTTATTTAACTATGCCAAGATAAATTAAATTTTTAATTCTAGGGCACCTTTAACGTCTTTCTGCGGTTGTTTTACATTTATAATAATAATAGAGTGATTACACGACACATTTCGGTAAGTTGTACTGTTTCGTTTAACATGCTTTCAGATGTTCATTCACGTGTATTTCACGTTGTAACTGGTATTAAAGCGGAGGAGACGATCAGTTCCCATGCACTTCACTGAACTGAGGCTCTACAGCAATCTGTTACGCAATATTAAAGAGCGCCAAAATGATTTTTATGTTGTTGTTTTTTTCGTTGTAAAATGGGCAGAATTTGAAATATGAGACTTTGTTTCAGGTCAGAAGCAACAAAGCTTATTGTGATTTATTGGATGATTACATATCCTCGTGCTTTTTTAAGTGGGTATACTGATTTTCTTGACCTTTCCTAGTGCGTGTACTACGTATACCTATGTGTCACATAGAATACACCACTGGTCTTCATGTTTGAATGTTCAATAAGCACATTATTTTTCACATATTTTACATTGTTGCAGCACCTCTCTTCCCAGTCTGTCAGTATTGCTCTGTTTATTTCCTGTCTCTATGAAACCCCTCCTTCCAAAAAGCACAATGTGCTCTGATTGGTTGGCTGGATCAGTGTGTTGTGATTGGTCAACTGCTTCAAGCATTTTTTGGAAATGCCACGCCTCTTACCATAACCGTGAGTTTCAACACACTACTAATGCAACTCAACCAGGCCTAACCCCCTTTTTTGTTTATGCCGTGGGCAGGAATTATTTCAATAAGAAATATTGTAATGTGTTCATTCCCAGAGGAAAATTCAAGACTACAATTGAGGCATGTCAGGGAGTTTACAGTGCTTATTAATATAGAGAATAATACGGACCAGTTCATAAAAAATAAGAACTATTACACCGTTGTCGTTTGCAAAAACAAAATGTCAGCACTGTGGGTGGAAACGTACAGATTAAGGGGTGGTAATATTATAATAAGATCCCCTTCCTACATCATTAGGGGAGCTAAATCTGAGTGGCTCGTTTTTCCACTTGCTTGCAGAGAATGGCTTGCAAAACAAAGTTACTGGGCTGTCCTTTTTCACATGTTCTGGGTTGGTAGATGCCCCAGGGACTCGATTATAGCACTTAAACATGGAAAAAGTCAGTTTTTCATGATATGTCCCCTATAAAAATACAAGAAATTTTGAAAATGAGAACTTGTAGCATTACAATGATCCAAAACACACACCTCATAAATCAACAAAAGAATGTCTTCAGCAAAGGAAGATGAATGTTTATTTTTATGCCCACTTGTATGTACATTTTTCAGTATAATAATTTGAGTGAAAAACAATGCAGAATCTGAAATGTTTCCATTTCATGTCATAACATTTTGAATAATGTTCAAAATTCTAAAACTTTGTCACAAAACTTTAATTTAAACTCATGTTTTTTTAACCCTATTGTATTTATTGTTGACTATAGTGACATATGATCATCATGCATCTCAGAAGTTCAGAAATCTATCATATATAAATGCATAGAATAAAGTTTGTCAAACATTTTCTTAAACATTTTGAACCAAAGAGCAAAAATGAGAGAGTGAGTTTAGTAGTGGGAAGGTTTAAGTCTCTGTTCTGACATACTTTACTAATACACCGAAGATCAAAAAGTGTGGCGTATCCCTGCAGTAACACTCCAGTGCTTTAAGGTGCAGGCATCAACCCATATTTCCATAACTAGGCGGCTTCTGTGATGTTGCATGGCTGTAGCAATTTACAACTAAACACCCCACGCAGATGTTAAAGGTGCCGTCTGTGCAGGCGTATAAATAAGGCATAAGCCTTTGTGATCGGAATGAATATATATACAAGTGGGTCTGAGGAGTCGCAGGAGTAGGCCTACTTCTGTGTGAAGTGCTGACAAGGCTGTGGGGGCCAAACGGCCAGCAAGAACTTCACAATGCAGATGGATAGAGGAGGAGTACTGCTTCAGCTCGGCTTTGATTTATAGGTCCTGAGAGAAGGCCGTGCATCTTTATGTCTGTGTGTGTGTGTGTGTGCTTGTGTGTATCCTGTGTTGTTATGAGTGAGATTTATGGATTCTGATTTGATTTCCATGGTTGATGTGACAAACACTGCCCCCCCCCCCCCCAAGCTTCTCTTAAGAGATACAGTACACACACACTTTGAGTCTTCTGTGCTCTCTAAAATGTGCAAATCTATTATCCCCAAAGGACATACATACAAAACAAAGTTAAAGGTACACTATGTAAGCCTAACGTTTTTTTTTTATTTTTATGAACATTTAAATGATTCAATACAGTCAATCCTTCTTCCAAAACATGTTTTTGTCTTACCCTGATTCACCATAGTAAGCCTGTTTATAAGTGTTTTATATTTGATATTTTAGACCTGTCAGGATGGTTATCACGGGAAATTGTGTACATGCGTCACTTGCCCGTGTGTGGATTGTCATATCTGTAAATAGAGAAAAGTTGCTCTGACTACATCTGAGTAGCAGATGTAAGTTGTCACAGAGAAAGTTTGACATGGAGCAGCTAACTCTCAAACCTCTGCAGAATCACCTGTTTTAAACAAGTTGACAGAGGAGAGTCTGCTGGCAAAAAGAGAATATGACAGAGCTTGTAATAAAACAAGAATCAACATTGGCATTGCTTTTCGGAGGGTTTTGAAATGTTGTAAAAGTTACGTGTAGATGGTGTTTTATTACTCAACAGGTGAGTAAGGTATTTTATCAAACAGAAAAATTGTCAAAAAAAATGTAGAAAAAATGTAGTTCTCTAACAGAGTTCATTATAAAGTATTTTCTACTGTGAATGCTTATTTCATTATAGTTGTTGTAGTGCTGTTCTGGAATTTATTTTCGAGTCATGCAGAGCTGAAGCATATAGCCAAAATAATGTTCTTCCACAAAATGCATGCAGTTTTGTTTTGTACCACTAAATAAAGTAAAAAAAAAGTAATTGCGACTTTTTCTCACAATTATGACCTTTTTTCTTGCAATAGTTTTTATCAAGCAATTCTTACTTTGTATCTCACAATTCTGACTTTTTCTCATAATTGCGATTACATATATTATATGTATTATAGTACATATAACTTTTATAACTCGCAATTGTGAGTTTATATCATAATTCTTAGAAAAAAAAGTCAGAATTGTGAGATATAAACTTGCAATTGCGAGAAAAAAAGTCAGAATTGTGAGATAAAGTTATAATTACCTTTTTTTTTTCATGGAGGAAACAAGCTTCCATAGTGTGCAGATGTGACTATGAGACTTTCAAAATAAAGGTGCATCTTTTTAAAATTATAAACATAAAAAAAAAAAAAAAAAAAAAATATATATATATATATATATATATATATATATATATATATATATATATATATATATATATATATATATATATATATATATATTTTTTTTTTTTTTTTACACATTGTTTCGATACACCATATCGTCATTTAATTAAAGTACCCCCTAAATGTACTGGTTGGTTTGTGAATGTTGGTGATTATAGTGTTTTTTATGTTTGTGTTATATTAGTACAGGCGTCAGAAGGTGTATTGATGTTAGATGTGTTCACAGAACCAAGGATGTTCATTTTCAGCGTCTAGATTTTCCAGTGCTTCTTGAGAAATGGGGTCTCTGTCTTTAATGGACTTCTTTTGTGTGCCAACAGGTCTGTTTTCCCATCATGCATTTGCTGTTCTGTTTGGTGTTCCTTTAAAGTACACCACTTCTGCTTTCCCAAGCAATACCTCAAACAAGTCAAACTCAATATACAAGAGCCACAGTGGATGCTGCTGCTTCAGTTTGTGCCAACCCATGATTGACTATTTGAGGTAATTGATTTTAGGCTACTGTGTGTCCTCTTATCGGGACTGCTTAATCAGCAGGCTGTAAAAAAAAAAAGCTGGCAATAAACAGTAAACATACCATGAAAACCAGTAACCTGAAATACTTTGCTAGCAGGTTAGAAACATCTTATGAGTTTAGTATATCAGATATATACACAACATAAACATAATATCACAGCTAGCATCTGCACAAAAAGACAAATACACAAGCAAATGTTACATGAACGTGTAAGTCATGTTGTGAATGTGGTTCTTGCTTAACAACACACTAAAACACCATTGCATTTGATCAGTTTGTGCATTCCCTGGGAATTGAACCCATGATTTTGCGTTTCCCAAAAATAAGAAGTTTTATCATGTTGGAGGAACTGGATGAACTTAAAACATAAAAAAGTATAAATCTACAAAAGTACATTAAGATGTACTTGAATTCTTTATTTAACCCTTTAAATGAAGCTTTACCCTTCATAACTTGACAGGATTGGATGAAAGGAACAAACTCTCATATCAGTGTCTCCAAGTTACCTTAGAATTCATCATGTGGAGCCCAGAAAGGTGTCTATACAGCTTCAATGAGAATATCAAAGACTCTCCCAAAAGATCTGGTGTCTTACAATAAAACAGAGAAGCTTTTGAAGTGTCACTGTTCAAATATGGCACTTGGCTTTCAGATAAATTTCAAGTGACTTGGAATTCTGCTCTCCAGGAAAGGACCGCAGTGCATTTCAAATATAGGCCTTGACACTCTGCTGAAGAGTGATTTCACTTGGAAATTGGTAGGAAAATAGTCTGACCCTTTTGCCAAACGACAGTTCGCTTTGTCAGACAAGAGGCGAGTGTAATTTTGCCTTTCTGCTCATGTGCGACGTTATATTGTGTTTGTGTGGGTAGTTTTCATTTTTTTTAATTAAAAGTAGTATGGTTTAGAGAACCAGAAGCAAGCATTTTTTCTAATCTGGGCAGCTTAGCTCCCTTTTGCAAGCTAGTATGTAGAATCTGGTGGACTTCTTTGACAACGATCTTAAATTTGAGAAGCAGATTTAGTCTGTGGTTAAATCATGTTTTTATTACCTGTGATTAATTGCAAAGGTAAAACCATTTTTGTCCAAATGTGATTTAGAAAAAGTCATTCATGCTTTTGTTTTTACAAAGTTAGACTACTCACTATACGTGGGTATTGACAAATCATTACTAAACCACTTAAAAATTGGTGCAAAATGCTGCTGTGAGGCTCTTAACAGGTACTCTTAAAGCCCAAAGTATACTTCGGCCATCCACACACCTTTCATATGGTGTAATTTTCGTTAATAGGAGGGTCCGCGGACGTCTGTGTACAACAGCACATGTGCGAGTGACTTGAGCACTTGAAAACAGCAGACCACTAGATAGTGTGCATGCGCCAAAACGCGTCTTTCTCATAGACTGTAAAAAAAGATGGATGACGCACCTTCACTCTCTTCCATTGTAGTAACTGAAGCCGCCAGTGTGCCAATATGGTGCTGACATCTTGTGTCTCGAGTCTGCGCATAGTGAACTTGGAGCCCGAATCTGCGCAGTAGTGAGCGCGAAGTGGAGCCGCGATATCAACGCCCCTCCCACACTCCTGCAGAATTGGTTAATACTGCAGAGCAACTCATTATGTCACTGTGAAATAAACAGTTCAGGAAATGTAGAAAATAAAGTTAAAGCTCCAATCTCCTCCTGAAGATCCAGAAGAAAGTCAGTTGGTGCTTCAGTGATGACTTTGCTCAGAGAAGCTGTCAATCTCAGCTGTCAATCAGGACATCAAAACATGCGTTTTTATAGCATCAAATAACTAACTAAAACTTATTTAAAGAACGAACACTTTAACTAACATCAGCGTGATTAAAAATCATTTTTGACATGTAATTTGACTGTTTAGTTCGTCTAAATTCCCATTACATTACATAGAGAAAGGGCGGGGTTTATGACCTATACTGCATCCAGCCACCTGAGGGCGATCAAGGCTTAATTTTTCAGGACTCATGTGTGGCATGCTTGTCTTTCTGCGCTCATGGGCAGTGCTCTTGGTCTTTCTGTGCTCTTCAGGCAGTTCCCTTGACCTCATGATTCTCATTTGCTCTGACATGCACTGTGAGCTGTAAGGTCTTATATAGACAGGTGTGTGGCTTTCCTAATCAAGTCCAATCAGTATAATCAAACACAGCTGGACTCAAATGAAGGTTTAGAACCATCTCAAGGATGATCAGAAGAAATGGACAGCACCTGAGTTAAATATATGAGTGTCATAGCAAAGGGTCTGAATACTTAGGACCATGTGATATTTCATTTTTTCTTTTTTAATAAATCTGCAAAAATGTCAACAATTCTGTGTTTTTCTGTCAATATGGGGTGCTGTGTGTACATTGAGGGAAAAAAAAGAACTTAAATGATTTTAGCAAATGGCTGTAATATAACAAAGAGTGAAAAATTTAAGCGGGGTCTGAATACTTTCTGTACCCACTGTAACTGCCCTGTATTTGGAGGAATTAAGGAATATAAACGAAAACGACTGACCAGATGACCTTTAAGGCCAAAGTATACTTCACTTTTTACTCATACGCGAGGGTCAGCGTACAGTGCGTGTGACGCAAATTTCGTCATCAGAAGAGTACACACAGTGCCGGATTCTTCGCATATGCGCATTTAAATTTTTGTTTTGCAGTAATTAGTTTATCTACAAGGTGGCATCCATGCCCTGGGGGCGTAGATTCACAAGGTATTCAAAGAAAAACTGCATAAACAGAACAGAACGGAACGCATGCAAGCTACAGTGACAATGGAGGCCTACATAGACGAGATATTGTGCAAAGAGGTTAGAAAGTGCCCTCATTTGTACAACTCTAGCTTGAAAGAATACAAAGATGTTTACATGGGTTGTATCTCATGGCGAGATATTGCTTAAAAAATCTGTGCATGCGTCGAACGCCTGTGTATGCGTACGAGTCCAATGAAGTATAAGGCTGTGCTTTCGCGTACGCGTACACGTAAAAAAAACAAAGTATACTTTCAGCTTAACGATTCCTAAGACCAGACGAAACATGAGTAAGTTTGAGAATTTGCAGTGGCAGCTCCTACACTTCAGAATAATTTACCTCTTTACCTCAGATTGGCACCCACGCTAAGCACTTTTAAGAGCAAGAATATCCCCTCGCATTAGCATTTGATGTGGCAGGGTAATCACAACTGGCTGTATATTCCATCTGTGGGGTTTATTTATTTTATGTTATCTGTGGTTTTATTGTTATGTTTTTATGGTTGATTGTCCTTGTATGTGGTTCTTAAAATGTACAGCACTTTGGTCAATGGACTGTTGTTTAAGCAGTGCATAAATAAATAAACCCAAATTTCAGCACCATTTAACACCAATACAGCAGTTGCTTGTGTGTCCAATGAGAAATCTCTGTAGCATTGTCTGGCGTATACGTCGTCTGTTCCTTTCGACAAATTGTCCAACATTTTATGCTTTCTATCACCCCTCATCTTGATGTGTGGCTCTCTGTTAACTTAATGGGCTGAAGCTCTCCTGCCCTAGAGCACCGACTGTAACGTTTGACTCATGCTACATTAGACCTGCAGTGTTAGCAGTGGGTGGAGGAAGAGCGAGACGGAGGGAGCATGTGCATTGTTAAGTCCTCTCGAAATGGGTCAGGCCTCTTAAACAGTCTGGCTGTGCTTTTATTCCGTGTTAGTTATTTGTTAGCCTCTTGAAATAGATTTCAGACCCGCAGCGCATCACGGTGTGAATCCTGATTATTCCGGACAATAAAACAATTGCAAACATTTGCCAAGGTAAAGGGCGACGGACATGGCCGCTTACATACACGAACACACACCTGTGTTCTATTTATTGTTGTTCCTCCCAAATGCTGGCAACACTTGCAGGATCAGCAGTAGCGGTCACAGCTCCGTTCATTATTATTCCATACAAAAACAACACCGACCTCACATTGTTCCTTTCATACACGTCCAGTCAGCTTACAAAATAGGGTCAGGCTTCGTAAATGGAAGGCCATGTTCTAGTCTGTCTCCTGCACTGCCAGTATTTCCCAGTGCAATTTGCCTGTGCACTTCTCTGGCTGTCCAACTGACCGTTTGAGCAGGCTTTGAGTTGCATTGAACACCAGAGTGATTCTAGCATAAGGGGAATGTAGCTTGGCAGGCACCGTAATTAATTAAGTTTCCTTTTTAATCTACATGTAATTTTATGAAGCTCTATCAGAGAACTTTGCTGGTTGGCAGAACTTTAGAGGAACGCATAAAAGAGTGATGGTAGAAAGCAAATTTGTAACAGGCCTTGTGGCCTACATTACACAGTACGTTTTTTAAAAATGATATTCAAGGCTCATATTCGTGGCTCTTGATCTTCATTCCACCTTAGTCGGTTATTCACTTAATCATATAGTAAATTAATGTCATTTTTCACCCCGGGAAGGTTCCGTTCTCAATTAAGATAAATTACTTCCATGATGAGTCAGTTCGCATGACTGTATCAATATCCGTCTCTCACCATCTGTTTTGAAATGCACAGGGAATGGGTGTGCTCTCCTGCGTGGAGGGGGACGAAATGGAAGACTGTAATGACAGTGGAGCAACAGTTTATTGTTGAGGGGGTTTGCTTGGGTAACCTAATGATGTGTAAAAAATTACATTGTGTCTTTGTGAAACTCTCAAGGGAAGTAGTCTGTCATAGTCAGGGTGCAGAAGAGTCGCAAGTTTGATTTAGGAAACTCGTGACATCGTCAACTCCATTTATTAGTTTATCCAAAGTAGTGCTTTTTATAAATGTGAGTAATTCATCTGTGAGAGAAAGTTTGCAGACAATCAGCATGCCCACCCTTGGGAAGAAGTAGTACACATTAGCAGTATTTATGAAAATAATATACTTTAAAAGAATATGCTAAAGGGCGAACTGAATGTAATCTTTTCAGACATGTCATTGCATGCTATTTGCAATTAAAGGGGTAGTTCACCCAAAAATGAAAATTTGATGTTCATCTGCTTACCCCCAGGGCATCCAAGATGTAGGTGACTTTGTTTCTTCAGTAGAACACAAATGATGATTTTTAACTCGAACCGTTGCCATCTGTCAGTCTTATAATGCATGTCAATGGGAACTTCATCTATAAGAGTAAAAATAAACATGCACAGACAAATCCAAATTAAACCCTGCGGCTTGTGACGACACATTAATGTCCTAAGACACGAAACGATCGGTTTGTGCGAGAAACAGTATTTATATCATTTTTTACCTCTAAAACACCACTATGTCCAACTGCGTTCAGCACTCGGTTAGTGAGGTCTGAACTCGCTCTGACAACGGAAGTGATGTCTCGCGCTTATACTTCAATGAGTGTGAGACACCACTTCAGTTGTCAGAGCGAGTTCAGACCTCACTAACCGAGTGCTGAATGCAGTTAGACATAGTGGTGTATTAGAGGTAAAAAAAAATGATATAAATACTGTTTAATACTGCATTATAAGACTGACAGACGGCAACGGTTCGAGTTAAAAATAATCATTTGTGTTCAACTGAAGAAACAAAGTCACCTACATCTTGGATGCACTGGGGGTAAGCAGATAAACATCAAATTTTCATTTTTGGGTGAACTATCCCTTTAAAGGGGTCATATGCTGCTATTTTAATTTAAAGTGCCCCTATTATGCTTTTTTAAAGGTTCTTAATTTTGTTTTAACAGGTTTACATGCAACAAAGGTCAAAAAATGCTTTTATTTTCTCGTAATATACATTGCACATCACAGCATTTTTCACTGATTCTCAAACAACTCTTCGGATGAATCAGTCTCTCTAAATCCGTCTTTTCCGCAAGTCTGCTCTGCTCTGATTGGCCAGATGGACCAGTCTGTTGTGATTGGTCTACCACTTACACCGCGTACAGAAACAAGCAGCCATTATCATAACTGATTCAGCTCTGAGACTTCCGGAGCTTAGTGACTGTACACACAGTAAAGACGGTAAGGATGGCATCGATTTTACCATATCAATCTTGAGTGCGAGTCCGATGATGAAATATTGGAAGAACTAGTTATTCAACCCAAACCTCCATCGCAAGGATGATTTGAGCAGGACGTTTCTCAGTGATGCACTACTCAGTTTGACATATGTGATGTTGCAACTGTATTTCAGCCACGGATGATTAGCAGAAGTATTTCAGTAAGACAGTGATAACATGAGTTAGCTGGTTAGCCGGAGACCTAGCACAATATAAAACACAAAACTACGTATTTTGAACACCAAGTTGAAAATATATACATCAATAATTAATCATTCTTACAGGTTGTGATTCTGAGAAGCAAGTAGATCCAAATAAAGTGGCTACTGTCCTATCCTATCTTCATGGAGATTTGAGAAACAATCGTGAAAATATTATTTTGCTGTTGTAACGCTGTGGTAACTTTAACGACTGACTCTTCACATCCTCATCCTTTGGAAGTGTTTACAAAGAGAATTTGCTGAGCTGAAAACAGAATCTTCTCGACATGTAGCTACAGCTACAGCGTTTGAGAAGACATGTTCGTGGGGAGCCAATGAAGAAGTTAGGCGGGCATTAGGCAAATGTGTAGCCACCGGAAGTGGAATTTGAATTCTTAGCGACTCATTTAAGCTGTTTAGAGCCGATTCTTTCTTTTGAGAGACTTTAACTTTATTTATCGTGCACTTTTGGCTTCACAACTTTGCAGACTGTTTACATTCACAGACAGTTACATTACTCATTGAAAGAAGAAAGAAATTCATACAGGTTTGGAATAACTTGAGTAAATGATGACAAAATTTGGTTAACTATCTCTTGAAGTGCATCTTTATATGTAATTTCACAATTGCTTCTATTGCCTTTTAAACAGTGCACTTTTTAAAACAGTCGTGAAAGTGTACCATCTTTAAGAACACTTAAATGGCCCTTTATTTAATTAATATTATACTATCTGCACAATCAGTAAAATTAAGTGCAGTTCTTTTTTTTTACAAAGGTAACAGGACTATTCTGTGCTGATTTTCTGGGAAAATCTGGACTTAAACATGACAGCTGAAGATTCAAGAATATAAATATTTCAAGAATATAAAAAATTCAAATTATATTCAAAGTACAAATTCAAATAAAATAATATTCATTTTATAGTAAATACTTGAAATACTTGATTTATTTTACTTGAATTAAAACAATCTAAACAACATTATAACATATAGTAAGATGAATACATACTCCTTTTGAAATCTGATATTAAAAACGGTAAACTGTTTGAATGAGAGATAAAGAAGTGTTTATAATAATATTGGAAAAGCTCTGGAATGCTGGTTGGAGTCCTTGATAGAGCTCGGAGAGTTTGAATAGTTGGTATTAGAATTTGTGTGTGTGTTCAGAAACAGTTTACTGCACATTTCAAAGTAACATTAATTAGGTTGTTGTACTTTATTTTCAAGACATTTACTTTGACTCATTACTATACACACAAAGCTCTGCTATCTTTACATGTGTGTGGCAACTCATGTCGCATGAGCGCTCTTAAATGGTTAACTATTCAAAAATGAAAACTGTCATTTACACCATTTACTCACCCTCATATCGTTCCAAACCTGCATGTCTTTTTGTTCTTCTGTGAATCACAAAAGAAGGTATTTGGAAGAAAGCAAGACTTTTATTGTAGGAGTATGGAAAAAATGTTTTTGTTTTTTTTCCTTGAAAATAAAAGGCATGAAAGAAAGGCATACTACATGTTTGGAATGAAATTTCATTTTTGTGTTAACTATCCCTTTAAAGAGATGGTTCTCTTAAAGCAGTGGTTCTCAACCAGCCATTTTATGAATATACATTTTTATGTTTATGCAAAGCTTGGAAATATTTCATAGGGTAGAAACTTTAAATAAAAATATTTTTTTTAATTCTTACCCTTAATCCTTATCTAGACAATCAATCAACTGGAAAAGACATGAGGGCTTTTGAACATTGTTGTGGACAATGGGGAACCTAAGAGTCAAAAAAGTTTGAGAACCACTGCCTTAAAGGATTAGTTCACTTTATTGAGGGAAAACGGGTTGAAGGTCCAAATTGCAGTTTCGATGCAGCTTCAAAGAGCTCCCAGACGAGAAATAAGGGTCTTGTCTAGCGAAAGATCGGTCATTATCTAAAAAAAATAAACATGTATATACTTTTTAACCACGAATGCTTGTCTTGCACTGCTCTGCAAAGCGCCATGCATTACGTAATCACATTGGAAAGGTAATGCATGACAGGTGGAAGTACCGCGGTAGGGCGAAAAACTCAAAATCGTCTGACATCGTTGTTTTACCTTTTTTTTGTAAAGGGCATTTGACTTAGTCTTTGTACTTTTGCTTTGTAGACACTGGATCAGTACTGTCGCCTATGTTACGTGTGACCTTTCCAACGTAATGTGTGGGATGGTGCAGTGCAGAGCAGTGCAAAACCAGCATTTGTGGTTAAAAAGTATGCATTTTTGTTTTTTAGAGAATTTTATTTTCTTTTCGACTGAAGAAAGAAAGACATTAACTCTTTGGATGACATGGGGGTGAGTAAATTATCAAGAAATTTTAATTCTGAAGTGAACTGATCCTTTAAAGGGTTAACTCTTTGCTATAATATATCACTATGCCTGTAATTTGGTGCTAGATAATGGAAAAAGCCAACTAAATCTTAAAACAGACTGAAATAATGAAATATCCAATATCATTAAATTAAAAAAGAGCTAATATTGGCTTATAACTAAGATGGTGCTGATATATTGTGCATCCCTAGAGAGTACTCCACTCTTATTGATTGTTGAAAGCATAATAAAATTGGCTAAAAATGTCATGCACAAACATTCAAGGAGGGGATGTGCATGCGGAGGATGTGTAAAAAAACAAACAAACAAAAATGAATGCTTAGATTTCTCAGTCTCTGTGTGGGCCAAATCAGTTACATTTTTCATCATCTCCAACAGGCTATCATTAAAACACTGAAACAGAAAAATGGTGCAAAACATAAAAGGCACTACCTTATAGGTCATTACAGGCTCTTTGACAAATTTGTCAAATGTGATGAATCCTATGCAGTTCTTTTGTGCTAATTAAAGAATGAAAAATTAATTGACAGCGATGCTGTTAATTAAAATACCTAAATGTGAACTGATGTGAACAGCTTCACTATATATTGGCTGATGAGGTGCCGTTGGTAGCTAGTGGTCTTTTTGAAGAACAGAGACACGGACTCATGCTTTGATTTCATATGTAGGTATCACAACCTCTCAGACTGTTTGATTAGCACTTGCAGGATTAGCACTCTGACTTCACGTAAACAAAAGTTCTCTAACTACCTTGGGGGAGGAAGCAACATTATACTACAGATGAATAAATCGAGGGTGCTGCAAGGACACGGTAAGCGGGGCCATTCAAATCTAGACGTAAACTTAACACGATTTTCCAATTGACCCTAGCCGAACGAATGCTGCAAGTCCCAGTGCTACAGAAGTGACTCAGACGTCTTTGAAATGCGTCTCGGTTTAGCAGTCGCAACTGATGCTCTGTGACATCGACTTCTCTGAGAGAGTTGATTGCGGCATGTCAGCTTTTGCTAGAGAATTTTAATGACATAAATATGTTTGCACTGACATTTGGGATAAAATACCAAATCTAATGTTTGTACAGTGTATCCCGCTATGATTAGAAAAACCTAGTCCAGGATGTTGGATCTCTCACACACTTGTTTTCTCGGAACTCGCACAATAAAAATGCCGATGAATCTATCTTACCATCTTGACTCTTGCTCAAAAGAATATGACAGATTGGCCAAATAAGCCTGTGCTTTTGCTGCTTTGTGCTGAGTTGAATGCTAATGATCTTTTACCTCAAGTATAACAGGAAGAGTGGAACGCAGGAACTGACCTCACTGTATTGGAGATACTGTGAGTGTTCCTCTGGGATATAATTAAACTTCCTCTTCAAAGCTGACATGGCACAAACAATCCTGCATTGAGCTTTTAGTAATCAACCATATAGCGTGCTCTGTTATTTGACTGAGCAGTCAAATTTAAGCACCTTCTTGACCTCCGATGGGCCTACAGTGACCAGACCTCGACCCAAATACAATTATTAGCCATTGTTATTCAAGTAAAGTGGCAGACAATTTCATTCAATACTTTATTGCGACTAATAAGGGTCACATATTTTATGAATGAAGTGGAAAATGTGAAATACTGTATAGATGAATAATTGATCAAACTTAATGACTCATAAATTAATCATTTTAAATCATCTTTGTATGATGCTCAGTCAGCATACTCGTAAATGTGTTTGAAAATATAGCATTCTGCCGGCATGCAACTTTCGTGCAGTTAATCTAGAAAATTCTGACATGCTGTGAATTTATTTTCATTCCATTCACGGGACGTCAGTGGTGTCCCATTCTCCTGGGGCAAACAAATCTCAGTCTGACATTGATTTATTGACTGAAACTGATGGACTCAAACAAAATGGGAACTTTTAAAGGCTCAGTCTGGACTCTGGAGCCCGATATAAAGAGGGATTTTCTTGAATCGCAATGACCAATTATTGTGTTAAGGCCCGTTCATACCAAGAATCATAACTATATTTGCATTCACACTAACGAACGAAAACGGTCTGTTTATTTTAAGCTCACGTGCTGCGGTTTTAAAGTGTGTACAACATGTTTTTGCACTGTTAGCCCGGATAAGTTGAATTTACTTTTTGCCCTAAAAAAATTAAGTAATGTTAACATAATAATTCGAGTTAATTTAACTTAAAATGTTTTGTAATATTAATTACTTTGTAGTTATTACACCTAGTATATTTAAGTTCAGTGTACTAAGCAAGTTAACTTGCCACCAATCAAAATTCATCCATGCCTCCCATCATGCATTGCTACATGAATAAATTATGAGCTGAATTGTCTTAGTAATTTTCTTTATTCTCACTATTTAAATTTTGCTGTTTTTCTGTGACTTTTTAGTAGCTTGTTTTCTAATGTTCAGAGTCGATCTGTTTATCAGAATATGTTGCTTGTCACCGTTGTTGAGATTCATATGCTGATTCTTGATGTCTGTGTGTAAAATATATATATATATATATATATATATATATATATATATATATATATATATATATATATATATATATATATATGTATATATATATATATATATTTTTTTTTTGTGATAAGGACATTTAAAAAAAAAAATGGTATTGTAAAAGTTGATCTTCCACTGTAGAATCACAGTGCTGCTGTAATCAATAATGTAAATCTAACTCAGAGATTGGGCTTTAAATGAGTTCAGTGATTCAGATCAAATAATGATTATATAAATATAACCAACACCACCTGATCATCTTTTAACTTTGCTTGTCTGGTTGGTTTTAATGCAGTTAAAACTGCCCAAACAAAATTTAAAATTAAAAAGTTAAGGGTCAAGAGCTCAACTAAAACAAACCCTGACCTCGATGATGGTAACTTAAAAATTGTGATTTTCTCCTTTGGTGAAAAACTAATGTTTGGAAAAAATGTCTGTAGAACAGCCAAAACAAATGTTCCAACTGCTCATCAACAGCTCCTTGAGTTCACACACACCACGACAAAATGGTGTCATTACCTGCCGCAAACCAGTGTGTAGGAGGCGTGGTCAGGAGAAAAACGTGCATTTAACTTACATTTATTAACACTTTCATATACACCCACAAATTAGTAGAATATACTTATATTTTATAAGTAATACAACCAAACTTAAATATTTTAAGTATATTGTAAATATATTTTTAAGTAAATATAAAATCTGGGCTAAGAGTGTGCTTTTCTTTTTGCGTTTTCATGGCTTTAACCAGCAGATGTCCTCAGCATGCTATGTTTCGGGTGAATAGCTAGTGTAATCGATCTAATCTAACAGTGAATTTACCTGATGAAGGCAATAGTGGAATAAAAACAACACCTAGTTTTTTTCACTTGCAACTTCAAAGGAAGCAAGACAACAATGTTGTCAAAACTAGCGCTGGATACCTGAGGTCATTTTGTTTCACTGTTTGCTAGCCTGGCATAATGATCTCATCGTTAATACTCACCATTTATTCCGAAGCTATGGGCGATTGTTTTCTATATATATATATATATATGTATATATGTTCTTTAAAGTATCCTTGAAAAGGGGTTTTGACTGGTCAAACAATGGTGGATTTTTCTGGACCTCGGCGATTAACTCCTCTGCAATGTCAACCACCATTTTAAAGGTGCCCTAGAATTAAAAATTGAATATACCTTGGCATAGTTCAATAACAAGAGTTCAGTACATGAAAAAAAGACATACACTGAGTTTCAAACTCCATTGTTTCCTCCTTCTTATATAAATCTCATTTGTTTAAAAGACCTCCGAAGAACAGGCGAATCTCAACATAACACCGACTGTTACGTAACAGTCGGGGTGTACGCCCCAATATTTGCATATGCCAGCCCATGATGTTCCCAACATTATAAAAGGCATTAGACAAGGACAGCCAGTAACGTCTGGATCTGTGCACAGCTGAATCATCAGACTAGGTAAGCAAGCAAGAACAATAGCGAAAAATGGCAGATGGAGCAATAATAACTGACATGATCCATGATATCATGATATTTTTAGTGATATTTGTAAATTGTCTTTCTAAATGTTTCGTTAGCATGTTGCTAATGTAGGCTACTGTTTTCACAGTTTATTACTGTATTCACGGAGACAAGAGCCGTCGCTATTTTAATTTTTAAACACTTAGCTTTAGCCACGGAGCACTATCAAACTTGTTCAGAATCAAATATAAACACCCAAATAAATACTATACTCACATGATCCGAAGCATGCATGCAGCATACATGACGAACATCTTGTAAAGTTCCATTTGAGGGTTATATTAGCTGTGTGAACTTCGTAAATGCACTGTATTATAGAGTCGCAAGCTCGATGGGCAGGGAGCATGAGATTTAAAGGGCCAGCAGCCCCTGAATCGATGCATAGTTAATGATGCCCCAAAATGCCCCAAAGTATTTTGAGCTGAAACTTCACAGACACATTCAGGGGACACCTTAGACTTATAATACATCTTGTAAAAAAACGTTCGATGGCACCTTTAAAATGTGCGAGATCTTAAATTAGAATGGATTCTGATTGGCTGTCAGTGTTTTATCGTTTAACAGCTGAAAAAAAAAATAGTTCTGAATGTGATCCCCATGATATCGTATCTCTATATCATTATTGTTATAGCTGTGGTGTAGACAGTGCGATTTTTAGAACTATATCTTTATCGTTATCTTTATAGTTATCATTCTTTGTGTATTAAAGGCCAGTTTGGGCCAAAGTCCGGTCACTGTATAAGAGGTCAGATGGTTTTAGTATGTTTACAGTACAAATACGGTACTTATTGCTCTTTTTTTTTTTTTTTTTTAAATCTTTGAGACACAGTTCCATTATTTTGAAAGACTTCAAAATTGAAACTTTTAACACTTTTTTTTTGTAATTATTCACTATCTTTTATTACAAAACTAAGATTTGGCCTTGCATATAGAATATAGAACATAAAATGGATAATTTGTTTGACCTCTTGAAGTTTGTAGTTTTTGAAAAGCACTGATCAATCTTGAGTAAATAAAGAAACATTTCTATGCATTTCAGGCTCTATTTTGTACTCTTTCGTGGAATGTGCTCGCTGTATCCTATGCAAATACTGTTTTACAACCAAGTAAATGTGTTGCTACTGGTTACCATCTACACTGGATAATGGGATTTTAGTGCACTTGTTTGGAGAGAGCTCTTCCTGTGATCTGCTTTATCCCTGTCTCTATCTTCCTCTGGGTTTTCAGTCGAATAGCCCTGACTGTTATAGCCTTCCATCGTGTGCATCTCTGACTCCAATACAATTTGTATTTCATGCATTTCAGAGCCTTTAAAGCAATGAAAGATAGCATAACTGAGGTTTACATTGGACCACTGAATCCGCAGGTTATTGGTGATTTTCATGCTCCCTTAGGTAATTCAACATGTTTAGTGTGAAGGATGATCATTCCCTATACGGGTGAAGGAAGCTTTTAAATTCCACAAACGGTTACACTACAGAACCTTTTTTACTTTAAGAAAATAACTGTTTCCCTTTGGGAAGACAAGTTGTAAAATCAAAAGAGGATCACCAACAGACAAATAAACATCATTTTATGCATACATTTATTTATAATAAAAAGTAACATTAATATGAAATATTACTGAAATGGGACTTAAAAGGAAACATCCATAATCCATAACTGAGGAGGGCAGAAAACATTAATACATAACAACTTTAATGGAATAATGGCTCATTATTTTGGGGGACGTAACCTTATTTGGCCAACTTACCCCACTGTCCAGCACAGATAACACCATCCGTTGATTTCAGACGCATAAATCTCGCCTTTGGCCAATTGCTGCCAAAAAGATCATATTAATGGCTGTGATCAGTAAATGCACACTGAATGCAAGAGGGAAGAATGCTGACTTCCTCCTTACAAACTGTTTCACAACAAATTGAGTAACTGAGTCATTTATTCTATTAAAATTCTCACCCATTAGTAAATTGCAAGCAATGCATTAAGCATAATAGCACATTATTCGTCTTTGTTTTAGTCAGTGCATACAGTCATGCAAAAAGAATATTTATTCAAAATGCCGAAATATCAACACTGCCAAATGACTTGCGCTCACAGCTGGGATAGATTATTACTCTACTCTTCCCTTTCTAGCAGTCATGCTCTTGAAAACCACTCCAAATTATTGTTATTTTCAGGAAATTAATTATTCAGGATGTCATGTTCTTTTACTGTAATCTGTATGTTGAGTTTGAGAGACGGGGAAAGGCCTCAGATGGAAACAGTGGAAAAAGCGTTTAATTCATGGCTTTACTCTAGTGGAGCACTCTCAGGGGCAGCATGTAATGCTGATTGCATTTCCTGCACCTGTCAGAGAAGAGCTGTGCAGCGATGGCTTTAGATTAAAGCAGCTCTCTAGAGGAGGTGAGGAGAGGACTTCATTAAATCATTGACGCGCCGCCTCTCTCTACTGCATGGCATTAGATTCAGACATGCCAACCATCCTCTCCAACTCTCCAAAGCACTAACCATCTGTTTCTTCTGCCCACTCTGCCTGTCTTTTTTACTGCCACCATTAGAACTTTATCTCCCTCCTCCGTAAACAGCTCAGTATTTATAACCCAATCTGGTCAAGTTAGGGTAATTAGTTAAAAGATGAAACATAATATAATTATAAATTGTTCATGTTTCATTGTCAGAAAATCAACTGAGGACAAAGTTGGCTATCTAGCCCAGCATCACTCTTTGATTTCTACATAAAGTTGGCATGGGACGGTATTGTATTTAGTAAATGTATTTAGTTACCACTTTCCACCCCTTTTTTTAAAAATTGCCAACAGCGTTTTGTTTATACCACAGCTCGGCCAGAGCCGTTAATCTCGGTAAAACCTCAGTTTCCTTCTAATCTCTATCTGCTTCTCCTCCTAATCTCCTCCATATCGCTTTAAAAACAGCATTCTGTCCAGAATTCAAATGAGTCCGATACTGTTTGTGCTCTGAGCCGACTCGCGGACCGCGGATATGATATGATCCGCTCTGTGATCTCGTGTCTCTGGACCAGAGCAGACTGTGCTGCCGCTACGGCGGTTCACGTGACACTACCGTGAAAACGGACTTCATTCGTGTCAATGAAAAGCATATTTACACTGTCTGAATCGTTCCCTATTCTCTATATGTAGAAAATAGCAAATGTGTGAACTAATGACCGATTTCAGCCGCAGCTTCAGTGTCTGTTTGTAATGTAGGAGGGGGCGGGACTTCAGATTCTAGAGAGCATTTGATTGGACAGAAGATTTGATGAGAAGCGTGGTGACGTCATGAAAATCTGTGATCCATTTTAGCAGAAGTGAGAGACTGCAAGTTTTGAAAGCTTATATCTCCTAAATGGAGATTTTGGAACACACCAGCTTATTCATAACCTTAAGGATAACATATTCATACTAAAAGCTAAGAAACTTAAAATTTGATTTCAGGGGGACTTTAAGTAATTTAATCACTGGTGCAGCAGTTTACCTACATAAACAAAAAACAGACAACATACTGTAGCCATCCGGGCACAATGCCACTCAACAGAAGTACAGCACTTCACTAGCCTATTTACACAGATTGCTGAGGGATCCAGGGTTAATAGCAGTGTCAAGTGCAATTTTAATGAAATGCTACATAGCCAGTGATCAATATGTGATTACCCTTAACTTAACAAGGCATAACTTAGACCCCCAAGCAGTCATGAGCCCCTGAACGAAAAATAGTTTAGTGTTTTTAAATTACTCATACATACCAAGTGTTTAAAATCAATAATAGAGCTGGAAGTAACAATGTACACAGGAAAAGAAAGTATACACTAACCATATATTAAAGTCAACCAGCTGAAGAGTCAGAAAAGTTTCTGCTGTGTGTTGAGATTCTACACTATTGTTCGGGGGGAAAAAAGAAAAAGCATTTCTTTAAGAGGCAAAATGAAAATTATCATTATTTACTGCATTTTCATGTTGTTCCAAACCTATATGACCTTCATTTTTTCTGCAAAACACAAAAGATATTTTGAAGAATGTATAAGCCAATGGACCAAATTGACTTTCATTGTGTGGAGAATTTTTTTTTTTTAATTTTTTTATTTTTATTTTATTTATTTATTTGCGCTTGCACAAATTCCTCAAAAAACAACAACAACAATTTAACAAAATAATTACATACTGTAAACTTACAGTGCAAACTCAGGAGTAGGATGAAGAACAATATTAATTAAATGATGAGGTGGAATCTATTTAATGATTCAGGAAAGCATTTAACCAAATTTAATAGGGCTTTATCATGGATTTCCAGTAGATTTGGGTATTTTTTAGAAAGAACAACATGCCTACATGTTGTATAGTTTTTTTTGCACCTTAAAAAAGCCAACAATCCCAAATAGCATTTTTATGCTATCCAAATGAATAAAATAAGCTTAAAGTAGACAGCTGTGAATACAAGCTCTTCAACGACAAGGTGATAGGGACACCCGCAGGATCACTCATCTAAATGTGTCTGCAGCTGATCTTATTTTGCAAATTTAATTAATATAACAACCGTAACTTCATTCAGTCTGATGGGTTTACTGCCTCTGACAACAGTATGATATGCTGCGGGTGACATATACAGTATATATCAGTAATATATTATTATAAAATGTATCATCTTGACAACATAACATTAGAGGATAAGACACATAATGCTTAAAGTGGCTGAAGTGCAGTGCTCTGTTGTATTTCTGTGGAAGATCTGATTTTGAGACATTTACTTTCTCATATATTATTTACTTTCACTTTGAAACTGTCAGGTGCCGTTTGCTATAACCACCAGTGTTGTGACGAGACACTTAGCTCACGAAACGAGACACGAGAATGAGAATGAGATGAGACAAGATTTTTGCACAGTATTTTTAAGAAATCCTTAATGACAAAATTCATAAATAGTCTGCAGGTGCATTTTGAAATGTTTAACTAATTATCTTGTAATGAATGTCATTTCAGTTCTACTTTCTGAGTATGAATTATCATATGCAGTGAAAAACAACAATATACAAGAACTGTAAAAGGTTTTGCTACAAACTCAACTGACTGGCTTCTGTTCTGTATGCTTTCATATGAGTCTCTTCAGACCTTATTGTGCATGAATTATGAGCTTCCAGAACTTCTGACTGAGGCTGTGTGTGACCTCCTAATTCAACTCCTTTCCACAAATTGAACAGAGAAATAAAAACTGTATAAATAACAAAAACTGTTTTTTCTTAGTCTTATTAAGTGCAAACAATAAGTGCAACCAAAGTACTTTCTCAATATTCAAAGTGTAAACAGAGACCAGAGCTAAGAGGTGTTTACAAATACACAGCCCAGATAGGTTTTATACTGTTATCAGCACTCAGTTCAGAAGCCTGCATCTCTGATGGTATGGGGTTGCATGAGTGCGTGTGGCATGGGCAGCTTACACATCTGGAAAGGCACAATCAATGCTGAAAGGTATATCCAAGTTCTAGAACAACATATGCTCCCATCCAGACGTCATCTCTTTCAGGGAAGACCTTGCGTTTTCCAACATGACAATGCCAGACCACATACTGCATCAATTACAACATCATGGCTGCGTAGAAGAAGGATGCGGGTACTGAAATGGCCAGCCTGCAGTCCAGATCTTTCACCCATAGAAAACATTTGGAGCATCATAAAGAGGAAGATGCGACAAAGAAGACCTAAGACAGTTGAGCAACTAGAAGCCTGTATTAGACAAGAATGGGAAAACATTCCTATTCCTAAACTTGAGCAACTTGTCTCCTCAGTCACCAGACGTTTGCAGACTGTTATAAAAAGAAGAGGGGATGCCACACAGTGGTAAACATGGCCTTGTCCCAACTTTTTTGAGATGTGTTGATGCCATGAAATTTAAAATCAACTTATTTTTCCCTTAAAATGATACATTTTCTCAGTTTAAACATTTGATATGTCAACTATGTTGTATTCTGAATAAAATATTGAAATTTGAAACTTCCACATCATTGCATTCTGTTTTTATTCACAATTTGTACTGTGTCCCAACTTTTTTGGAATCGGGTTTGTACTCAGTGAATAGGGATTGGTGGTACTAAGCGGGCATTCTACAAGATAAGACATTTATCAGATGTTATGTGCAACTAATCCTCCACCATGGTCCTGTCAGTCATCTTGCCCTACTCTCGCCGTGTGATCAGTGAACTCTGATTCCTGCTGCACTGTGTGCGACTCTGCAGCTCGTGCTGGATGAGCAGAGCAGACGTTCACAATAGTTTACAATTGAAGCGACCATTATCCAACTGAATTATTATTTTTTTATTTTTTCTATAAAAAGCAAAACAACATGCATTCTTGTAACCTTACAGATGTGCTTTATATTCAACATATAGAAAACTGAGGGTTCATCAGTTTCATAAAAAGCTAATAAGTAATTTAATCATAAAAATGTCACTTAAGTAATTCTAAAATGAAAACATTCAAAATACAACACCTACAAAAAAAAAATATTTAATTATTTGTTTACCTGCATGTCATGTGACCATTAACTACCATCGGAGAACTGTTAGCATGCAAATGTAAATGTTAAAATTAAATTATTGAAATGTTAACTTGAAATCAAGGGGCACTTCAAGTAAATATTTTAGGTCAAAGGGGTTTGGTTGACATAACTTTGGAAATTCCTGACATAAAACAATGAACAATTTAAACAATGAATGTTGGTTGAGGGCATCCTTTGGTTTTCTTCAAACAAAAAAAACCCATTTACACTCTAAAATCTATATAGAACCTTCTAGGCCGCATTTACACTGCAGGTCTTGATGCCCAAATCCGATTTTTGATGACCAGCTTACATGCTCTTTTAAAAGTGACCCATATCTGATATCTATAGAAGCTTGTTTCCGCCACTGAATAAGCAATAAAAAAGGTAATCGTGACTTTTTATCTCACAATTCTGACTTTTTTCTCAGTCACAATTATTCTTTTTTTCTTCAGAATTGGACTTTATAACTCGCATTTACAAGTTTATATCTCACAATTCTGAGAAAAGTCAAAATTGCGAGATATAAACTCGCAATTGCGAGAAAAAAGACAGAATAGTAAGTTTATATTACGCAATTGTGAGTTTATAACTCGCAATTCTGACTTTATTTCTCACAATTGTGAGTTTATATCTTGCAATTCTGACATTATAACTAGCAATTCCGACTTCCTTTTCTCACAATAGTGAGAAAAGTCAGAATTTTGAGATAAAAGGTCACAATTACTTTTTTTTTTACATTTTTTATTTAGTGGTGGAAACAAGCTTCCATAGATACACTATATACACTAAGCGAAACAACCCAAGGTAGACGTACTGACACGGAAAAACTTAGGCCAAAAAGGAATAAAAACGGAAATGATAATACAAGCTTTGGGTTGAAAACTTCGTCCTCCATTGCCCCATTGTAAGAGTCATGTGATCGCGATTGGTGTCTGTCAACTTGAGTTGACGTCATTCGCCACAGTTGCTTTTTCAATCACATACGACTCGCATTGACGGGAATATCCGATCTATCCGCTTGCACGTCAGACGAAAATGCACGTGTCCAATTCATATCTGATTTTTTTTTTCCATTATGAATGAAACCGAACTGAGAATATTCAGAATCCATTTGCGCTTTTTTCCTGCTTACACATCCGTGGGTCATATCCTATCTGTGCGACATGGAAAAAAAAAATTGGGTCTCTTGAACCATGTAATGATAATGTGCCCAAAGGGTTTTAAATATGGGGTAAAATGTTAGGAGTTCCAATCATGGGTCATGTTTTGGATGTAGTTTTAATTAATATTGTTTTAATTTTAATAAAATCTTATGAATTAAACAGTTTGTAATTATGCAGTCTTTTAAGACATATCTCCTAAAATAGAACCTTTTTGGCATAAAGCATTCTTTGGAATTGAGTCAAGAACCCTAGGGTTCTATATTGAACCAGACTGAACCTGTTTTTCCTGAGCGTAGATGTAGCAAATAGGGTTACCCATGACACCATTACCTTGCTCTGGGGTTCATGTTACAAGCTTCTTACAGCAAGTTATGGGTCTTTGTTCGTTTCCATGGATACAAGTGATTTCTGAATGGCAGCCCTGCCATAAATGTCAGTTTTGTGAGCTCAATGTACAGTTTTTGTGGTGATTGGGTCACAGAGGAGCTTATTTATTCCCGTGGTCATTTTTGAGGCTGTTCTTTTGTGGCACTTAGCAACCAGCCTGTGAAGCGCCTGTCTGTCTGTATTGATGAGCTTTGGATAGCCACCACCGCTGCCTTTCACCACTGCTGTCTCTCCATGTTTGGCTCTCTCACTGGAGGCATTAAGGGATGATTTTCTGTAAAGCTGCTTTGAAACAATACATATTACAAAAGGCTCTATACAAATAAAATGGATTTGGCTGGAATATGATGTCATTATTTATGAAACTGTTCTATTTAACAGAGAAATAACCAGCATTCAGGCACAGATTGTTTATCCTCTTGAGAAGTTTCATAGTTGCCTCATGAGGCTTTGAAAACTTGCATATCAAAGTGTTAATTGTCACACTTTTTTAAATAGCTGACACATACTTCTAATTTGCAAATGAACCTAAAGTAATTAATGTGACTCATCTCTGCAGCTGCAGTTGTAATTGTGATAGAATAATTTCAAAGTGAAGCTGTTGTGTTTATCTTGTGCTCCTTTTGAATATTCTGTGTATATTATACACAATGTTTTCTTGTTGCCAAATGAACATTGAATTATCTTTTTAAGTACAGTAACTAGGATGTAGACTTATTTATGTATTGTTTGCTGTTGGATTTTCTTTATATGATCATTATTACTTCCTTGTTATTGTTGAATTAACTGTAATCTTAGGTACATTCAGAGATTTGCTTAACCCCATTTTCACTAGGTTACCATTTGCTTCTCAAGAAACATTTCTTATTATTATCAATGTTGAAAGTAATTTGTGGAAACCATGATCTTTGATGAATAGAAAGTTTAAAAGAACAAAATTGATTTGAAATAGAAATCATTTGTAACATTATAAATGTTTTTACTATCACTTTTGATCAATTTAATGCATCTTTGCTAAAAAGTATTCATTTTAAAAAATGCTGATTTTTGATTTTATTACATATATTAAATACTTTACATTTATCCTGAATTCATAATGCGTACAAGATTTTAGGCCATTGAATTATAATAAATTGACTATGAAGCAAAGCATCGTCAATTATTCCTACAGTTATACCACACCTTAAGATGTTTTTGTCAGGTTTTCGTCCTTAACCCTGCTAATGTATTCGGATATGTTTTGATTCGAAAGAGGTACATATATATATATATTCCATAGAAAATAGAAAGAAACTTTGGGTAGGTGTTAAGACTGTCAAAATACATAAATACAAATACAAAATACAAAAGCAAAACACATTTATTTATTTTTTATTTATTTATTTAATAAAAAATGTAAAATATATAACCATTTCAACTACATTGTTACACCTTTTGCATTCAGGTCTGGTTTGACCCAAAAGTGAACTGTGGCATTCTATGAAATTATGCTGTTAGATTAGATTATTAGTTTGATTTGTCTCAAATTACTTCTGTAAAATACATTTAGCCTCTTTCCTACACTCACACACACATTTTTTCCTTCCAACTGGGACTGTATTTTGTTTAAAAACGTGTCCACATACAATAATTCTGAAAATAAAATAAAATAATAAATTAAATTAATAATCCAGATTTAAAAAAGAAAAGTGGATTCGAAAAAGTCAACTGACACCTATTGATGAACCTATACAGCATGAAAAAGTATCTTGTGAAAGTAAAAGTTTATGCAAGTAAACTGAACATTTCAATGCATTACTGATGTTGTTTTATGTTGATTTTATTAGAAAAAGAATGTATTTTTCATAAATTTAGACCGTTTTGAGCAGTCATGAGTTTTAAAGGAATTTAATTAAATCCATTAAAGTCAATGTTATATATTCTCATGAAATATACGAATAAAATTAATCATAAATAATGATAAAACTATATATGTTCTTGCATCACACTTTTTGCTGTAGTTGTAACATTTTTAATTTCAAACAATTTCTCAATTTTTAATGAATAATGGGCTAAATTAAGTAACAGCATGGTAAAAACATGGTAACATTCAAAAATTGTGCTCATTCACTCATTTTTTATCCTATTGTTTATTTGCTTGTCAATGTCTTTGTGGATTTTGGTTCTTTTGCTGTCGTAGGCTTTGAAATAACTGAAATAGTTTGGCGAAGTGATATGGATCTGTAATGCGGTCAAAACCTGCCTGGAACTACTTTAGTCGTGTGTTTCCTGCAAAAGTATTTGCGCACCTAAGAGCATTCATCAACCCGACATCAAGCAATCAAGCATTCAACAGCCTCGTAGTATATAACGGAATTTAATGGAATTTCAATGTTCACAGTCCCACGCTATTTCAGTCCATTTAGCATTCAGTTAAATGAACTGGATTGCAGGTGTTAAGAGAATAAGACATTGCTATTTGCACTGACATATTGTTCAATTGTTTAGTAAACTTGCCTCTGAGATATTAATCTAAAATTCTTTATCACATAATTCATGCACCACAACTGCATTTTACTGTTGTGCCTTCATAACAAAACCATGTAATGCTCCAGTCTTCATTTTGCAGCACCAGCTGTTTGGTCTCTCTCAGGGACGTTCTTCACCTCCTCTGCATGCCCTCATGCAGCACTTAACATTCTGCTGCCTCTGCTGTCCCTGCGTCACTGACACTCTCGTGCTGTTTAGAAGAAGAAAGATTTCTGCAAGGTTATAAATTTGCCTAATGATTCATTACTCATCATTGCAGTCATTACAGTATTTGGGACATCAGTTGCTTGCTGATAAAGAAACACTGGCATCGTGTTCTTTACTTCAGTCTCACTTCTTTCTTGGTTTCTTGAGGGACCTTTTTGCTTACCGCAACCTCAACTCCTCAGCTAGAACTGTTCTTTTCCCACCGATCAGAAAAATGGGGTTTGTGAGAAAAATGCATCTCTCTCCATTAGTGGTGCTCAAAGGTTGGAAACCTGACTGAAAACTAGTATTGTGTTTCAGAAAATCCAGGGAAGAATCACCTCACAGTTTGAGATTAAATACTTTTGTGGAGCTCAGAGTCCTTTATGGTTTATTTACACCAAAGCACGGATTTTCATTGCAAACAGGATTTTGAATAGCTCTTGGTGGATTCTTAAGGCCCCAATATACTCACAGCAAAGTTCTTTTTTGTTCTTTGTTTAGGGGTAAAACGAAGTTCGAAATACGCAACCAGCGATATAATATCCAACGCCGCCCATGCTGCTGAGAGTGACAGGTAGATGAATATGTAAATATGTGCTGCGTGCTTTGCTCTCAATAACAAAATAAACACACAACAAAATAGTATAAAATAATACAATATATCACATCCTTGATTACCGTTAAATCGCCATCACCTGCTTTCAAATGGAGCGGCATTTAATAGACAGAGCCGTAGATCACTGACAAGCCATGCAATATCGTGTTCATTATCGATGGCGATTCATCTGCAACAAAATAAGAAAAGCATCTGAGGAGAACTGGCCCCCTGACTAAGCCTGGTTTCTCCCAATGTTTTTTTCTCCATTTTAACACCTATTTGCCACTTGTTTGCCACCTGATGTCACCTGTTGGAGTTTGGGTTCCTTGCCGCTGTCGCCTTTGGCTTGCTTAGTTGGGGACACTTGACATTTGACTTGACATTTGATATTCAACAGTATTCTTGACATTTATTCAACAGCGCTTTGATCTGCCTGCATTGACACTATTCTTTAAGAGCTGCTGTGCAGCAAAAATGATGTACCAGTTATCAATGTAAAGCTGCTTTGACACAATCTGCATTTAAAAAAGTGCTATATAAATAAAGGTGACTTGACTTGACTTGACTTGATAGCAACATGGATATGTTTGCATGAGCTCTGCAATTTGGCACTCTAATTAAGTCATGTCACGTTTATTTATAGCACTTTATACAATAAATTGCTTAAAATCAAGCAGCTTTACCATATTAAACATAAAAAACAGTGTTAGCGTCTCGTTTCATCAGAAGTACAACTTCATTTTCTACTGTAAAGCAGCTCTCCAGTTTGTGCATGTTTTCACTCGCAGGTCACGTCTGACCTCCACGGACTCAACAGAAGAAATGAGCCAGAAACAATTTCCATGTTAAAGAAGGCAGAGCCTCAGCTCACACCTACCTATTACGTAATCACCACGGACCAATGGTAGTACAAATGTGTTTACCAGCCATATCGAACTTTTCCGGAACTCCCAAAACTAACTCTAAAAGAACTACGTTTTGGCCTGATTTTGTTCGAAATTACGTCACATAAGTTTGTTCTTCAATTTCGCTTGAAGTATATCGGGTCCTTTATGCTGTGTGTCCACCAAAGCTAAAAATGGCTAGCTGTGATAGCGGAAGGACATTTGATAGCGCTTTGGCAGTGCAGCATTTTTGTTTTTTTTTCCTCAGTTGAGATGCTTTGTTGCTATGATATGGAATATCCACAGCACTGTTACTTGAACTGATTTCGCAGATAATGTGTTTCCGACTTGACACAATGTAGAGTACTTTGTAGAGTGCTATGTACTGTATGTTCGGAGACCAGTATTAATTTCTCATCCATTTTGTTCTGCTCTCTGCTTGTTGATATTGTTGTACAGCAAGAATGTTGTGACAGTTGTTCGGTGTTGTATTTGTCCCGCCCTTTCTCCACTCTGATTGGACGGCTGGCTAAAAAGTGACAACAGCCACTTTTTTTGTCATTCCAATTAAAATCATTCCAATTGAATAATTTGGTGGACTGTTTACATGACACATTATCTAATCCGATATGGTGTTTACATGTGTCGGAATGAACATGTGACATGCGCACATGCTCATGTCCCGTTTGCCGCCTTTTATTCCTGTCAACATGGAGTTTCATTATTTCTTTTGTGCGCTATTTTTATGTGAAGTGTTGCTCTTTATCAAGCAACAGCGTGAATTTGTAGCATATTACTGCTGAAAAGACGGGCGCAAGAAGCTGACATTTTTGGGGGCTGTGCATCTCTAAGGTGCATCTCAACACTACCCCTCCCTCCTCCGAAAAGCAGAAGCGTATGGATGAAGGTCCGTAGTAATGATACACTGACTTCCTTCAGTGTATTTAATAAATGTGTGTTTATGTTTTACTCCAGTTTAATTTTGCCGCCGCCATTGTGCATTCTGACGACCCATGGCCTCTTGACGTGATGACGTAGATGCAAATAATCAGTTTAACATGTTTTCATGGCAGGTTTTTTATTTTGTTCTGTTTATAGAAAGGTTTATCCTATCCCTATTACAATTTCATTCGGTTTGGGCATTTTTTTTCCGATTGAGGTGTCTTTTCTTTCGAATTGGACTTTTAAACCGATTACAATCTTCCATGTAAATGCACCTAGTGATGAGCGCAGCGTTTTATTTAAAGGTTCCCTAGAATTAAAAATTGAATTTATCTTGGCATAGTTGAATAACAAGAGTTCAGTACATGGAAATGACATACAGTGCGTTTCAAACTCCATTGTTTCCTCCTCCTTATATAAATCTCATTTGTTTAAAAGGCCTCCGAAGAACAGGCGAATCTCAACATAATACCGACTGTTACGTAACAGTCGGGATCATTAATATGTACGCCCCCAATATTTGCATATGCCAGCCCATGTTCAAGCATTACACAAGGGCAGCCAGTATTAACGTCTGGATCTGTGCACCGCTGAATCATCAGACTAGATAAGCAAGCAATAACACCAGCGAAAAATGGCAGATGGAGCAATAATAACTGACATGATCCATGATATCATGAAATTTTTAGTGATATTTGTAAATTGTCTTTCTAAATGTAATTAAATTTTATTCTTTATAAATCTCTCCAACAGTGTGTAATGTTAGCTTTAGCCACGAAGCACTATTAAACTCATTCAGAATCAAATATAAACACCCAAATAAATACTATACTCACATGACCCGAAGCATGCATGCAGCATACATGACGAACATCTTGTAAAGATCCATTTGAGGGTTATATTAGCTCTGTGAACAGAGTGTTATAGAGTCGCGAGTTCGATGGGCGTGGAGCATGAGATTTAAAGGGCCAGCAGCCCCTGAATCGGTGCATAGTTAATGATGCCCCAAAATAGGCAGTTAAAAAAATTAATAAAAAAAAATCTATGGGGTATTTTGAGCTGAAACTTCACAGACACATTCAGGGGACACCTTAAACTTATATTACATCTTGTAAAAAAACGTTCGATGGCACCTTTAAAGTTGAACATTATTCAACTCGAGGTGGCCGGTAAAAAACGCAGTGTGCTCAGCACTTGTAATTGCATTACGGAACTTTTGCCTCTCTATCGCCATCTCTCTTTGAAACATAAAATCGCAAGATACTTGAAGAGGTATATTTTTTGCGTAGGTTGTGCCTAGTCCAGCTCCACCTCTGTGGACCCAATGGGTGGAGTTATGTGTAGCGATAAGGTTATGTAGGGTGTGGTTGGACCGTCTAGCTCCACACCAATCTGTGATCACCTCATCAGAGTAGATCTTCATTGTTCATCAACATGACAATAAGAACTACCTCATACGAGGCATATACAGTATCTGAAAGAATGTCATCTGAACGAGTAATATATCTGCCGCTTTTGTTCTGACTCAATGTAAATGTTTTAAAATAAATCACATTACTTCAGTCAGATGGTCAGATCACATTGCACATTAGCTAGCTACCTGTTGAGCCACTGAATTGTCTTGCCTTTTCAGCAGAAAGTAAACCATCTCTGTGTCAGTCTTCGATTCCTTCAGATTTCTGAGATGTCACCACCTCTCAAATGCCATGCTGATATTTACTCTCGTTTTGGCACAGACTCTGTCACTTTCCCTTTTATACTGCATGCTCTCTGCAGTTTGAGGCTTCTTGGTGTTGACAACAGGTGATTTCCCCTGATGTCAACGATGATTGCCATTTAGACCTTACTAGATTAAAAGCAGCCATGTAGATGACAAGTTTAAATTAAGCAACTGCATCCTCAGCACACTCCATATAGTAGCCGGGCCGCCTTCTTTCTGTTTACGGATGTGACCTAACCATGCGAAGACATCAAACTGACATTTCTAGCAAAATCGGACCTGACAGCTCAAATTTAAATCACTTTTATAAGCTTACCTTTGCAAATCGGGATACGGTAGTGACACTATCTCATGTACTTGCTCAGTTACTGATTTTTGTTATTTTATTAAAATAAAGTAAAGTTACATACTGCAGCTTTAAGTTACTGGTTAAGTTAACTAACCATATATGGTGAAAGAAGGTTTAAAATGGTTTATCATTGCATTATGTGTAATCTTTCTGGGGTTTTGGGAAGTAAAAAGTCAAAGTAGCATCCTACGCCCCATGACGCTTTGCACAAATTATGGGTGTAACTTCCATAATTTGTGCATAATTTTATGCAATAATATGTTTATTTATTTATTTTTATTTGGTAAACTAGGTTCATTGAGATGACATTATTCCACTCACCCTTCAACCATTGAACATTAAAATGACATTTAAAGGGTTCACACAAAAATGAAAATTCTGTCACCCTCATGTTGTTCTACACCCATATATGACCTTCGTTCATCTTCAGAATACAAATTAAGATATTTTTTGAAAAAATCCGATGGCTCAGTGAGGCCTGCATTGCCAGTTAACACTTTTAGATGCCCAGAAAGCTACTAAAGACATATTTAAAACAGTTCATGTGACTACAGTGGTTCAACATTAATGTTATGAAGCAAAACAACAAAATAACGACTTTATTCAACAATATCTAGTGATGGGCGACTTCAAAACACTGCTTCATGAAGCTTCCAAGCTTTTTGAATCTTTTGTTTCGAATCAGTGGTTCGGAGTACGTATCAAACAGCCAAAGTCATGTGAATTTCAGTAAACGAAGCTTCGTTACGTCATAAGTGTTTTGAAATTTCAATGGTTCACCACTGGGGGGCGTGACTTTGGCAGTTTGATACACGCTCCGAACCACTGATTCGAAACAAAAGATTCGTAAAGCTTCAAAGCTTGTTTTGAAATCGCTCATCAACTTATTATTGAATAAAGTCATTATTTGTTTTTTCGGTGCACCAAAAGCATTATCCTCGCTTCATAACATTACGGTTGACTACCAGGTCTTTAGTAGCTTTCCGAGCATTGAAAGTGTTTATTGTTTTGCTGGCGATGCAGGCCTCACTGAGCGATTGGATTTCACCAAAAATATCTTAATTTGTGTTCCGAAGATGAATGACGGTCTTACAGGTGTGGAACGACATGAGGGTGAGTAATTAATGACAGAATTTTCATTTTTGGGTGAACTAACCCTTTAAAAGTGTAAAAGCATCAACAAGGTATCCATGAATAACCCCGAAACCGTGATTCTTTCCACAGCAATAACCGGGTTAAATTTATGTAACATATTGCCATAATCAAAAATCTTCAGCATTGCCTGATACTATTTCAAAGTGATTTCCGTCCTTTTGACAGATAATAAATTGTATTTACCTTTGAAAACAAACCTGTAAAGAGATGTGAGGATTTGAGGAGAAAAACAAGAAAAAGCGCCACCCATAATTCAAAACATGGAATACGGTGGATAAATTACCATATAATTTACAGTTTAAATCTATGTAATATTCAACAAAAAATACATGTGCATTTTTACAGTAATTTATCGCTTGTTTGTTTTTTTTTTTGTAAAAATGAGCTATATTATAATTCACAGCAAAATAGTAAAATGAGTGTTATGCATCCTATATGCTTATATTTTGCTCTTTTTTTCGCTATGACTTATGTATTTATACTATGTATCGCTGTCACAAGACATTAGTCTTGGTCTTGCTTGGTTGTCTTTTTCTTTATAGTTCTTTGAGACTGTTTAGCTGTCGTCTTCAAGGAGGCGGGCTATAATCATCATCATGAGAGCCGAATAGCAGACCAGCTGAAAGGTGTTGTTGTACCATCGTGCATTTGCCCGACAGATATTCGTTTCGCTTTTGGTGTGTATAAACCAATCGTCAGCGATTTGTTTCACTTTTTCCTTTTGCTTCTAGTGTGAAAGGGTCTTTATGCTTAAATCAGGATATTTTTGCTTGCATAAATTGTAATTTGTTTATGCAGACATCTGCCTGCCTGTCATGGCTGATTATAGTCCTCAGCAGTATTTTGATTCCTATATATATATCTTTTTCCACTGTCACTGGACATTTAATGACATTTCAGTTTCAAAGGGAAGACATATCGCTGGTAAATTGGACTGTTTTTAAAAGCACTATTTACTCATTTCCTACTCTTTCCAGCTCTGTATCCTAGGACTCATTTTCATTCTACATTTCCAGTCATAAACATTCAGTTTCCTTCAACCTCTATTATATGATAACAGTATTTTTCCAGTTGTTTAATGCTGGATTTCCATCCACATAAAAAAAGTCAATCAAATGTCACTTTTTACACACAGAAGGATTTCTCTAATAATGAAATGAATGCGTCTGAAACTGACCCATCATTTAATATGTTTTAATAGCTCCCGCTGTCTGCGATTAAATGCGTCTTAGCGTTTGCTTTTCTGCTGGGAAACGAGCGTTCTCTGTGTTGTTAATAGAGTGATAGGCAGTTACAGCCTTCCTCTTTCCATAAAAAGTGTTGGCGATACTGTAAGGGGTGCACACAAGCTCGTTGCGATCATCTGCCAGCCCTCTTGAAGGCTTTTATGCACTGGGTTCGGAACAAAATTGCAGCCTCCTCCCACCCTTCCTGATTTTTCAACTTGCAATTAGCTGTAATTTGTCTGTTCTTTTTCTCTGCGGCTGTATCATGACTGACTAACGGCTACATCCTGATGTTTTGTCTATTGTCTTACTCGAAAGGCCTGCAGCGTGTTGAAACAAACATTTCACACTTTGTTCTGACATGGATGACATCTCCTTTTCATTTGTATGGCTGCCTGGTTGTGTTGATGTATCTGTTAGAGTGAAATCTGTCGCGTACTTCAGTATCAGGCTGCGGCAGATGGCTTCAGAAATAGAAAGCGTACAACAAGGCAGCACCGAGAACACAAATAGTAGCGTACATCGTTATCAATATAATTGTCTTGACAGGACTCTCGCCCTGTGTAAAGACGTGCGCTTAAATGTTTTAAATGACCACTTGTAGTGTACTTCAAATCTTAAAAGTATATTTTTAACAAACTGCACTTGCAGATGATATTAATGAAATAAATAGCCCATTTAAGTGTAATTAAATAGCCAGCTAATAGACACTTTCATGACTGTTTCTTAACACACTTAAGTGTGCTTTTTAAAAGGACTCGATTACTTGATAATTATTTAAAATGTAATTACAAATCTATTTAAATACATGACATAGTTTCAATAGTAATTACGTTAAAGGTGCTGTATGTCATTTTTTTTTTTTTTGGACTGTTCTAAAGCATAAACATATGATCAAATTTGAGCAGTTATTCTATTTTAAAATGTGAGTTCCGTGTCGGAATGTCTGTTTTTGTTTTGGTCTGTGTGATCCCGCCCACTGCCAATTTACCCAACAGTATTTTGACACCCTGAGTTGCCACTTAGCGGAAAACACAGCGTATTGTACCCATGGAAGCCAGCAAACAATCTGGGTCATAGATCACAGATACTATCTGACCTAAAAAGCCTCAGCATCCATCTTAAAAAGCTCTATGACCAGAGGCATATTAAACGCAGAAAAATCAACTCCTCAACATATTGTAAGGCTCATTACTTTCCATTGTCATTTGCGCTAGTTTTTGTTGTGTATCTTCAATCTGGTAACCCGTGTGAGCATCGAGTCTGAGGAAGAGGGGCTGGGGAATCAACTCTCCAATATTTAGACTGCAGTACCCATTTCAACCACTAGCTGTCAATATTACATACTGCACCTTTAAAGAGTATTTTAGTTTAACATAAATGCTTGTCAGTATAGTACATTCAGCAGTGCACTTTAAAGGGGTAATAACATGGATTTTTCAAGAAATTAATTTAAAGGTGCCCTAGAATTAAAAATTGAATTTATCTTGGCATAGTTAAATAACAAGAGTTCAGTACATGGAAATGACATAGAGTGAGTCTCAAACACCATTGCTTCCTCCTTCTTATGTAAATCTCATTTGTTTAAAAGACCTCTGAAGAACAGGCGAATCTCAACATAACTCCGACTGTTACGTAACAGTCGGGATCATTAATATGTACGCCCCCAATATTTGCATATGCCAGCCCATGTTCAAGCCATTACACAAGGGCAGCCAGTAACGTCTGGATCTGTGCACAGCTGAATCATCAGACTAGGTAAGCAAGCAAGAACAATAGTGAAAAATGACAGATGGAGCAATAATAACTGACATGATCCATGATTACATGATATTTTTAGTGATATTTGTAAACTTTCTTTCTAAATGTTTCATTAGCATGTAGCTAATGTACTGTTAAATGTGGTTAAAGTTACCATCGTTTCTTACTGTATTCACGGAGACAAGAGCCGTCACTATTTTCATTATTAAACACTTGCAGTCTGTATAATTCATAAACACAACTTCATTCTTTATAAATCTCTCCAACAGTGTGTAATGTTAGCTTTAGCCATGAAGCACAGCCTCAAACTCATTCAGAATCAAATGTAAACATCCAAATAAATACTATACTCACATGATCCGATGCATGCATGCAACATGCATGACGAACACTTTGTAAAGATCCATTTTGAGGGTTATATTAGCTGTGTGAGAGCGCGTGCAATTAAAGGGGCCGCAGCCTGAATTGGCGCATTTCTAATGATGCCCCAAAATAGGCAGTTAAAAAAATTTATTTAAAAAAATCTATGGGGCATTTTGAGCTGAAACTTCACAGACACATTCAGGGGACACCTTAGACTTATATTACATCTTGTAAAAAAACGTTTGATAGCACCTTTAATATGTTCCTGAGGTTCATATAATCTTATAATGTTATTAAAGTTTTTTGCACACTCTTTTTGTACTGAAGAGGACTATAAAACTTGCAGTGTTTTTTTCTTTTATAGTAAAAATACCTCCTTGGAGGTCTAAGATCAAGGAACATTTCTCATATCATGACCTTTTTAACCATATTTCAAACAAAATAATGTAATTATGTAATTATGAATGTAATTTATATGTAATCATAAAATTACATATAAAGATGAACTTAAGTCCTACTGAAGTGGGTCCAAAAAAAAAAAAAAACCTTTAAAGGTCAGCTAACTGCATTTAAAAGGTTAGTTCACAAATTTCTGTCATTAATTACTCACCATCATGTTGTTCCACGCCCGTAAGACCTTTGTTCATCTTCAGAACACAAATTAAGATATTTTTGCTGAAATCCACAACAAAATTACCACATTCAAGGTCCAGAAAAGTAAAGACATCGTTAAAATAGTCCATGTGACTACAGTGGTTCAACCTTAATGTTATGAACGATGAGAATACTTTTTGTGCACAAAAACAAAACAAAAATAACAATTTCTTCTCTTCCGTGTCAGTCTCCTACGCTGTTGATGTTGTAAACGCAGTGCAAAGCTTCCAGGTTCTACGTCAGAACACAAGCTCAGTATTTTTGTGTTTGCACACAAAAAGTATTCTTGTTGCTTCATTTAACCACTAACTTTATAGTCATGCTGACAATTTTAAAAATGTCTTTACTACTTCTCTGAACCTTGAATCTGGTAATTATGTTGCTTTCTGATTTTTGATTTCATCAAAAATATCTTAATTTGTGTTCCGAAGGTCTTACGGGTGTGGAACGACATGAGGGTGAGTAATTTATGACAATTTTAATTTTTGGGTGAACTAAACCTTTAATATAATATAACACTGTAATATATTTTCATTCAACTGTAAATAACATGCAAATTACAGTACATTCAGTTCCTACTTATATTCTTAATGTATATTCTTCTTTTTCACAAGTTGTTTACATGCCTCAATAATAATCAAGTGACCCTTTTGCTCATAAAAATAAATATATAAAAAATAAAAAATTATCCTTGGGAAAGTGAGATTGATCAAAACAGCTCCGGCTAAAATTTTGGATGAATTGAGAGAGTATGAAGTCACAGGGAGATCGCCTCCTCAGGGCACAGATGGCTGTGGCAGTCAGGGACTGAGTTTTATGTCACAAGCCTTTGCCTCATGAGTCAAGGTCACATATCTCAGGGGCAAACAAACAGGTTAATGTATTGCTCTGTGGGGCTTTCACTATTAGCTCATGAGTTTGGGAAGGAGAACTGGAAGGTCGAAAGGTTTTAGTGTGAAAAGAGGATTATTGAGCTGTTTTGCTTGCTGCATCCCAAGATGCTCTTTTCACTGACATTAAATCCATAATTAATTTGCATGATTTTTTTTTTTTTTAACATGCTATCCATTGTGCACCCTAATATCTCGTTGTTTTAATTGCACAGGAGTCCAGAGACTCCATCTCACAAGGAACATTTGAGTTTTTTTTTTCTGTCTGCTCTTGTCATGTATTTGCAGAAAGTTGCAGTCAACTGAAAAGGGCAAAGGAATAAACTGCAAGCACGACTTTTAATTTAAATTCTAACTTATTCAAGGCAAACATTAGAAAGAGGCCTATTCCTTTTTTCTAGAACCCCTACTGAGTGACAGAACCACTTACATTTGACAGAGATCCTGCTTGCCTGACATCTTCTTCACAGAAGTTTTGTTTGTTTTATTTTGAGAACATTCTTTCATTCGTCAGCCATGCGATGACATGTTACCCTTTTCAGAGTTGTTTAATTCTCTTGCAAGGATTAGAGTTCTTTTCATCTGATGTCATTTTGTTGCACGGATCTCCCTAAATGCCAGATAACCTCTTTGATTGGGCTGTGTCTGATAAAGCCAGATTTAACACAATCAACCCATCATCTTCTATTGCTGTCATAATCACTGCATTTCATGCCCATCTTAAACCTCTTACAACCCAGAGGAGTGGGTGAGCAGAGCTTTTGAGCATGGCAGAGATGCACAGCACTTGTTTTCTGCAGGTAGAATGGATGACTGCTGTCTTCCAGCGTCTCTGAGGGTTGTGAGGAAAATATGAGTAATTGTTGTAGGGGAGGCCAGCCTGTTTTGGGCACACTTCCCAAAAGAACGAGGTGCTATTGGCTCTGCTTGCAACCCTGCGGCTTATTACAGATTCTTGCAATCTATAGATAGTTAGACCGCAAGCGGCTGCATATGGCTTACTTGCCATTAATATTAGGGTCATTGATGTGGTGCTTATTTTTCATCTATTATTTTATTTGTATGTACAGTGTTGGGGAAAGTTACTTTTAAAAGTACTGCATTACAATATTGCTTTACTCCCTAAAAAGTAACTAACTGCGAGTTATAAAGTCAGAAGTGTGAGATATAATGTCAGAATTGCTAGTTATAAAGTCAGAAGTGTGAGATATAAAGTCAGAATTTTGAGTTATAAAGTCAATATTGCGAGTTATAAAGTCAAAAGTGTGATATAATGTCAGAATTGCGAGATATAAAGTCAGAATTGCGAGTTATAAAGTCAGAATTGTGAGATATAAAGTCAGAATTTTGAGTTATAAAGTCAGAATTTCGAGTTATAAAGTCAGAATTTTGAGTTATAAAGTCAAAATTGCGAGTTATAAAGTCAGAATTGTGATATAAAGTCAGAATTGCGAGATATAAAGTCAGAATTGCGAGATATAAAGTCAGAATTGCAAGTTATAAAGTCAGAATTGCAAGTTATAAAGTCAGAATTGCGTGATATAAAGTCAGAATTGCAAGATGTAAAGTCAGAATTGCAAGTTGTAAAGTCAGAATTGTGAGATATAAAGTCAGAATTTTGAGTTATAAAGTCAGAATTGCAAGTTATAAAGTCAGAATTTTGAGATATAAAGTCAGAATTGCGAGTTATAAAGTCAGAATTGCGAGTTGTAAAGTCAGAAGTGTGATATAATGTCAGAATTGCGAGATATAAAGTCAGAATTGCGAGATATAAAGTCAGAATTGCGAGATATAAAGTCAGAATTGTGAGTTATAAAGTCAGAATTGCGAGTTATAAAGTCAAAAGTGTGATATAATGTCAGAATTGCGAGATATAAAGTCAGAATTGCGAGATATAAAGTCAGAATTGCGAGATATAAAGTCAGAATTGTGAGTTATAAAGTCAGAATTGCGAGTTATAAAGTCAGAATTGTGAGATATAAAGTCAGAATTGCGAGTTATAAAGTCAAAAGTGTGATATAATGTCAGAATTGCGAGATATAAAGTCAGAATTGCGAGATATAAAGTCAGAATTGTGAGTTATAAAGTCAAAAGTGTGATATAATGTCAGAATTGCGAGATATAAAGTCAGAATTGTGAGATATAAAGTCAGAATTGCAAGTTATAAAGTCAGAATTTCGAGTTATAAAGTCAGAATTGCAAGATGTAAAGTCAGAATTGCAAGTTGTAAAGTCAGAATTGTGAGATATAAAGTCAGAATTGCAAGTTATAAAGTCAGAATTTTGAGATATAAAGTCAGAATTGCGAGTTATAAAGTCAGAATTGCGAGTTATAAAGTCAGAAGTGTGATATAATGTCAGAATTGCGAGATATAAAGTCAGAATTGCGAGTTATAAAGTCAGAATTGTGAGATATAAAGTCAGAATTGCAAGTTATAAAGTCAGAATTTTGAGTTATAAAGTCAGAATTGCGTGATATAAAGTCAGAATTGCAAGATATAAAGTCAGAATTTTGAGTTATAAAGTCAAAATTGCAAGTTATAAAGTCAGAATTGCAAGACGTAAAGTCAGAATTGCAATACGTAAAGTCAGAATTGCAAGTTGTAAAGTCAGAATTGCAAGTTGTAAAGTCAGAATTGTGAGATATAAAGTCAGAATTTTGAGTTATAAAGTCAGAATTGCAAGTTATAAAGTCAGAATTGCGAGATATAAAGTCAGAATTTTGAGTTATAAAGTCAAAATTGTATGATATAAAGTCTGAATTGCAAGATATAAAGTCAGAATTGCAAGTTATAAAGTCAGAATTTTGAGTTATAAAGTCAAAATTGCAAGTTATAAAGTCAGAATTACAAGATATAAAGTCAGAATTGCAAGATATAAAGTCAGAATTGCAAGATATAAAGTCAGAAATGCAAGATATAAAGTCAGAAATGCAAGATGTAAAGTCAGAATTTTGAGTTATAAAGTCAGAATTGCGAGATAAAAAGTTAGAATTTTGAGTTATAAAGTCAGAATTGCGAGATAAAAAGTTAGAATTTTGAGTTATAAAGTCAAAATTGCAAGTTATAAAGTCAGAATTGCGTGATATAAAGTCAGAATTGCAAGATATAAATTCAGAATTGCAAGATATAAAGTCAGAATTGCGAGTTATAAAGTTAAAATTGCGAGTTATAAAGTCAGAAGTGTGAGATATAATGTCAGAATTGTAAGTTATAAAGTCAGAATTGTGAGATATAAAGTCAGAATTGCGTGATATAAAGTCAGAATTGCAAGATGTAAAGTCAGAATTGCAAGTTGTAAAGTCAGAATTGTGAGTTGTAAAGTCAGAATTGCAAGTTATAAAGTCAGAATTCTGAGTTATAAAGTCAGAATTTTGAGTTATAAAGTCAGAATTGCGAGTTATAAAGTCAGAAGTGTGATATAATGTCAGAATTGCGAGATATAAAGTCAGAATTGCAAGATATAAAGTCAGAATTGCGAGTTATAAAGTCAGAATTGTGAGATATAAAGTCAGAATTGCGTGATATAAAATCAGAATTGCAAGATATAGTCAGAATTTTGAGTTATAAAGTCAAAATTGCAAGTTATAAAGTCAGAATTGCGTGATATAAAGTCAGAATTGCAAGACGTAAAGTCAGAATTGCAAGTTGTAAAGTCAGAATTGTGAGATATAAAGTCAGAATTGCAAGTTATAAAGTCAGAATTGCGTGATATAAAGTCAGAATTGCAAGATGTAAAGTCAGAATTGCAAGTTGTAAAGTCAGAATTGTGAGATATAAAGTCAGAATTTTGAGTTATAAAGTCAGAATTGCGAGATAAAAAGTTAGAATTTTGAGTTATAAAGTCAAAATTGCAAGTTATAAAGTCAGAATTGCAAGATATAAAGTCAGAATTGCAAGATATAAAGTCAGAATTGCGAGATATAAAGTCAGAATTTTGAGTTATAAAGTCAGAATTGCGAGTTATAAAGTCAGAATTGCGAGTTATAAAGTCAAAATTGCGAGATATAAAGTCAGAATTGCAAGTTATAAAGTCAGAATTGCGAGTTATAAAGTCAGAATTTTGAGTTATAAAGTCAGAATTGCAAGTTATAAAGTCAGAATTGTGAGTTATAAAGTCAGATTGTTGAGTTATAAAGTCAAAATTGTGAGTTATAAAGTCAGAATTGCAAGTTATAAAGTCAGAATTGCGAGATATAAAGTCAGAATTGCGAGTTATAAAGTCAAAATTGCGAGTTATAAAGTCAGAATTTTAAGTTATAAAGTCAGAATTGCAAGTTATAAAGTCAGAATTGCAAGTTATAAAGTCAGAATTGTGAGTTATAAAGTCAGAATGTTGAGTTATAAAGTCAGAATTGCAAGTTATAAAGTCAGAATTGCAAGTTGTAAAGTCAGAATTGCAAGTTATAAAGTCAGAATTGTGAGTTATAAAGTCAGAATTGCAAGTTATAAAGTCAGAATTGCAAATTATAAAGTCAGAATTTTGAGTTATAAAGTCAGAATTGCGTGATATAAAGTCAGAATTGTGAGATATAAAGTCAGAATTGCAAGTTATAAAGTCAGAATTTTGAGTTATAAAGTCAGAATTGCGTGATATAAAGTCAGAATTGCAAGATATAAAGTCAGAATTTTGAGTTATAAAGTCAAAATTGCAAGTTATAAAGTCAGAATTGCAAGACGTAAAGTCAGAATTGCAATACGTAAAGTCAGAATTTTGAGTTATAAAGTCAGAATTGCAAGTTATAAAGTCAGAATTGCGAGATATAAAGTCAGAATTTTGAGTTATAAAGTCAAAATTGCAAGTTATAAAGTCAGAATTACAAGATATAAAGTCAGAATTGCAAGATATAAAGTCAGAATTGCAAGATATAAAGTCAGAAATGCAAGATATAAAGTCAGAAATGCAAGATGTAAAGTCAGAATTTTGAGTTATAAAGTCAGAATTGCAAGATAAAAAGTTAGAATTTTGAGTTATAAAGTCAGAATTGCGAGATAAAAAGTTAGAATTTTGAGTTATAAAGTCAAAATTGCAAGTTATAAAGTCAGAATTGCGTGATATAAAGTCAGAATTGCAAGATATAAATTCAGAATTGCAAGATATAAAGTCAGAATTGCGAGTTATAAAGTTAAAATTGCGAGTTATAAAGTCAGAAGTGTGAGATATAATGTCAGAATTGTAAGTTATAAAGTCAGAATTGCGAGATATAAAGCCAGAATTGCGAGTTATAAAGTCAGAATTGTGAGATATAAAGTCAGAATTGCGTGATATAAAGTCAGAATTGCAAGATGTAAAGTCAGAATTGCAAGTTGTAAAGTCAGAATTGTGAGTTGTAAAGTCAGAATTGCAAGTTATAAAGTCAGAATTTTGAGTTATAAAGTCAGAATTTTGAGTTATAAAGTCAGAATTGCGAGTTATAAAGTCAGAAGTGTGATATAATGTCAGAATTGCGAGATATAAAGTCAGAATTGCAAGATATAAAGTCAGAATTGCGAGTTATAAAGTCAGAATTGTGAGATATAAAGTCAGAATTGCGTGATATAAAGTCAGAATTGCAAGATATAGTCAGAATTTTGAGTTATAAAGTCAAAATTGCAAGTTATAAAGTCAGAATTGCGTGATATAAAGTCAGAATTGCAAGACGTAAAGTCAGAATTGCAAGTTGTAAAGTCAGAATTGTGAGATATAAAGTCAGAATTGCAAGTTATAAAGTCAGAATTGCGTGATATAAAGTCAGAATTGCAAGATGTAAAGTCAGAATTGCAAGTTGTAAAGTCAGAATTGTGAGATATAAAGTCAGAATTTTGAGTTATAAAGTCAGAATTGCGAGATAAAAAGTTAGAATTTTGAGTTATAAAGTCAAAATTGCAAGTTATAAAGTCAGAATTGCAAGATATAAAGTCAGAATTGCAAGATATAAAGTCAGAATTGCGAGATATAAAGTCAGAATTTTGAGTTAAAAAGTCAGAATTGCGAGATATAAAGTCAGAATTGCGAGTTATAAAGTCAGAATTTTGAGTTATAAAGTCAGAATTGCGAGTTATAAAGTCAAAATTGCGAGATATAAAGTCAGAATTGCAAGATATAAAGTCAGAATTGCGAGATATAAAGTCAGAATTTTGAGTTAAAAAGTCAGAATTGCGAGATATAAAGTCAGAATTGCGAGTTATAAAGTCAGAATTTTGAGTTATAAAGTCAGAATTGCGAGTTATAAAGTCAAAATTGCGAGATATAAAGTCAGAATTGCAAGTTATAAAGTCAGAATTGCGAGTTATAAAGTCAGAATTTTGAGTTATAAAGTCAGAATTGCAAGTTATAAAGTCAGAATTGTGAGTTATAAAGTCAGATTGTTGAGTTATAAAGTCAAAATTGTGAGTTATAAAGTCAGAATTGCAAGTTATAAAGTCAGAATTGCGAGATATAAAGTCAGAATTGCGAGTTATAAAGTCAAAATTGCGAGTTATAAAGTCAGAATTTTAAGTTATAAAGTCAGAATTGCAAGTTATAAAGTCAGAATTGCAAGTTATAAAGTCAGAATTGTGAGTTATAAAGTCAGAATGTTGAGTTATAAAGTCAGAATTGCAAGTTATAAAGTCAGAATTGCAAGTTGTAAAGTCAGAATTGCAAGTTATAAAGTCAGAATTGTGAGTTATAAAGTCAGAATTGCAAGTTATAAAGTCAGAATTGCAAGTTATAAAGTCAGAATTTTGAGTTATAAAGTCAGAATTGCGTGATATAAAGTCAGAATTGTGAGATATAAAGTCAGAATTGCAAGTTATAAAGTCAGAATTTTGAGTTATAAAGTCAGAATTGCGTGATATAAAGTCAGAATTGCAAGATATAAAGTCAGAATTTTGAGTTATAAAGTCAAAATTGCAAGTTATAAAGTCAGAATTGCAAGACGTAAAGTCAGAATTGCAATACGTAAAGTCAGAATTGCAATACGTAAAGTCAGAATTGCAAGTTGTAAAGTCAGAATTGTGAGATATAAAGTCAGAATTTTGAGTTATAAAGTCAGAATTGCAAGTTATAAAGTCAGAATTGCGAGATATAAAGTCAGAATTTTGAGTTATAAAGTCAAAATTGTATGATATAAAGTCTGAATTGCAAGATATAAAGTCAGAATTGCAAGTTATAAAGTCAGAATTTTGAGTTATAAAGTCAAAATTGCAAGTTATAAAGTCAGAATTACAAGATATAAAGTCAGAATTGCAAGATATAAAGTCAGAATTGCAAGATATAAAGTCAGAAATGCAAGATATAAAGTCAGAAATGCAAGATGTAAAGTCAGAATTTTGAGTTATAAAGTCAGAATTGCGAGATAAAAAGTTAGAATTTTGAGTTATAAAGTCAGAATTGCGAGATAAAAAGTTAGAATTTTGAGTTATAAAGTCAAAATTGCAAGTTATAAAGTCAGAATTGCGTGATATAAAGTCAGAATTGCGTGATATAAAGTCAGAATTGCAAGATATAAATTCAGAATTGCAAGATATAAAGTCAGAATTGCGAGTTATAAAGTAAAAATTGCGAGTTATAAAGTCAGAAGTGTGAGATATAATGTCAGAATTGTAAGTTATAAAGTCAGAATTGCGAGATATAAAGCCAGAATTGCGAGTTATAAAGTCAGAATTGCAAGATTTAAAGTCAGAATTGCAAGTTGTAAAGTCAGAATTGCAAGTTATAAAGTCAGAATTGCAAGTTATAAAGTCAGAATTGCAAGTTATAAAGTCAGAATTGTGAGTTATAAAGTCAGAATGTTGAGTTATAAAGTCAGAATTGCAAGTTATAAAGTCAGAATTGTGAGTTATAAAGTCAGATTGTTGAGTTATAAAGTCAAAATTGTGAGTTATAAAGTCAGAATTGCAAGTTATAAAGTCAGAATTGCGAGATATAAAGTCAGAATTGCGAGTTATAAAGTCAAAATTGCGAGTTATAAAGTCAGAATTTTAAGTTATAAAGTCAGAATTGCAAGTTATAAAGTCAGAATTGCAAGTTATAAAGTCAGAATTGTGAGTTATAAAGTCAGAATGTTGAGTTATAAAGTCAGAATTGCAAGTTATAAAGTCAGAATTGCAAGTTGTAAAGTCAGAATTGCAAGTTATAAAGTCAGAATTGTGAGTTATAAAGTCAGAATTGCAAGTTATAAAGTCAGAATTGCAAGTTATAAAGTCAGAATTGCAAGTTGTAAAGTCAGAATTGCAAGTTATAAAGTCAGAATTTTGAGTTATAAAGTCAGAATTTTGAGTTATGAAGTCAGAATTGCGAGTTATAAAGTCAGAAGTGTGATATAATGTCAGAATTGCGAGATATAAAGTCAGAATTGCGAGATATAAAGTCAGAATTGCGAGTTATAAAGTCAAAATTGCGAGTTATAAAGTCAGAATTTTGAGTTAAAGTCAGAATTGCAAGTTATAAAGTCAGAATTGCAAGTTGTAAAGTCAGAATGTTGAGTTATAAAGTCAAAATTGCGAGTTATAAAGTCAGAATTTTGAGGTATAAAGTCAGAATTGCAAGTTATAAAGTCAGAATTGCAAGATATAAAGTCAGAATTTTGAGTTATAAAGTCAGAATTGCAAGTTAAGTCAGAATTGCGAGATATAAAGTCAGAATTTTGAGTTATAAAGTCAGAATTGCAAGATTTAAAGTCAGAATTGCAAGTTGTAAAGTCAGAATTGCAAGTTATAAAGTCAGAATTGCAAGTTATAAAGTCAGAATTGCAAGTTATAAAGTCAGAATTGTGAGTTATAAAGTCAGAATGTTGAGTTATAAAGTCAAAATTGCAAGGTATAAAGTCAGAATTGCAAGTTGTAAAGTCAGAATTGCGAGATATAAAGTCAGAATTTTGAGTTATAAAGTCAGAATTGCGAGTTATAAAGTCAGAATTGTAAGTTATAAAGTTAGAATTTTGAGTTATAAAGTAAGAATTCTGAAACAAACTTGCAACTGCGTGTTATAATGTCCAATTGTGAGGGAAAAATTACATTTTTTTTTTCGCAGAATTGCGAGTTTTTCTCACCATTTTAACTTTGACTCATAGTTGTGAGTTTAAATCTTGCAATTCTGTTATAAAGTCAGAATTGCATGATAATAAAGTTGCAGTTGCAAGAAGAAAAATTGTGAGATAAAAAGTTACAATTACCTTTTTAATTTTTTTAATTAGGTGGCAGAAACAAGCTTCCATACTTAATTCTAAATCTAATATAAAGTCATTTTTGCTTAGATCATTGAAGGTCACCGGTAAAGACATTGGATAATAAAATCACATTAAATATATTATATAATAATATATTTGTGAAATTTAATATAGTTAATTATTACAAAATTCTGAGATTTCAGAGCATTTCACTGTTTTTATTAATTTTGAGGAATACTGAATGATTTTGTGCAAGAGAGATGAGTAAAAGCATGTTCACATTTAGTCTACAACTGCACAGTGCACACCTCGGCACTTTATTTCTCTCAACATGGGGAGAAGAGAGCTGTCAGTCAATAAATGTTATTTGAGAAAAAGTAACTCAGATATTTTGTTGTAAATTGGAAAAGGAATGTGTTTCTTTACTAGTTACTTGAAAAAGTAATCACGTAACTTAAGTTACTTGTAATGCATTACCCCAACACTATTTAAATATAATGTATTTATTTTTTTAAGACATTGACACATTTCCTGTATGTGTGTGTGTGTATATATATTTATATAATATACACTGCCCTCCAAAAGGTTTGGACAACATTTGCATGAATCCTTTTTAATTTGTGATAATTTTGCACTGATAAGGGACAACACAAACTACGAAAACATATTTTATTACATAAACAGTTTATACATAGAAAAAACTTTGATTCCTCAAAATATCCACCATTAGCAGTTATCTGACCTAAACTGGGTTCTGATTGCTTCATTGTATTCTAAACTTAATTGGCAATCAATTGTTGAAGCTATTAAGGTGTGCTGACCCAAAAATCTTTACAAACCTGGGCCAAGTGTAAATCTGTAACCAGGCATCACAGCTGGCAAAGGGGCATGTCTGACTTTGACATGTATGTATTGCCATTATTATGTAATCAAAATGAAAATTATTATTGCTGGTCTTCAATGATAATGTCAAGTTACTTTAATGTATTTGCACCAAAAAATGATAAAGATTTATGCTGATATCGTCCAAAACCACACTTTGCCAGGGGTGTTTCTAAACTATATATATATATATATATATATATATATATATATATATATATATATATATATATATATATATATATATATATATATATATATATAATTATTTGTTATTTGTTACATTTTTGCATTGAAAGATATATTTAATTTAAATAATGAAGAGGTGTACATTCACACGTGCTCAAGCTATCAGGAAAATGAGTCATAAAATTAAGCTTTTCTGGAAAATGGTATAAAGGTTTTTCAGAACCATATGAAACCAACATGTATACAAAAAAGTATGTGTATAAGAACTTTTACTAAATGAGATTTTTTGTCTTTTCTTTGTTGTTGACACTTGTCATTGACCCAATATTATACCTGTTTTCAATACCAACACTTATTAAGTGATGATGACCTTTATTGTGGAAGGGATTTGTGGGAAGTGTTCAGGCAGTATAACTCTCAACAAAGGTTGTGTAGTAACACTATTGCTAGCAGCTGTGGCGGTAGTCATATTCTTTAATGGTCATTTGAATTCCCTTTGCAAGGATCATTGACTCTTTCTTTCCAATGAATTATTAATTCTCCCGTGGACAAGGATGGATGTAATTTTACTGCCTAATAGCGAGCAATAAAAATATAATTTGGAATTGAGCAGCCAGAGGAGTAATTGGCCCGTGATTGGTGCTTGTTCTTGGTAATTAATATGAAGGAGATCTGGAACAGTTAAACAACATATGTTTATTTATTTCCTGCTTATCTTTTTTGGATTGTTTCTGCATATTGGCATTTTTCCCTTCTTGGATTTGTTTTGACAGCCTTCACAGTTCCTCTGTTACAAGCTTTTGTGGCCGAGCAGCTTTCAGCTGTCCTCTTACTCATGTCTTAGTCATGCTGCTTTCCTCTCCCTCGGGGCATGTCCAGTTTTTTCTTTTGGATGTGCCATGTGCCAGTTTTTCGGGGGGTCTGATTGAGGTGACCCATGTCTAATGATCTGTGACACATGCAGGTCTGAAGACGGGCCTGAAACAGTGTGAAGTCACAGTGATTTTTTTGTCTGCAGAAAGTGCAGTGAGGGAGCCACTTTAGATACCTTCAGAGTTTATAGTTGCTGACACTCGGAGAGGAGACAAGATGAGAAAAGAATAAGCCGAGACGTGTAGATTATTTGATCTTTCTGCACCGACTGTGAAGGACATCTCTTTGTGGAAATAGTTTTTAAATTCCACCATATTTGTGCATTTTTATACCAGTGGTTCTCAGCCAAGGTGCCTCAAGATGATTTAACCAAATACAAGAAAAAAACAAGCATTAAAATAAACTAATATTTATTTTACTTATTACTTATTTTAATTTAACTCCTCAACAAATTTTGTCCTCAGTGTGAAAAGCTGGACCTCAAAATCATTCAGTCATTGTTGGAAAGGGTTTAAATATGCAGAAGATGCTGGAAAATCAAATAATCTGGACAGTACTAAATAAAAAATAACATGCAATTTTTATGATCCTTCTTATTTTGTTAAAACGATTACCATGTTTTGTGCAGATTCTGCAAGGGGTATGTAAACGTTCGAGCTCAACTATTGAAGTCACGGTTCGGTACGGGTTCAGTACAGCAGGGGGGAGAAAACTAAAACCAAAAATGCTTCTTTTTTCTTCTTTTTTATTAAACAGTGGTATACTGAACAAATTGTGTCTCTCTCTTTAAATAAATTCAATTACAATTAACATTTTCTTAAAATCTATCTTAACTATACAGGGTGCCTTTCTTGCACATTACTATAATATTAAAGGTTACAATTAATGACAGAGCCCAAACTATTAAATTCAGTTGCTATTTATCTTTAGATATAATAATCAACACTCACATAAAAAAAAATCCAATTATAAAATAATTTTTCATTTCTACTCCAATTTTGAAATATAATCATTTACACACTGTCATAACTTGTTTTCATGACAGATTTATTTAAACATATATTAAATAATTAAGACGTTATTAACAGGTAAATATAATAAATATATAAGCTAATATAGTGCATATATTTAGTGAAATGCTCCCCTCTTGAGTTTATATTTAAATTTTATATTTTCTCTAGTGAACTCACATGCTGTAGACACTGAATGACTTGCCTGAGGTAAATGTAATGCTATGTGAGATTCTCAAGCTGTGTTTCGGCAGTACATGTACCGTTACACTCCTAATATATATATACTAATGTAATGTAATGTAATGTAATATATATATATATATATATATAATATATATATATATATAAATATAACTGTCTAGCTGAACCTGGATAAAGGATCTATAACAATAACTATATATGAAAAAAAAAAAAAAAACCCGTAAATGTAAGAGAATAGCACAGTCAACACCACAACAATAACTGTAATGGCACAGAGAAACAATATCTTTGTAATTACTTCTACAATCATTTTTTTTTCTCCAGCTAATGAACAAGAACAACATTGACAGCCAATCAGAATCCATTCTGCTTTAAAGAGGCAGACTGCATGGAATAAACAGAACAATATTGTCCGCTGATGTGGACACTAATATAGTTATCTTTATAGTTAATGTTCTTGGTATGAATTGGTCTAGACCTTCTAGACTTGGAAATATTATGTAAATTAATAAAATCGTATAACTCCATTGGGCATTTTTATAAAATAAATAAATAAATAAATATATAATCTAGTTATTTCAAGCTTTAAAATATTTGATCAGGTAGAAATTCTTTGTCTTGAAAAGTCTTTGTCCTCAATCCAGTCAATCATGAACGACTATGGCTGTGGAGTTGAAAAGGCCGAGACCCACTGCATTAGATTCATTTTTTAAATGTACAGCTTCTTATATCTTTGTGTAATGAAATATTTTTGTTCATTTGGAAGAGAAGCAAATCCCTCAACCACAGAAAGTCATTTCTATAGAGTCATCTGCTTCATAAGGCTTAAGAAAATGTAGGTAGATTAAATCACTACATCTGTACTCCACGTTTCCTTTTATACATTCTCTGACATACAGTATCATATCCGTCATCTTCACATATTTTGCCTACAAGAAACTGAAAGATAAAGCTCATGTCAATAAGAAAACAATTAATTAGTACTATTCCACTATAAACTATAAACTCTCCAATGATAAAACAGACCAAATATTTTGGTTTATTTTGGTCTATAAAGCATTTATAATATTGCTTTTTATGGAAGGCATAGAGAGAAAACTGAGTTGGATTAAAAATGGATTTAGTCATTTGTCTATTTGTTTTCCTTTATTTTTTCAACACTAACACAGCAGGCAGCAGGCTTTGATTTGACCCATATACACAATATACTTTGTGCTTTACTTTGTACAGTTGCTTCAAATAATCATATTTAAAATATTCATTTTCAATGCATTAATAAATATGCACTAAAACATTATTTATGTAAATTGCTAAAATCCTTTTCTTAATGAGTTGTCTTAATGTTGTCAAAAATATCAACTATCAAATATCAAATATCAATATTTCAGAAAAACATATCTTGAATTAAATTAACCACATTGTCAGTTTTTCCCTTTGATTTAAGCATAATGGATGAGGAAGGATAATAAAATTGATGCTTAAAACAAGTTAATTCAATATTTATTTGACATCCACTCAAATGATCTTAAACAGTTTTATTTTATGAGATGGTTTAAATGTTTTTACCAGAAAGCAAGAACCCTCCAGACCATCCTTCTTTTGCCTTCACATTGTTCATCTAAAAGCACTGTTCATTTCTCTTAAACCTGACAGGAGACATGTTTTCCTTCACCTTGTCTACTGTGACACAGACTGCTGGAGGTGTGACTAAGACAAATAAGAGCAGATTACTAAAGATACGTATTGCAGTCCCAAGGGCCAGGACCCCACTCATCTGTGACTACTCCCTGAGTGCCTATGCAACCCATGACGCTCTAATTAGACGCAAATCAAATAGGTGCGGAATTAGGAGCAGAGAGTAGAACTTAGGGACAATAGACTCCAAACTCCATTAGTGGTCTAATGGAAACCATTCATCATTCTTTTATAACACGACCTCTACCGCCGACACATCTTTCTTCCATTTCCACTGTTCTGATCATAGAACTTGAATCAGTCAGCCTTCCATGGCTAAAAGCAGTGGCTATCCCTAAATCTTTTATTCCCTTTGAAGACAAAAATAGTGTGAGAGAGACAGGTAAAAAGAGGGATGGGTACTTCAGGCCCTCCATTTTTCATTTCTCCATTCCTAATGAGTTTTGGTTGTTTTGATTCTGCTCTAGCCCTCATATTAAAGCATTTTGTTTTAAAGTGGCCTTTTTCACAACATTTCAGAAAAAAACTAAGCATTCATATCCTCCTGGGACCCAGGAATAGACTTCTGTCCTCTGTAGTGGACATTATATTTGAGTGATTTTCTCTGACATCATACATGTCACAGTTTTAAGTCTGGATGTCCCGTAAAGAGCACATTCAGGGCTTTGCAGAGATACCAGATTTTTAGAGGTTTCCCCATGACAACAACAACTTCTTGGTCTTTAATTATGACTGAAAATGAAAATTAGCACTCTTATGGAAATATGATAATATTTTGTGATTAAATTTAAAATTTATTTAAATCGGATTAATTTTCAAATTGTTTATTATAAATCAACATCTCAGGAAAATGTTATGGGGTTTCAAATCAAAATATGACTTTCTGTTATGAAACAGAACATTGATTTCATACATGTCCACTGTAGAGGACACCAGGACATCATGTTTATCAGGCATTTTAGGAGATACAACAAGTGAATAGGGAAAGAAATTATATGTCAGTATTCCTATTAATTATTAGATATTATTATGAAAATGTTACCAATTATTGCTCCCATTATTACACTTCTTTTTTCATTGCATGTTGCTCCAAAAATACATTAATATGCAAATTAGATACAGTGTATAGATACATTGTATTGAATGGGAAAACCGATGTATGGCCATTTTACCCTCATATTGCATAAAGTAAAATGGTATATCAATTAATTCCATTATATGTTTCATAACATAGTTGAGAATCATCTTTATACATAGTTTGGTTAAAAACAATATTGAAGCCTAAAAATTGATTGGTGATTAAAAAAAAATTCCATTGTTTTTGCCTATAAATGTCATTTCATGTCATTTTATTTTTTAAACAACTTAGTCCTGGTGTCCACTACAGAGGACATATCATAACATATGAATAAAATATAATTTTTAAAAAAATGTATTTTTTCATTTGTTTCTTATGCTCTAAACAATATAATGACGTGAAAAAAATGCTAAATTCAAAAAAAAAAAATGTTGGGTCCCAGGAGGATACTAAAAGGACAGTTCACCTTAAAAAAAGAAAATACTGTATGACTTTCTTCTGCAGAACACAAAAGGAGAAGTTTTGAAGGCTTCCTTTTTTCCTCCATGAAATTACAATAAAGCTTTTATTTTTTTAATTTTAACCTAAAGTTAAATTAGGCAAAGGCATCATAAAAGAGTTGTGTGCTATTATTTGCCAAAGCCATTTGATTGCTTTGTATTTGAAAAGAACCAAAACTTATTCACTAAAAATCTTGATATTCCTTGTTGCATTCATGAAAGGAGTTGCAATATCCAATTTAATGTCAAATAATTTTTTTTTTTGTATCAGATCTTTTAAACGAATTGGTTGATCCAGTTTACAGTAATGGTCTGAAGGATTTATTCACAAATCAAATATATCCTAGTCTCAAGTTGGCCCCTATTCAGCAGTTGTCTGCAGCAGGAGGAGATTATCAGCAAATAGTTATTTAAATTTTAGTCTATTCCTCACATAAAGCTCTTGGAATAGTGAATCTTTTTTTTCTTCTTCTTCTTCTTCTTTTTAAGGCGAGGCACTGCAGGTGAATAGGGTAAAAAAAAAAAAAAATCAAATAGTTATCACCATAATTCCCCAGTGGATTGATTACAATAAGAATTGCAAACAATTTTTGTATTACAAGTTTTCTGAAAAGTTATTTTAAATATGCAAATGAGGCATTATTTGCTTAAACATGCATTCATTTGCATACAATTCTAGTACAAAAAACTGAACATTGGATGAAGTCAGGACATATTAGAGTCAAAGGTTTTTACAGAGGGGATTTTGGGTATCTCTTTTTATCACTCCATAATTCAGAAAATACTGGGTAAACAGTTAGAATTTTCCCCACATTTTTTCTTGGAAATAAAATGTTGTATATAATCTGGCAAATTATATATGATATTAATAATAAAATATATTAAGAATATAGATAGGAATAAAACTGTAATGTTTGAAGTTTTAAACTGTTTGGTGTATGTAAGTGCTTCTGAAGTGAAGATATATGACTCAGTGTAGGAAAAGTAGACACAAATAGATAAAGTGCCAAAAAATAAATGCTTAAAGGTTTATAAATAAATAAATGCTTTGGACGTTTTCCTACCATTAGTCTGAGAAAAAAAAAAACAACAAAAAAAACAAACAAAAAAACATTTTATTAACAGCCAAAAAGCCCAAAATCTCAAAATTTTAAAAATAGCATTTTAGCCTATAGTGTCTTGCTTTAAGTTTGCCAGCAAGCGCCAGCCTTTTTGATCATTTTCACAAAACTTTAATGGCCCCCAGAATATTTTGTTCTATGAATATTTGAACATACTGTACAATCTATCAAAAGAAAGAACCCTCTGCTTTTGTGTGTCTATCAACACTTGAATATGGGTAAGTTTCATTAAAAATAGCAACATTTTGAACAAAAAGCTGAAAAAAAAAATCATTTTTGTCAAAGACTATGTCTGGATCGGATTCAGAACGATGATCAAAACATAGAGTAGATCAGCACCCCCAGCAGTTGTACAGTCTTCATGGGTTCAACATTTCATTCAGTAGGCAGTTTTGATTTATATGCGGTTGAATGTTCATGTAAGCAATGCTTCTCTCGCTTGTTTCTGCTTTTTCTTTGCCTGTGTTTTGATCCAGAAATTCTGTACTCTTTCAGAAGATGCATAATAGTGCCCCCTACCATTTAACACTGAATACATGGATTGCCGGAAAATTCTTCTAGTGATGGGGAAAGCGTTAAAGTGCCTTCTCAAATCTCACAATTCTCACTTTCTAACTTGCAATTCTGACTTTATATCACACAATTATGAGGGAAAAAAAGTTTGTGAGATATAAACTCACAATTGCGAATAAAAAAAAGTCAGAATTGTGAGATAAAAACTCGCAATTAACTTTTTTATTTTTTATTTCATGGCGGAAACAAGCTTCCATAACATAGTCAGTGTTGGGCACGTTACTTTAAAAAAGTAATTAGTTATAGTTACTAGTTACTTCTCACAAATAGTAACGGAGTTAGTAACTGAGTTACATCATTATAAAAGTAACTAATTACCAGGGAAAGTAACTGTTGCGTTACTTAAAAAAAATACGTCAAATAACTTGAATGCCCCCAATATTAAATATAAGTCTAAGAATAAATAATTCTTGATCCGACTCGTGACTCATGATCCGCTCTTGCTTATGAAATTTCTCTGTACTGTCATTAAAGAAAATGTAGTGTCATATATATGTTTAAATAGTCCTATGTTATGTTTTAAATTAATTTACTTGATTATGAAAAGTGAAAACCATTAGTAAGATGCATCATAAGATGCGCAATATCGGGAGTCATGGAGTGGGTCAGACATGATTTTGACCACTTCATTAAGTTTTGTTTTTATAGAAAGCCTCTCTTTAAAGTGAATTTCATTTTGTAAAAATTGTATCTTAATTTTAATCAATGTTTCATCAACCAATTGCCTGGATTTAATAAATAAGAAGCAAATATAGCAGACAATATAATGGATGCGCGGGCGCGATCACTGGCGCGTGAACTGGAGCGCGACTTATAGGCTAAATGAACCGAAACTCAGCGGCTGCTTGCCTCGTAGACATGAGAAGTATATCTATAGAAAGCTTGAAATATCTACTTTAAAACGAAATAATTAAAAAAGAAAATAGTTTACTCTGATTATGTAATCAGAATGAAATGTGCATTTTCTCTCTTCAGTATATGCGGAGATGATGAGAGTCAGCAATGTCAACTTCATCTTTGCAGCCGACACTGATTCAGAAAACATTACTTTATTAATAAACAATTAAAATGTCTCCTTGCTGTTTTTTGTCATATTCGTAATTATTACTTTTGCCGGTTCTTTATGGTGCATAGCCTATATTACATAAACGCTCATTATTAGTTTATTCTCTCCAGTATTTAAGAAATTAAATTAATATAAATGTGATTAGTCAACTAATGGCTTAAATGAACAACTACTAGTCGACTAGAAAAACTTATTTCACATATTTTCGATCCAGCATGTCACATGTTTATCGCAGTATATAGGACCTTCGAACCAGAAAGACACGGCTTACATTTGACTAATAGGTTTTTGTCTTTATGCTCAACTAAAGTGAAATAATGAGCATATTTCCACTTTGAGAAACTCGTTTTGCTCTCGCCTTGACTCGCCATGACTGCCGCACATACAGTACTTGAATAAACGGAAACACGCCCACAGTGCGTCTTAGTGTTTACAGTGGTTGGCATCCACCAATCCTACAATGCGTCGCTGCTGTAAACAGGTTAGGCGGTAGGCTACACTTCAGCCAAAATTAATTAATTTAAAAAAGTAACGTACAACGCACCATATGGTAACGCTGCATTCACACGGGGCGTCAGCATCAACGCTTGACGGAGGGCGTGTCTGAAGCTTGTGTTGACGAGACCGTTATAGTGATTACAGCCAATCACATTACTTTCCGGTGTTGCACGAACGCAGTTGGCTAGCGACTGCTCTAGAGTATTTGCATAGGGCCATCTGATTGGATGATGCCTGTGTTGGCGCTTGAAAAGTTGAGAAATCTTCAACTTCTGCCGCTTGCAACGTGAGTGAAGTGATGCGACGGAACCCACAATTCAGTTCGGCAACGCATGACGTCACCCATTCAAAGTAAATGAGAAGCGTTAACGCCGGCGCCCCGTGTGAATGCAGCGTAACGGAGTTAATTTATTTAAAAAGTAATGCGTTACAGTATTAGTTACTGTCAAAAGTAACTGCGTTACATTAATGCCTTACTGCCCAACACTGGTCACAACGCAGCAATTTCCACATGTCTTATCAAGTGGTGAAGGTACACTCAGATATGAATAAATAAATAATACACTTGCAACTTACTTAGTGCATAAATTGAGACTAAAATGCAAAATAATAGTTACAACTTTAAAAAGTTGAAATTTCTGTAGGCTACAGGCTAGCCCAGCTCGTAAAAATGAAAATATTAAATTTACTAATAAATGTTAAAAATATTTGTTAAATGCTGTTTTATTAATATAGCCTAATCTAATATTTATGTTGTTTTATTTTTGTAATGTGAATTTTCAAAATAGTTTTTCTTAGTTAGGCCTGGTTAATAGTGTAATATTTTTTGGTGAATTGTATTAAAAATAGAACAAAAATCCTAATAAAATTAAATCATAATAATTATTAATGTAATGATATAGGGAACCTGCAACAATTAAAAAACAAAAACAATAAAAAAAAAATGTATTGTCCCCGTTTTTTATGAATAGATAGCCTAATAACAAATGAGATTTTCGCCTATGTGTGTGAGAGAAAGCAGAGCAGTCACATTGCTCACTTTTGTGTGCACAATATTTATAAATGCCGTATATTTATATATATTATTATATATATTATTTTATTCATAATGAAGCTGTGCACGCACAAGTGACGGGATTTTGGGCGTGAGAACCGCTTGCACACCGTCGCTTCGCAATTAGCTAGAACTACCAATGATTTGCGGCTTTCGTGTGTCTAGTGACTTGTGCTTTGCGCGTCCCGTCTTTACGTCGAATAGGCTACTGCCGGCCCAATATGTGTTTGCATTTGTAGAGGTTACGTGTTGATTATTTTTTTACATTGCAGAATGAAAAAAGAAATCAGAAAACATGCTTGTTGCTTTTATATTAGTGCATGTTTATTAATAAATCAATAAACAAAACCTCCAGTCTTTCACAAAGATCGAGTTTAATTGTGAATGTAAAGTGGGGGCGGCACGACCCTGATGTTGATCATTTCATATACCTCCTGTGATGTTTTGTTTCCTTCTGTCCAGAATTTGACCACGCGAATGGAGACATCAGATGCAGCACGGCCGAAAGGTAAAGTGAAGTGACTCCATGACTGTTAAATTTATCATCATGGGGTTACCCTCTTAATCTCACAATATGAGACGGTGAGCAGGGAAATGTCTCATCAATTACTTTGACGGACAACAGAGAACAAAAATGTCAAACTAATGAACCCTGCCATCAAAGTGTAATCTCCACGAAAATTGATTAATTTGGTCTTTGTGGAGTAACCCTGCTCGCTTCGAGCCCAGATAATCGCCCTGCCCCGTCCCAAGGCTGCCGGTAATAATGCAGACAGATGGATATCATGTGGGACACACCAGCAGGTATTCATCTCGCCGTGGAACGTAGAAGAGAAAGACAGGGAGCCACTGGCTGTATTGATGCTGACATCACCTCACCACCTCAAATCATTCTCCAGTCTTCCTCTCCGGATCCCCCCCCTGCTTTCTGGCCATTAATAAATCCGTCCGTCTCCCTATCCCTGCTATTTGAAGCCGAAGAGCCCCGCACTTTCACATACACAGACCGCTCGCAGCGTTGCATCTGTCTGCCGCGGCGTGTGCCTGCGTTAACGCGTGAGAGAGAGAGAGAGAGAACGGGTGAGCAAGCCAGCGAGGAGAGGGAGACAGAAAGGGAGAAAGGAAAAGCGAGCGATCGAGAGAAAAAGGGGCAAAGAGACACCGAGTGCATGAGAGCAAGACAAAGCAATGAAATTCATCGGAGCCCTTTACCTCCTGTTCCTCCTTCCTGCTTTAAGCTTCAACAGCAGGTAAGAGCAGATTTACATCTCCGGCTTTATCCTTCAGCCACATCAGTCTGTCTGCCGCGGACACAATAGCTGATTATATTCGTCTGTGACAACCACAGTGATGTGTGCTACTGTTTAAGCTTTAAAAACCTCTGAAGAGAGAAGCACAGTGATTGAGACGGAGGTGAATAACAGCTCAACTTTTTCCTGCCTCTGCTCTGGGCTTGGCTAGTGCTGCAGACAAAACAGAGACGTTCGCTTTCTGGCACACAGAGTGAGTGAAATGTGGCAGGGGCTTGTGGCTCACGGGAAGGAGCAAGTTTTGTGGCAGGCAGAGCTTTGGGATGCCTGTGCGATTGCAGAATTTGTGTGTGTGTGTGTGTGTGTGTGTGTGTATTATGCGGTGAGGGGAAGAATCTGAGATGAGGAATAAAGAGAGAAGAAAGGCTAAGCCAGGAGGAGTCTTGCAGAGTCAGGGAGTTTTCAAGGATTGATCATTAATTTAACTACTGATAAAGCCGTGCCTCTTCCTCTCTGAACCCAGAGCACGGGAAAGGTCAGTGAGCATTCAGCCAAGATTTGAACGTTGACTTTATCATCTTTGGGGTATTTTTATACTCTTTTTGGGTGAATTAAACAGCGTATTAATAGCTTATTTGTTCTGCAAATACTTCTGCCCTTTAGACTTGTCCAGGGAGTGGCCCTAGAGTACACAGGCTTGCAATACAAACGTTAACACACTTTGCCACTAGTATGTAACAGTTATTTTAAAATCATCCGTGTATTAATTAAAACACAAAACAAAACCGGCAGATGTGCTTGCCAGATATCCGGCGTTCTGTTGGTATGGTGTGGCCCTCGGGTGCCTGTATATCTTACAGCTCATAACCATATATTTTGCTTACTGATATAATGTTAATAAACACTCTAAAAAATGTCGGGTTGAAAACAACCCTAGTAGGGTTGAAAATGGACAAACCCAGTGATTGGGTTGTTTTGTTTTGTTTCTGCTGGGTATAAAAAATTACTGTATTGCTTGCTTAAAATGAGCCCAAAATATTTAACATTCATTAATATGTTTAATAAATAATAATTAAACAATATATGTGTATTAAATTGCTTATTAATAAATGTCCACCTTTTGATGATTATTGTTGCCTCTATTATGTATCTGATTTTTAATTTCCAACCTATTTTGGGTTCATTTTAAGCCAGTCATATAGTAATTTTTAAACAATAGTTGGGTTAAATAAAACTACCCAGCACGTTAGGCAAACATTTAACCCAACCACTGGGTTTGTCCATTTTCAACCCAACTTGGGTTGTTTTTAACCCAGCATTTCTTAGAGAGTACCATGCTACTTGGACAACTAACACCTGCTTTTTACTTAAAATATAAAAACCACATAATATTACAAAACATTTTACAGCCAAAACAATTTAAATTTAAATATATATTGCAATATTTTTGTAATTGTATTATTATAATATAATTTCTCATATGTCAACATTTATATTGTTTTTATTGTAACATTTTTACATTCTGTTAAAATTAGTGCCATTTTTTTTTTTTTTTTTTTTTTATGAAATCCATAGCATGTTCTGCTCTGATCAAGGTCTATTAACCAGACTCAAACATTATACACTTAAATCAAATGCATGGCCAGAATAAAATATGTAAATGTGATCATCTTATAACCTAAAGAGAAATTAATCTCACTTGCTTTTTCTTAATGCAAGACATTTATCAAGGCCAGTGTCTGTGAGTCACATCTCCAGATTATAGGGCAAAGTCAAACACACATTTGACATCCCTTTTCAAATACTGAGATGAATTTGCAACTGAGATGAGATGAACAAACCCAGATGCAACTGCATTGAAAGTGACACTGGATGATGATGTCTGTGATGTTTTACTGAACAGAGAATCTTTTTGTATCAAAACAACTTTTTAATACATTTTCATTTTACGTTTCCTACTTGCGTTTACATTACATTTATGCATATGGAATACACTTTTGAATGCATTGCTTTCAAGGTACATATTTTCTATCGGTTCTTGCTTTCTCTGGGAGTCGAACCCATGATCTTGTCGTTTCTACTTTGAGTGATTCTACAGATCATTTGCTTTCAGTTCTTATTGATGAAAACACCTTTTCAAAAGAATTATTCTATTTGTTGGTTATTACTAAGGACATCAAAGACATTTTCAAAATGGCTTTCTGCAGTTTTTTTTTTTTCTTTCTTTTTTTTTGGCCAGACATTTGGCAAAAGACACTCTCAGCCATTGAGATACAGTGCAGTGGAGCAGAAAAACAGCAACCTACAATGACTCAAGTGGTTTAAAAAAAACTACACTTGCCCTAATTTCCCTTAATTTCACATCATTAGGACTCTTGAGAGTTTCAGAATCATACTATTGTTGTCTTTGATGATACTTGTCGTCTATTGTTTTTTTTGTTTTGTTTTTTTTGTGTGTTTATATTGTCTTTATATTCAGTTTTGTTGCTAATCATAATCTAGCACACTATTTAAAGTAAGTGGTATAGGATGAACATGAGTCTGTCACTTCTGGCCAGTTTTACCTTTCCAAAGATCATGGATTCTGAAAGAAATGGTCCATAAAATCTCATATCAAGAATTTTCTAGTGCATAAAACATACCATGTTACAGTAGAAGAGACGGTTGCATAGAGCTCAAAAATCATACATTCTCACTTATTATTAGTATAGAAATTTTAGACTTTCGTCGACCTACATTTTTGAAGTTTCCTTCAATTTAAAACGACTTCCTTCAGATACCTTGGTTAAAAACATAGTCATAAAATATGTTTGCGTGGCTCTCATTTAGATATCCAGAATCCCAGCTCAGCAGTAAACTGCTCTCATGCCAACAGCAAAAACGCTTTCTCACAATCTACACCAACATTTCATCAATTCTGCTTACTGGTCTGCAAAGCTCAACAGACAAGTGCATTGAGCTACACATGTATAAATCAGCAAAGCTGTACTATTCAGCATTTTATACAGAGAGATGATTACATTATGCTGCATAAGCATTTGATGTTTGGGGAAACCTACTCCAAACAGAACTGTACTGAGCGATTTCATCAGAGCCTCTTAAGTAGCGCAAAAATGGCTGGATGAGGTGAGGGTGTTGCTTATTTGAAGCAATTGAATTCTTCCACAGCTACATGTGCATGGCATGCCTGTGCACTTGGGTGATGAATAGGTCAAGCCATGGCTGATGAATGAATTGGGAACTTCATTTGAAAGGGTAACCATGACCTTGCCACACACCCATAAAACACAGTAAATCTCGGACAGTAAAGGAAATTTACCATTCCTGCATGTATAAATTTTCACCCCTGTAGGTTAACATAAGCATTGCGGTGTATGCATGTTACGCTCTATACATCATTGCTTTGGTAATACATCACTGTGCATGTCAGAATGTTTTATGCATTCATACAAGGCCATACACTTCTCATGGAATTCTTGTACTTTGAGAATATTGCATTAGGCCTGAGTTAGGTAAAAAAAGCTTTTACATATATTCTTATTACACTGTGTCTTAACCAAACGCGACGTGAAATGCAACATGCGAAAAAAGGTATCTTTTCCATGTTAATCAGAGTTTTTGTCCTAACTGGCTGGAACAGCAACGCAAAAAGTATGGCAATGATAATCTCATGTACTGTTTATGTGCTTTATTTAATATTAAAAATATCTAATGCGAGTTTGTATATCATTTTGTCTGTCTTTTATAGCCGTACTGAAAGCAGCAATTGATAATTCACCTCAGATCTTCAAATTAAATGGAAGGAAACAAGAACTCATTGTGAACAGACAAGCGTATTCTATGATAAAGATTGTTTCAGTAACTCAGTAAGTATTTTTAATCATGTTAAAATGGTGTAATATTGATGAATTTGATTGTGTACTTCCCGCCCACGCACTCTTCTGGCTGTGGCTTTTGATTGACTTTATCGCGTCTCGTCTGGTGTGAACAGACAAATAGTTTTTCGCTGGAATTTTATCGCAATTTTAACGCCTGGTTAGGAGGACACGGTGTTAAACCGTTCTGTTCATTTTTTAAATATTTAAAATGACATATTTTTGCTACCACTAGAATAAATTAAAATATATTTAAAATATATTGAAATTTGAATACGTAAACTGTAAGTATTTTATATTGTAATAATATTTCACAATATTGCTACTTTTGGTGTATTTTTTTTATCAAATAAATGCAGCCTTTGTGAATATAAGAAACTTATTTAAAAAAAAAAATAATTAAAACCCCCTTTTGAACAGTTTATGAAAAAAAAAAATCAGTTCAATCAACGTTTACTTCAACTCCATTTTCAATCCTGTATGCCTTTTATTGTACGGAACAAAAAGATGTTTTGAAGAATGTTTCAACAGTTTCTGTACTCTTAATGAAAGTCAGTGGGGTTCAAAACATCGCTGAACCTCATTAACTTTTTTTTTTGAAAATGTCTTCTTTTGTGTTCCACCGAAGAAAACGAATGGCACGAAGGGTCAGTAAGCGATGACACAATTTACATTTTTTTTGGAAGACCTACCCCTTTAACACATTCTTTTATGCTTTGTTTGAATGATCAGTTCTCGGAATATGTCCATAAAAAGTTTTCACATCTGCTAGGATAAGTTTTTAAACGTCTCTTTATCACATCCTCTATATTGTGGCTCTGGGTTTTGGTTTCCCGGCTCAAGTGGCTTAGTTCACTGTTACAACTGTCAGTGCTTTTCAGTTCCGCTCGCACGCCTGCAGCGTCTCCCTCAGGATCGCAGTCTCTCTCTCTGATGACTCAAACTTTGATGTAGGGAACCGTGGCAGCCTCTTCTGCCAAAACTTTGCCTCCAGTGAAGTGACTGAAATGTCAAAAAGGAGCATTTGCCAAGGTATAAATGTAAGAGGAAAGGTGGGGAACTCCCATTTTAAACCTAGATCAAGAATGGCGGATAGGTCATGTAATTGCTCATGTGCTTTTTTTTCTCCCCTGCAGAAGCCTGCGTCTTTTGTTTCTATCAGGCGAAGCCTCAGAGGCAGTGGTGTCATGTCGGAAAATGACTGGGAAGACAAACTCATTGCGGTGTGGATCGATGACACGGTGGCTGGTGGGAGGGGGTCATATGTCTCATAGCCGTGCTCTATGGGCCCGATCATTACCCATAAATCTCGTGTTTTAATGGCTCGAACATTCTCGCTGATATCCTTGCGCTCTGGCTACTGGGATGCGATAAAATATTCCATTCTTGCTTTGTGTGAATAATGACCTTGAATGATGCTTTTTGGTTGCCATGGCAACCGTGATTGTTCCCTCGATAGGAATCGCTCTCGTCTGTGAGTGTACTAGCAGAATTTGCAGCGAACACACTGATGAGTGATGGAGTGATGCGCTTTTGTGTGATTTGTTTAGTAGCGAGTCGCTTTGTGCTTCATTCCTTTGGCAAACTAAAAGACAATGTAGTTTCTAATTCAGGTTAACCCAGTTGCATGTGATTGAAACTTTTTCAAAAGACTGTGGTTTGAGAAGAAATGTTTCTTTTGCTCCCATTTTCTCCGTGTCTTGTCTTTTTTTTTTTTTTTTCTACCTCGGCAGCATCCTGGGTGTTAAACCTCTGAAATGTGAAAATTTTCTTAAAATATCCAGCCTGACGCAATCGCTTTAATCTGACAGCCTCTCCCTGTATGTGTCACTGAACGCAAGATATAGCCACAGCAGTTCCTTATACTTTAGAATCTATCAGAGTCGAGAGGAGCACGTGCCAGGCTGGAGAATAGAACAGATTTGTTGGCAGATCCAGAGGTGCCCATGCGTGACCGCGCCCAGAGTGCTTGGCATCGTGAGTAGTAAATGGAAAAGGTCCAACATTATTCTGTGCTCACCTGCGTGATGCATGGCAGCCACCTTACAGACCTCTTTCTCTCCTCAGGTCGCATCTGTTTTGTGCACTGGGAGATTTCTATTAGAAATTGTGATTGCATTTTAGCTTTATGATTTGAGATTGCTTTAATTCAAATTTTACCCAGCTCAAGGAGCATGATTCATGTATATTAAAGATGTATTATGGGTTCAGTGAAAGTTAAGCTCAGTCGACAGAATTTTGGCATAAAGTTAATTACCATAAAAATGAATTTGGACTTGTCCAAAAATCTAGGTTACAGTGAGGCACTTACAATGGAATTTGTACACATTAAAATACTCACTGCTTTATTTGTTATTATAGCCACAAGACACGCAATGTGTGATGTTAGCATCATTTTAGTGTGAAAAATGCTTACTAAATAACCTTCTGTGTCCAATTCAAACTTTGCCACCATGACAACGTAATGCTGTAAGCACTAAAAATATGTAATATAAGTCTCTGGTGTCCCCAAAATGTGTCTGAAGTTTCAGCTCAAAACACCCCACATATCATTTATTATCGCTTGTCAAATTTGCCTCTATTTGGGTGTGAGCAAAAACACGCTGTTTTGTGTGTGTCCCTTTAAATGCAAATGAGCTGCTGCTCCCGGCCCCCTTTCCAGAAGAGGGCGGAGCTTTAACAGCTCGTGCTTCGGTTGCTCAACAACAACAAAGCTGGAGAATCTCACGCAGCCAAAATGAGGATTGTCAGTAACGGTGTTCAGCCTTACATTGTTCAAACCGGAGTCGACACTGATGGAGAGACTCAGGAAGAAGTTACAACTTTTAGAATGAAACTGGACGTTTCTGAATGGTTAGTGGATAAATTTATGTAGTCGCTGTGGAGTTGATTCAACTCATTCACTAGCATGTGACGTCATGTTAATCTTTTGTGCAAATCCAGCATTTAATTGACTCTCGTTTGTGTAGCAGTCCGGAGTAAAATGACGGCATGATAACAACACTCTACTACAACAACTCTTCATCTTCTCTAAAGCAGCCCAACATGGCCTCACCCCCTTTGTTGCATGTTCTCGGGGGCGGGGTTTATGTAAATTTTGGGATTAGTGATGTCAACAGCTCAGGAAGAAGCTTGTTGTAGTCCCTACCAGCCGTTTGTTGTAGTCCTTAAAAAATGATTTCTGTAAAAGAAAAAATCTCCCTTTGCATTGAACTTTGAGCATCATAACCTTGCAGATGTTGTTTATGCTCAAACAGCAACATTACACGCTAACTAAAGCTAAAAAAGTGACTCCCAAAAGTGTTTTTGACACCCAAAGAGACGGTACCCATTGACTTGCATTATATGAATCACCAAGGACCAAAGTTTAAGCTGAAAATCCTCAAAAAAAAAAAGTGACCTACATCTTGGATGGCCTGAAGGTGAGTAAATCAACAGCAAATTTTCATTTTTGGGTAAACTATTCCTTTAATGTAAGTGCTTTTATGAGATATGCTTCACATTTTTGCTTTAAAATCCTCCAAAAATCACCATAACCTCAAAACCCCATAAAGTCATCATTTATTTTTAATGGTAATAACCATTATGCCAAATGCTGTTGATTGAACTTGGCTTGAATCTGTAATATTGCTTTAATGTGTGAAGTAAAGAAATGGCATTACTATTTAGCTTGACCTACATAGTAGGCATTAATAAATAATAGGTTTTAGCACTTACTGTTTTCTGCGGTTGGATCAACCATATACTTCATGCAAGTGTGATGATTGAAGTGGGATTGCGGCTTCCATGAGATAAGCCAATCAGAAAGAGAGATTCCCAGAGATGTTCTGAATGCACAGACAATGTCATAGGTGTGAGGATATGCATGCAGATAGGGGTAGATTGGACGTTAATGCAGAGAGGTGTTGTTCTGTGTCTTGACAGAAAGTGAAAATTGAAATTCAAGAGGCATACCATAATCAGAAAGCCATGGCAACCAAACAGGCTGTCAAACAGTCACAAAGTAAATTAGCAATAAACAGAACCTTGCATTTCCACGACAAATATAAAACTAATTAAGGCACCTGGTGATCTGCGAGGACGATTACCACCTGGACCGTTTATGAGACACGTCAGCATTTTAACTGCTTCCTTCCTCCAGTGGGTTTGTCGGTGTCAGGGGCGTTTTTTCAAGGCAGTGCCTCCATGAATTTGATGACAAAATATGTGGCAGTACATAAACTGGTTCGCAAATCGACCTAAAATGTACCAAAAAAGCTAATAAATCACCATTGAATCAAAATAAACTTTTTGAAAAGCACAATGCAAGCTCCTTAAATAAAGCTACACCTCCGTGCCTGTGACCTTCATAACCCCTGGTGTTTACAGAGCACCTGATGACTAATGGCCTGAAAAGAGGGTGAACAGTTAGTGGTGAATAAAAGATACACATGATATGCTTTTATTTTTGGAGCAATGTAACAAAATTGTCAATAAAAATGTGATTTCATAAAGGCCCTGTTTACACCTGGTATTGTTTTGTTCGATCGGATCACAAATAGACAAGGGAGACACATTTCCGACACATTTATTCGTAGTGATTTCTTTTGTCCACTTTCAACCACTTCTGTCCTGATTTCTTCAAGGTGAGAATCTATGGGTGGGTAAATGTAAGGGTTTTTTCAGATCTTTTGATCTAATGGACAAAATAAGCTTGTGCAATTTACATATGAACATGAAAGGACAAGGCGGAAAAACACACATAGAGCAGAAGCTTTCGTTTCTGCTCTGACAGCCGCAAGTGCGTGTTAGAAATCAGGAATGGTGAGAGAACATTGTGCTTGGTACATTTTTCATCCTCAGACCAAACTTGGGTTTTCAGCTGACAAAGTTTAAATCCCACCCGGCTAGAGCGCTTCCCATTATGTTTACATATTAGGTCAGTACATGGAGAGACTTTTGTGTCTGTTCAAACGCATTCGACCACATGAGCGTTTACACTATGAAAGCAGTCCGGTCGAATGAGTTTTCAACTATCTCTGGAAGTGCTTGAAAGTCGACAATCCAAAGCGCTTTAGACCCTGTTTACACCTGTATTTAGCGTCATCCACTTGTGATCTGATCAACCAAAACACATCTTAAAGGGGTGGTTCAGTGTTTTTTTTCTAGGCTTGATTGTGTTTTGGGGTCTTAATGCGTCATTTTTTTTGAAAACACTGTATTTTTCATATATTCTAGCTTTATTCTACACCTCTGTTTCCACTGTCATATGAACGGCTCGTTTGACTTCCTGCTTCTATTAAGCCACTCCCTCCGAAATACGCAGTGTGCTCAGATTGGTTGGTAGCTGGCCCAGTGTATCATGATTCGCTGAAGCGTCCGGAAACGCCACGCCCCTTACAATTCGTAGTTAGCGCTTCAGAGGAAATGTAAATAATAGCGCCTATATTGCTGTATCAAATTGAGCCGAATCAGACCCAGATGAAGAGAGTCAAGCAGAACCTCTGCAATCACGGCTTTTAGAGGACGTTTATGAATGGTATTTCATTTAGTATTTGTGTCAAAGTGTTTAGATAAGCTGTCACTGCTGTTTGTTAGCTTTCAATATACAGTTTTATCCTGATTAAAGCTTTATTGTAGCCGAATACATGACTGAGTAGTCGCATTTTTGTAAAGGTAGCGTTTAAATTATAGCATGAACAACTGTGTCTATGAACATAGAAGTTTGTTGGTGTTTGTTGCACTAGAATTTAGCTAACTGGCTAGCAAAAACGAGTTGCTCATATGTCCTTGATGCATTAAAAATAGCAACAGAACTATAACATTACATTTAAAAGACATACAAACAATAAAACGTACTAACAGTTTGGGGCTGATAAACAGCAGCTTCTGCTTTTAAAGATGGGAACTGCTTCATCTTTCAGTAAAAGTCTTTGTGTAAATCCAGCATTGAACTGTGTAGATTCTGGAATCTGTCTTCAGCACCGCATCCAGTGTAGAAAATATCACAGATAATAATGGGTTCTATATCTTTTGATGCGTCGCGTCGCACAGCTCGCGTTCGGCGTAAACAACTCTTCCGCTTCCATTATGCTGCGCCACATGGCCTCGCCCACTTTGTTGCGTGTTCCCGGGGGGCAGTGTTTATGTTAATAGCAAGGGTTTATGATGTCACCAACCCGGGAAGAAGCTTGTTGAAGTCCAAACCTGCAATAAACTGCCATAACTTTAAAAGACAATATCTCCGTTTGCATTGAACTTTCAGCACTGTAACTTTGCAGATTCAGTTTATGCTCAAGCAGCAACATTACACACTAACTAAAGTTAAACAAGTGAAATCACATTGAACCACCCCTTTAATACCAGGTTGAAAAGGCCTAAAAGTAGGCTATGTTACATACGTATTATAGTATCAGTTGAATGTTGATAGTCCAAAGTGTAAGGTATATGTGCTCCATGTGCATTTAACCCAGAAACCATTTAAACATCGTGTGGAACAAATTTACATTGGAACAAAGACAAAGACAAAAAAACAAATAAAAACACACTGAAACATTGTTTTATGCAGTGTTTGGGACAGTCAAACATAATGTAATTGTAGGATTTTAAATTCATGTTCTGTTCTAACTGGCTTCAGTTTTATAGCATTTGTGCCAACTTGCCATCAAGGAAAAAATAGCAGACAGACAGAGCAGCTTTACATATATTTGAACATAATAACATTATGATCTCAAGATGGGGTTTTATTGTAGCATTTGCTCATTTCCAAGTCAAATCAGAATGTCAACAATTTATCAACATTGATTAGAAACGAAGGGTCAGTTTGTGCCAGGGCAAACCTTTTGGCATTAAAAAACTACTGTCAGGATTTACTAAAGACACTCAGTGGAAAAAATAGTGCCGGAAAGGCGTGGATATAGTTATTTTTGCGGCTGACCTCATTGCATAAGCATTTGTAGGAGATACCTTTTCAGATGCAAAATTTATGGGAGGAGAGTATTCCCTAATATGTAGGGAATTACTTCGCTTCAAAAGCATATTTAATGGAGTTGTGTTTGACATCATTCTTTCTGATAAACTCAAATGCTCCAGTGAGCTAGTGACATTTTTTATTCGATAACATCAGTTTTATATCCTGCACAGTTGGATTTGAAGTAAGCTTTTTGCTGTGAGTGCAAAGGTTTCTGGGTTCAAATCGTACTGTATTTAACACATTTTTTAACAGTAACAGTGCAGTACTGTATGTTGGTGGATATATATCCACATGGGGAGCGGAGTTGTGCACAGGAGAGAAAATCTCAGCAACACATTCAAACAGCATGAAAACTCTTGCTTCCTCCTTAGATACACCCCTGCAGGAGGTTATTTTTCCCTGGTCAAAAGAAAGGCTTTCATAAAGTAGTGCGGACAAAAGGAGGGAGTGCATAACCTTTTGTATTTTTTGGTCGATTTCAGAATATGATAATGCTTTGTGTCCCTCTATGAAGGGACATGAATGAATATGCAAAACCTCTTAGTGGAATTATAGCAGAAATCATAAAACCATGTCTTATAAACACTCTAATAGGATTGTAAGGGACATATAAATAAATAAGCAGCGGGAACAGTTTCGGAACAGGAGGGAGAGCATGGCCCCAGGGGATTTGTCAGACAAAGAGATTTGATGTATGCCTTACCTAGTGCTTGAAGTTTGGAGCCCTAGATCAGCTGGGCTTCCACTGATAGAGTGGCTGAGGGAGGCTGACGGTTGAGCCGTTTAAATAGAGGGACAGGGAGCGCCACACTCTGTGCTTTTGCTTAAAATTAATGCCCACAGGAAGTGAGTGGTGTGAAGTATTGCATTGGCTGTTCTGCGTTTGTTACGTAGACATTGAAGCATGTCTGGTACTTGTCGCAATAGGAGTAAATTGAACTGTCAAAAACGTACAGTTTGAGATGGCTCACAAACCTCATGAGCTCTCTAACTTGCCCTGAAAAGAATGTGGGAACAGAGGACCTGTTATTTAGAAGCGTTCCTGTTTTTTAAAAAAAATAATCCAGAACCGAATGACTTTCGTTTTGGATCTACAGTGCGGATAAGACCAGTGTAGTCCAATTTATGAATGAGTGACTTTTATGAAACAATGTAAGTTGTTTTAGTGAATCAAAAACAGTGTAACAGTGACTCCCAAGCAAATAGTTTTTTTTTTGGGGGGGTGAATCAAAAACACAGCGCAACTAGTTTAATTTCAAATGTTGGCTCGTTTTAGTTTCATTTGAGTCAATATACACAACTAATAAGTGTACACTCTAAAAAATGCTGGGTTGTTTTAACCCAAATTTGGGTCAAATATGGACAAACCCAACAGTTGGGTTAAAAAATGCATTTAAAATTTAACCCAATGGTTGGGTTTGTCCATTTTTGACCCAAACTTGGGTTGAAACAACCCAGCATTTTTTACAGTGTAGTTATACATTTAACTATGCTTATTAGTTTTTTTGGTTACATTTTATTTTAAGGTGTCAATATTACAGTGTAATTCTACATTTAAATACTGAGTAATAATAATTACATTTCCCCTGTAGTCAATAATTTTATCCCTTAAAACTCCTCTTTGATCACCAAAATTATATATTTAAACCTTTTTTCATGTGAAAAAAATCTTAATGCCTTAAAATAGCTTGAATGCAACTCTACACCCTTGCCTCTTTTAATATACATGGATCTATGAATATGATAATTAGCCCCGCCTCTATTCGCTCGCACAAGCTCAGACAAGATCCACTCGGTCAACTTACTGAGGTAAACGGTGCATGATGCTATCGCTTTTTACAAAGCCGGATACATAACGGTAATTAATATGATTAGCGTTTTGCTTGACTACGTTATCAAACAGCTAATAATGTGTTGCTAAAGTTACACAAACCCTGTTCACATTCATGAGTCAGACAGCTGCCTTCTAACAATCACTATTCTTAGAAACGCTTTGAGCAATTCAGAACGTCAGTGGAGAAAGGCATATAGTTCATCATAACATGGTTATATACATCATACACCTGCCATATTGCCAAATCTACCTGATTTTTCATATCAACAGAAAAATATACCGGGATAACCTTCATTTGAGACTCCCTTGCATGGTCAGTTGATGATATGCTAAAGCCTGCCGACACGTTGACGTGATTGGTTACAGGGTATTTTGTGACATCAGAAACACCAGCGATTTCAAACCACGGGTTTGAGATTGTCTTTACTGCAGTTTTAAAGAATATATTTGCATGAACAATATATATATGAACAATATTAAAAACTTGATTTTCACCAAAGGGGGACTTTAACTACTGTATATGTACTTACTATAGGATAAGGGTTAGGTTTAGGGTTAATTGCATGTAATTATGCATAATTGCTAATTATTACTACAGTCACTTATGCAGCCTCTAAAATGACTAAAAAATCTATATAGGCACACCAGAATGGTTTAAATAAATGTATTACTGATATGTATTACCATTTGGAAATAAAATTGCATTTAATTTCAAAATATTGATTATGAACTGGAATCAGAACCAGAACTGTTGAATTCTTCGATTCCGATCCCTGGTGAGAAACACTTTCTAGTACCAAACAGTTCCATTTCCAGTCAGAGCAGAGTGGAAAGAGTTTTATTTGCAAACGGGATGTTACAGTAAATTAATTTAGATTCCCCACCAAAAATGTTTCCCTTCTGACATTTCTAATTGAGATAAAAATGAAAGCGCCAAGGAATTGCTGGTTACTCGGGAAGATAAGGCAAAGATTTTGCAAGCCAGATGTTTTGGTGAACGGCATGATTGGCAATTTCCATAAAACGAACGTTCATCAGAGCTCATAAAAGGCACACAGAAAAGCTTGGCCTTGGTTCAGGCTGCTTCTTTTTTCTTTCAAATAAGAGCGTTATTAAAGATGGAAGGAATGGTGAGGCAATTCATTCTTTCTGTCTACTTTCTCATCCTCTCTGGGTCATAACTTCTCAAGTCCCTCCTTGTTTTTTTTCCTTCTTTTTTTTCTCCAGTAATTTTTTGGTACTGAGATGATTTTGATTTTTAGGTGAAACTCAAAGTTCAAGGACAAATGGAGGCAGACAGACAGCTGCTATATCAGAATAACCCTGGGACAGAATGCATTTAGTCTGTCCTGTTTTCCCTGGACTAGACGTGCTTCACTTGAGTGCCATATTTATACTGGTTATGTTTCTCAGAAGTTTATCTTCTTTTTTTTTTTTAAGGGATTTGAGGGAAATGCATTGCCAGAGGCAAAATATAATGGTCACAATATTTGAATGAATCTGCCTCTAAATCTTTAAATTCATGGATTTTTCATGAAATGCTACAGTATACTGCATATTTAAGATACTATTTAGGATTGCTAATGGATTGGTTACTGTATAATTTAGCATATATCATGAGACATAATTGCCTATCATCTATATATTCCACAATAACATTACTTTACAATAATTGCACCATTAAAACAGTATATCGATTTTCTAAAAGCCATTTCCAACATTTTTCATCATTATCTCAAAATGTCGTAAATGGTTAGTTCACCCAAAAATGAAATTTCTGGTATTAAGTACTCCCCGTAAGACCTTTGTTCATTTTCAGAACACAAATTGAGAGATTTTTGATGAAATCCAAGAGTTTTTTTTTTGTATCCTCAAGTGCTGAACTTCGTCCACAGCATCAAATGCATACGAGTCTGAGGGTAGAGAAGAAATTGTTGAATAAAGTCGTTATTTTTTTTGTTTGTTTTTGTTTTTTTTTTTTAGCACAAAAAGTATTCTTGTCGCTTTATAATATTAAGGTTGAACCACTGTAGTCACGTTTACTATTTTAATGATATCTTTACTACTTCTCTGGACCTTGAATGTGGTACACTTTATGCTCAAACACATGTAACAAGAACAATCCCCTTGTTTTAATGTCTTTCTATAACATAAATGATCATGAATGTAAGGACATATAACATATACAGTTATAATAGACTGTTATTGTTGCTTACTGATTCTTAAACATTGAGACAAAACAGCTATATATATATATATATATATATATATATATATATATATATATATATATATATATATATATATATATATATATATATATATATATATATAATATATTATGAGCACTGACAGGTGAAGTGAATGTGAAAACACTGATTATCTCTTCATCACGGCACCTGTTAGTGGGTTATTATGATTAGACAGCAAGTGAACATTTTGTCCTCAAAGTTGATGTGTTAGAAGCAGGAAAAATGGGCAAGCCTAAAGATTTGAGTGAGTTTGACAAGGGCCAAATTGTGATGGCTAGATGACTGGGTCAGAGCATCTCCAAAACTGCAGCTCATGTGGGGTGTTCCCGGTCTGCAGCGGTCAGTATCTATCAAAAGTGAACCGGCAACAGGGTCATGGGCGGCCAAGGCTCATTGATGCACATGTGGTCTGATCCAACAGACGAGCTCCTGTAGCTCATATTGCTCAAGAAGTTAATGCTGGTTCTGTTAGAAAGGTGTCAGAATACACAGTGCATCACAGTTTGTTGCGTATGGGGCTGTGGTCCAGAACTGGACCACGGAGCAATGGAAGAAGGTGGCCTGGTCTGATGAATCACGTTTTATTTTACATCACATGGATAGCCGGGTGCGTGTGCGTCTCTTACCTGGGGAACACATGGCACCAGGATGCACTATGAAACGAAGGCAAGCCAGTGGAGGCAGTGTGATGCCTTGGGCAATGTTCTGCTGGGAAACCTTGGGTTCTGCCATTCATGTGGACACATACCACCTACCTAAGCATGGTCATGTTTCACAGAAACGGTATTCCCTGGTGGCTGTGGCCTCTTTTAGCAGGATAATGCGCCCTGGCACAAATCAAAAATGGTTCAGGAATGGTTTGAGGAGCACAACAACGAGTTTGAGGTGTTGACTTGGCCTCCAAATTCCCCAGATCTCAATCCAATCGAGCACCTGTGGGATGTGCTGAACAAACAAGTCTGTTCCATGGAGGCTCCACCTCACAACTTACAAGACTTAAAGGATCTGCTGCTAACATTTTGGTGCAGAAACCACAACACACCTTCAGGGGTCTAGAGGAGTCCATGCCTTGACAGATCAGGGCTGTTTTGGCAGCAAAAACCAACACAATATTAGGAAGGTGCTCATAATTTTATGTCTGATCGGTGTATATACAGGCTCTGTAGAGTTGCGTAATTTTTTTTTTTTTAAATAGTATAAGTAATTGTGCTTATAACAACCATATGCCAATTCCGTCACACAGATTATCAAAAAATGGTTTTGCATTTTAAACAGCTTCTATATTTGGTAACAACAACAATAGCTGGCTATTGAATATATTATGTGTGCTGTGCAAAATATGGCAATTTTTTATGGTGACAATTCAGTAGATGGAGCTAAACATCAGTTTGAAACCATCCTGTGGTCTAAATGAGTTCAATCTTTGGAGGGAATTTGTCAGTATTTATTGATGTATATAGCCGTGTTGATCCATAAAGAGTGATAGGCAAGGAAAAACACATTTTGTGAGACAAAGGAAACATCAAGAGATTGCACCTAAACACAGGTGAAAACCTCAGAACATGCTGAACAGGAAAAAAAAAAAAAAAAATCCTTTTCACACAAACCTTTATTTTTTTTCCAGTGTTGTTGCCCGTTTTGTCCCAGAACTCAAGAATCAATGTGTTGTGAATCCAAAGTGGCATTTGTCAGAAAATAAAACTTTTCTGATAAAGCTGTTTGGCATACTGTATTCCCTGCTTTGTACTGTTTGATCCTGAGCTTTGATTATAAAGTCACATCTCTTTGTAGGACCCTGCGGATCTGTCTGTCTGCTTTTTATTTTAAACTTCATGCATGCTGTAGAGGAAAAGGAAAGTAACCTTGACACCCCCTAGAGAGAAAAATGGCCGCCTGTCAGTCAAACTTGAATCTCCCAGCAGCTTTGCGACCTGAGGTGTGTCAGGACAAGGCCGGAGAGGGAAAGTGTGTGTGTGTGTTTATGTATGTGCATGTATTGTCGTTCGGGGATCTAGGGCGGAAGAGAGTCCAAAAATGTCCGATCGTTTGTGAGTTTTATTCAGCCATCAATCTTGTCACCAAGGTTGATCAGAGTCCAGGGATCGGATGAGGCCTTTTCCCCCAGTATCGAGGGTAACAACACTGCAATGCAATGACATGAGCGGTTTGCAAGGATGCCACATGGTTTGACTTGAAAAGGACAAAGGGGACATTCAGAATGACCGACTAACTGACGCTGAAAGGATCCTCTGAATTATTTAAGCCGGAAACTCTTTAGCCCCTTTTCAAATGACGTCCTCTAGCATCTGCAAAGTTGTGTGCATTTATTTGCAGCACATTACGCCAAGATGTTCGAAAGCATTAGCTGATTGAGAAGACAAACTCTGAAGTCAAAGATATATGGACTTAAATTTATTAGAGGTTTCCGTTGCATATGCAGCGCTCCGATGTTTTCCACAGGCTCTCGGGGAAAATTACTCTGAAACAAATGATGTCTGTGAAATAAAAAAACACTGCGCTTTTGAATCAGGAGCACTAATGCACGTTAATTCTCCGCTTGCATTAGTTCCAGCATTAGGGTGATCAAACGGAGAGCAAAATAATAATAATAATAATACGAGATTTTCAAATCTTCACACCCTGAGCTATTTTTCTAAGAAGACAGCAGAAATTCGTTTTCCGGCTCTCGAGTCCTCTCTCAGGAACCGTCTCGTAGGGTGTGGTGTAATGGCTCGGCTCTGATGCCTCTATTTATGTTACCGATTTTTAGTGGAGCAGCATGAATTATTTAAGAGGGAAAAGATGGTAGAAGCAACAACAAACTATATCCGGGTGTTTATGTCAAGCAGCCATCGCACCATGAAAGCTTCTTATAAATCATGATTGTATCTCTGTCTCCGCCTCCTCGTGCCTTTTGTCTTGTCTCTCTTCCTTAATAGCCTGTAATTGGTCCCCCATGGAACTGAAAAGAAAAAGCAGAGATGCGTAACTCAATAGTGATTACTCAGATTAAAGTGTGCAAGAAGAGACTTGGTCAGGCATGTACAAAAGACGACATCATGAATAAAACATGCTACAAATCTATGGCTCTGATCATGAAAGGAGGATGGCCCAGTGCCGGAGGGAGGCTGTATTTGTGTTGAGTGATGGAGCGGCCCACAGCCGGATCAGCCAAACTGGGGTCTTGCCTCGGGAATAAAATCACTTGGGTTTTGGTAAGAAACTTCAAAGCGTAGCGGTTAGGGCTCTTATTTTAAATATGTGTTCATTTAATAAATAAAATAAATAAGTAAAGTGAATTCATTTGATAGTGACCCCTGACCTGTATGTTTATGATGTAGTTTTCAAAGCAATTGAAAAGAATTTACAGAGAAATTGCAGGGAGTCATACAGAATGGCACCAGTTCTAAACTATTCCTGAGTACTTGTAAGGAATAAATATTTGGAAAAAAGTACATTTTAATGTAAATGCAATTTGAAAAAATTGGCTTTGACTTTAGATAACTAAAATAACTTGCTCATAAGAGTCATTTGTTAGGGAACTGGCCTACTATGGTTTTGCAGAATGTTTTTGATTCACTTAAAGATGCCATCAAATTGAAAATTGAATTTACCTCGGCATAGTTGAATAACAAGAGTTCAGTACATGGAAATGACATACAGTGAGTCTCAAACTCCATTGTTTCCTCCTTCTTATATGAATCTCATTTGTTTAAAAGACCTCCGAAGAACAGGCAAATCTCAGCATAACACATTAATATGCACGCCCCCAATATTTACATATGCCATCCCATGATCGAGACATTAGACAAGGGCAGCCAGTATTAACGTCTGGATCTGTGCACAGCTGAATCATCAGACTAGGTAAGCAAGTAAGGACAACAGCGAAAAATGGCAATAATAACTGACATGATCCATGAAATCATGATATTTTTAGTGATATTTATGAATTGTCTTTCTAAATGCTTCGTTAGCATGTTGCTAATGTACTGTTAAATGTGGTTAAAGTTACCATCGTTTCTTACTGTATTCACGGAGACAAGAGCCGTCGCTATTTTCATTAAACACTTGCAGTCTGTATAATTCATAAACACAACTTCATTCTTTATAAATCTCTCCAACAGTGTAGCATTAGCCGTTAGCCACGGAGCACCATCAAACTCATTCAGAATCAAATGTAAACATCCAAATAAATACCATACTTATGCGATTAGACATGCTGCATGACGAACACTTTGTAAAGATCCATTTTGAGGGTTATATTAGCTGTTTGAACTTTGTTTATGCAATGATAGAGTTGAGAGGTCGGGAGGGGGTGGAGAGCGCGAGCAATTAAAGGGGCCGCAGCCTGAATCGGCGCATTTCTTATAATGCCTCAAAATAGGCAGTTAAAAAAATTAATTAAAAAAATGTATGGGGTATTTTGAGCTGAAACTTCACAGACACATTCAGGGGACACCTTAGACTTATATTACATCTTGTAAAAATCTGTTCGATGGCACCTTTAATAGAACCGACTTATTAGAGTCATTTGTTTAGGAATCGGATTTTGCTGTATGTGTTTGATTTGATTCACTAAAAAGAACCCTAGGGTCATTCCTTCAGGTATCGGACTTCACTTGTTTCACAGTGTGTTTTTGATTCACTTAAAATAACTTACTCATAAGAGTCATTTGTTAGGGAACTGACCTACTGTGGTTTTGCAGTATGTTTCTGATTCACTTAAAAGAACCGGCTCATTAGAGTTATTCTTTCAGGCATTGGACTTTACTTGTTTTGCTGTTTGTGTTTGATTCTCTAAAAAGAACCAGCTCATTAGGGTAATTCCTTTAGTAATTAGACTTCACTTTTTTTACTGTGTGTTGGTGATTCATTTAAAAGGATCCACTCATTGGAGTCATTCGTTTAGGAATTGGATTTCACTCCTTTTGTTGTATGCGTTTGATTCACTAAAAAGAACCAGCTCATTAGGGTAATTCCTTCAGGAATCGGACTGGACTTGTTTCACTGTATGTGTTTGATTCACTAAAAATAAGAGTCATTTGTTAGGGAACTGGCCTATTCTGGTTTTGCAGTATGTTTTTTATTCACTTAAAAGAACCGGCTCACTAGAGTCATTGGTAACACTTTAGTTTAGGGTCCAATTCTCAGTATTAACTAGTTGCTTATTAGCATGCATAGTACCAGGGTTTTGGCTGTTTATTAGTAATTATAAATCACATATTAATGCCTTATTCTGCATGACCTTATTCTAAATCCCTTAATACTACCCAATACCTAAACTTAACAACTACCTCAACTATTAATAAGCAGAAATTAGAAGTTTATTTAGGCAAAAGTTGTAGTTAATAGTTAGTTAATAATAGTGAATTGGACCCTAATCTAAAGTGTGACCTAGTCATTCATTCAGGAATCAGACTTCATTTGTTTCACTGTATGTGTTTGATTCACTAATAAGTACCTGTTCATAAGATTCGGTCATTTCGGATTTGCTCTACACTGTTCGCGCTGTGAATTCAGTGGTGTTGCAGTATTGCAGGAAACTCTGTTTTTGTACAGTGTTTCATCCACATTGGAAGAAGATAATACTGTATATTGACTTCATACTCCACTTTCTGTCTTAAATCTTTCGTCTACCACAATAATGTAATTCATTTGAATTATCCCCAGCAAATATTAATATGTATGCAGTTTATTTGATTAATCATGTAAATAAATAAAAGTTTTGACAGTCTGGGTAGAATCTGGCACAGAGACCTTTCTCTTTTCATGATGGCTGGAAAGAAATGCGACAGAAAATTGATTTTGATGTCATTCATTGTATAAGAGCCAGTGTAGCACCCTTATGTGGCTATCTTTTGTTCCCAGGCTTACGTCAACCCCCACTGCTTCAACCTTTAAATCTGCCTCTTTTCTCTGCCTTATTTCATTTCCAAAATGTCATATTTGCTCCTTTTGCTCCCTCCCTACATAAATCTGAATCCCTTATCAGGATACCCGCTACACCCCGGACGACACGGGGATGGATCCCGTTATTTTTATCTAATCTCCCTCACCAAGCATATTCTGTGTCTGCCTCCATCTCCTCTGACAGGAAAGCTGCTTGCATTAGTGCTGTATCTAGCCTCTGCGGTGCAATGTTTTGCCCTGACACCTCTCTCTGATAAGCACCCTCCTCCCCAACCCCCCCGCGTGTGCGTCAGTGAAGAGGGAGTATTTTGCCACCGATGTCTCTCAAGAAACACTGATAAAATTCCCAGCCAATAATGCTGCAGTGGAACATTATCTGTTGGGCTGATATTTCATTTCTCTGGGTTTGTTTTTCCTTTTTTAGTCTGGACTCGCAAGGTCTATTTCCGCCACGCCAGGCTCTGTGCTGCAGAGCGACTTCCTTTGTTTATTCTCTGCAAATAAAATGCTGGATCGAGCGACGAAATTGCACCGAGCAGAGCAGCAAATCTAAGCAGTTGTTTATGGGATTGTACGCACATGCTCAGCGTGAGAGCAGCGCTCGGCTGGTGTTAAGTGTTGAGATATGAGCTGGAATGTTAAATCAAATGCCTCATTTGGTTCGAAACTTTTCTGAGAAATGATGTTTTTGCGGTTCTGCTCAACAGGAGTTTTTCTGTGAAGAGTGGCTCTTTGAAGGCGTGTTATTGGCAGTGCCCTGATGTGCCACCAACTAATTTTTGTATTTTGTGTTGAATTTAAACTGTGAATTACAACTTGGCTTGGTAATGGAAAAGCACTCAGGTGTGTCTGGCTTTAGCAATGTCTTTATCATTGGATTTGGCAATGCCACAGTGTGTGTTTGCATCTGTCTAGCCATGTTTGTGCCAAGTTCTTCACAGTGGTATACAGTGGTGCCAAAAAAAGTATTTGGGCACTTATACTACTGTTCAAAAGGTATATATATATTAGTGGTGGGCATAGATTAATTTTTTTTATCTAGATTAATCTAGATTAAAATGGCTCGTTTGAATTCTGCCGAAGACATTCAGAATATGTGAGATACCCAAATTGTCCCTGCGTCCCAATGTCCATACTATCCATCCTAAATAGTATGTGAGATTAAAATAAGTGTGTCCCAAAGCATAGTATGTTGAAAAGAGTATGCCAAAATTCCCCGGATGGTCCACTATTTCCGGTAGATTTTCGAAGTGTGGATCCGTGAACACTATAGAGGCTAATATTGCCCACAACCCATTGCGCATTGTACGAGGATTCAGTTCAGAACTACAAACACGAGTAAAAAGTATTAAAAATTACAAAACATGACGAATATGCACGATCGATGCTGAGAGATTGTTTGAGTGACTAATAATCAGTTCAAACTGATAGAAATATTTATTTAATGTTATATGTGTTATTTTTCATCTGCAAATACCAATGTGGACTTTTATAAAGATCTGATTGGCCATTAACTTTTAAATGCATCATTATGCATTAATATGAGGAGAGTTCTCCACATGAAAGACCCGCGACTGCAGATCAACCTGCTACATTTCTCTCCGATACGGTAGGAAATTAACTAAATGAAATGTGGAGGATGTGAGATGATTGACAGGCCAGTTTACGGTGACAGGATGCGACAGAGAGAAAAGACGCGATTGTATGACGTGTTAGTATGTCCCAAAGCCTGTCTACTCTTTTGCTACACACTCAAAAGTAAGTACTTTTTGTTCACAGAAAGAGTACATACTTTTAGGGCGTAGTATAAGTAGTCGAATTGGGACGCAGCAAATGACTAAAAGTAATCCAGCATTTTATCCGACAAAACAGATAGGAGTTAGAAGATTAACCTTTTGTGGAGATAAACTTTTGTATATTATATTGTGTATATTGACATCTTTCCGCGTTTTAAACAACATTGATTCTCATGTTCATTTGATGCTATAAATGGACTCGTAGTAAGAGATGATCGGTTTACGAGCCTCTTGAGCTGAGGCGCTACAGCGATCTGTCACGACACATTAAAGAGCAACAAAACGGTTTTTATTGTTTGAAATTCTTAAAAAACTACACAGTTTTAAAGTTGGGATTTTGTTAAATATCATAAGTAACCTGCTCTGTCTTGTCTGTCGACGTGTTGTCAGTGTCCTCTTTGCTCCGTGATGCATATATCATTCTGTGTGGCGTGACAGCACCACGGCTTGTCGGACAAAGCAATAGTAACTAAGGGGGGCGGGTCTTTACGAAGGGTCAGTTCGGCTAGGTATACATCCGCGCTAAAATATCAAGGTGAAAGTCATCATAGCTTGCGTAGTATAGACCCAGCTCCCAACCCAACTTTGAGGATAGATTAACGGCGATATTTTTTTTATCGCCCGATAAGAATCTCACATTAACGCAGCACGTTAATGCCGATAACGGCCCACCACTAATATATCCTAAAAAAATAAATAATCCTAAAAAAAACAAAAAAAAAAACAGATAATGCCAACTTAAAATACTTTCTTTTCTCTTAAAATAATTTCTTTTTCAAGAGTTTTGATCTTTTAATGAAGGTTGGTATCAGTTATGTCAGTAAATTGCTTTATGATTTTATAAGTAAATAAAGTAAAGATATTCATTAAGTGTGACAGAAGTATCCAAACACTTTCTGGGGCCACTTTATATGCCTGTATGGCTGTTTGTATGGGCTTTTGTGCCGTTGTTTGACAGTGTGAGCCCTGGGGGTGGTGGGAACTGTTGGTTTCTGTGGTGAGGGTTGACATGGTGCTGGATGCTGGTCAGCAGGGCTTTTGGTGAAAGGCCGTTGTTATGTTGCTGAAGTCCACAGCCCCCATTTGCCCGGTTTGTCTGTCTTGGAGCTCTCCTGGCTGGGCTCGCGCCTGTGACGATGCTGACAGGATGACAGCAGGGGCGCGCAGGGGTGAATGTCAATGTGGGCGAGCGCGGTTTCCGCATGATCTGCAGCACATACAAACTCACTCACTCACAAACACACTGTAACGAGGTTAGTAGATATGGGAAGAAGGAGGCGGGAACCGGCGAACATTCAACAAAACTTTAATATAAAGTAAACAAACAAAACGAAAGTAATGCCGGCAGACCCTCGCGGACGTTTGCCGGCCACACAAACATAACAAAACATAAAATAAAGTCCAGGCCTGGTCCTCTCTCGTCTTTCATTGTAGTCGCTCCTCCTTTTATGCCTCCGGAGCTCCTCCGTGAGAGACTCGAGGCCGGCACGCCTCGCAGGTGACGCTCATTATCACTCGCGTCACCGGCCTCGCGCCGTTCCCTCACGGCTCTCGCCCGCCCTGCTCGTCACATACCCCCAACGCCCCTCGCAGGCCGGGGGGTACCTCCGAGACTGCGCTCTACTCCCCCCCGGGGCCTGTCTCGGCGGCCGCAGCACCTGGGGGTAAGGACAGACGAGACGAGAGAAAGGAGACGGAAGCAAGGGGAGCGACAGGACGAGAGAGGGGAGAGAGGAAAAAGAAAAAAAAATTCTTGGTCCGGTTCCCCGACACACTGCCGCTTGGTCCTCAGCCTGCCGAGAGGCTCTTCTTCGCGGTGCCATGCGGTGGCACTGGACGCTCGGTGGACTGCCCGATCCTCGACCGCCTCCTGGCGGCCGGCGATGGCTCCTCCGACTGAGGGCAGCCGGCAGCGAGTCCCCCGTTCCCTGCTCCTCCCCTTTATGGCGGACGGCAGCAGGCTCCGGCCCACGGCGAACGGCGGCGACTCCTCCGCTCCCTCTTGGACGGCAGCCACCCCACCTCGTCCCAGGGGCACGGCCTCGAGCTCTCCGTCCCACCTTTCACTAGGCTCCAGTACCACCGCTTCGGGCAGCCTCTCGCGGTCTTCACTCCCGCGCTGCCCGAACTCCGCAGCACCGCGATCCCCCTCAGCAGCGAGGGCTCTCCGACAGCATGTCCCTCCTTCCTCCCGGGTTTCGGCACCAATGTAACGACGTTAGTAGATATGGGAAGAAGGAGGCGGGAACCGGCGAACATTGAACGTAACTTTTAATGTAAAATAAACAAAGAACAAAACGAAAGTAATGCCGGCAGACCCTCGCGGACGTCTGCCGGCCACACAAACATAACAAAACATAAAATAAAGTCCAGGCCTGGTCCTCTCTCGTCTTTCATTGTAGTCGCTCCTCCTTTTATGCCTCCGGAGCTCCTCCGTGAGAGACTCGAGGCCGGCACGCCTCGCAGGTGACGCTCATTATCACTCGCGTCACCGGCCTCGCGCCGTTCCCTCACGGCTCTCGCCCGCCCTGCTCGTCACACACACACTCACACACAGACGTATTTAGGGTTCTCAAAGGAGTGCAGCAACATCTGGTGATAGAGAGTGAGAAGTTTGCATTTTAACAGAGAATCGACTTGGGAATTTTAAATGAGAATTCATAAGGCCTTCCCGCAAGTCAATAAGATATTATGTGGTATTGAGTTGTTAGAGTTTGAGACAAACAGCCAGCATTTTAATAGATCTAGAAACACAATGCATAACAAAATATAAACACCCTTCATACATCTGAATGGCTGCAGGCAGACACGTTGGAGGACGCAATATTACAAAGATGCAAGAATAAATCCTCAACACAGCTGTAAAATCTCCAGTATTTATTGAAACAGCCTTCCACGTGATGTAAAAGAAAACAGGACTCATCGGACCAGACGACCTTCTTCCACTGCTCCAAGGTCCAGTTTTGACTTTCGCATGCTCATTGTAGGTGCTTTCAGTGGTGGACAGGGGTCATCATAGGCACTCTGATTGGTCTGTAGCTACACAGCCAAATGCAGCAGAGTGTGATGAACTGTGTGTTGTGACATATTCCTGCCATAAACAGCATTAAAATTTTGTGTGACTTGTGCCACAGTAGACCTTCTGTTGGCTTGGACCAGATGGGATAGTATTCGTTGTCCTCATGCATCGATGAGCCTTGGGCGGCCAACACCCTGTCGCCGGTTTGTTTTGTCCCTCCTCTGACCACTGTTGGTAAATTCTCTCCACAGCTGACCGGGAGCAACCCACAAACTTTGCTGTTTCAGAAATACTCTGACCCAGTCGCCTTGCCATAACAATTTGGCCTTGCCAAAGTCATTCAGATCTTTATTTCTGCATCCAACACATTGATTGTTTGTTTACCATCTAATCTACCCACACCTTAATATGTGGCCTTGTTAGGCTCATCAAAATGATTGATCATTGATTATTGATCATGTATTGACATATTGTATTGTTTCTATATAAAATCAATACGGTGTAACGGTACACAAACATGATGGTTCGGTACGTACCTCAGCATTGAAGTCACGGTTTGGAAAACTAAACATAAAATTGCTTTTTTTTTCTTCTTTTTTTATTCAACAGTGGTTTATTGAACAAAATGTGTCTCTCTTTAAATAAATTCAATTATAATGAACATTTTCTTAAGGATAAAAAAAAGCTAATGCTGTTAACTATATACAGGGAGCATTTTCTTGCACTTTACTAAAATATTAAAGGTTACAATTAATGACAGAGCCCAAACTATTAAATTCAGTTGCTGTTTATCTTTAGATATAATAATCAACACTCAAAAAAACAAAACAAAAAAAACAAACAAACAAAAAAAAACATGTAAATTGCACATAAGGCAGGTTTTGTTGTTAACTTCTAAATCTAATTAGAAATTTATTTTTCTACTAAAAAACATTTTTTGAAATATGATCATTTACACAGTTAATGTCATTTATTTATTAAATAACATTAAATAATTAAGATGTTACTAACAGGTAAAATAAATATAATGAATATATAAGCTAATATAGTGCATATATTTAGTGAAATGCTCCTCTCTAAAGTTAATTTCTCTAGTGAACTAACATGCTGTGGACACTGAACGACTTGCCTGAGGTAAATGTAATGCCACGTCAGATATTATTCTCAAGCTGTTTTCTTTATGTCTTTCTACAGTTGAAGGACTTGAGATTACACATAAAAATAGATGCATAGATTGTCTGTTCTTCTTTTTCTTAACTTTTTCCTGCATTGCAAATAGCATTGCATTACCGCACATCCCCTTCTGGATTAGAGTGTGGATTGCCTGTGAGTGACTGTATTCGTCGTCTGACTGTATGCACCGAACTGTGATACAACTGTGTACTGTTACACCCCTAAAACTCAATCTTTAAATCAATAGTTTTATATTTATGTATCATTTTATTTCAGTTCCTCATTTGATTATTTCCCTCATTAAAGCTGTTAAGTACACAGTCGTGTCTTTTTATCCGATTTTCAAATACTTTTTGCTTGGTCATGTGTCTGAAACCTGTATGTTATTATTCAAATGAACTTATATTGGTTTCAAGATATACAAGTTCATTTTCTTCTGAGTTGAGACCATGACCTTGGTGTTGCAAGCACCACACATTTCGGTTTGACCTATTGCTGTTTCAATAAAACACTGGAGTTCTTGTAAGCTACAGCAGTGTGAAACCACAAGTTGTCTCATGGATGCAAAGTGGGTCTATGACTTGCATACAAATATGTAACCTGAAAACAATGTCGGCAAGGGCTCATATGATACAGTAACGTGTGAAGATTTGTTTTGAGCTCTGCCAAGCCGAGCGGCACTTATTATTATGAAATGACAAGAGGTTGTGGGGTACGGCTCAATCTGTTGCTGTGGCCTAGTTAGGCTGTCAAAAGATTGCCTGTAGATGTGAAGAGAGAGCCATGAATCAGGTGTACGCTTCAGCCTGGGCCCAAGGCACAAATCCAGGGTGTGCTTGAAACAGGCGGCAGCTGCCCAGTCTGGTTTTCCGACTGGCTTCCAGGCTCCAAACTATCACATCTAAAGATCTAGAACAAATTCAAATGAGAATTTGAGATCAGCAAGTGAATATTTAATGACTCCCGTTTTTGTTTCTCGGTAGAGACAGAATCATTGATGACATATAACATAACTTTTTTATTCGTTCAGTCAAGTACCCTGAATAGTTCAAGCGGATTCGAAGAACAAAATGGTGTGACGTCAATGAAAACATTTGTTTAGTACTATAAAGCTGCTTGCTTTAAAGCAATCTATATATCTATATATACTGTATAAAGTGCAATATAAATAATTATGACTTAACTGGAGTGCTGCTGCAAACTATTCGATCTTCTTTTTACCCCTAAGTAGAGCTGGACAATTAATCATTAAAAGATTGCGATCTCGATTCAAACACCCACGTGATTTTTATTACTAATGACAGTGATTCGGCTGTGTCTATTAAACTTTTGACAAGTACATTCACAGCTGTCATGGAGCCAGAGAGAGCAGTTGTCATGTATAAGTATGTGGAAACAGCTTCAGTCTTTTCAAACACACAGTATCATTATTCTGTGTTACAATAATTCAGTACTGGGATCAAAGTTTATATTTCGGATATAAACACTGAAGTCTATGGAAGCAATAAAAATAGAGTAAATCACCTTTTGAAATTAATTTGGTGCATTAAATAACGATTGTATTGATTACTTTGTTACACCAGTAGGTGGGCGAAAAGTGACTGTTAAAAACTGTTAAAAACGAAAAATTAAAAACTGAACTGACCGTTTGTCACTGAATCATTCATTTAAGAGATCCGTTTAAAAACGGTAATTCATCCAGAAATGAAGAAAGTGAATCCTTATGAATGAATCATTGAATCATTCATTCAAACTGATATTTTTAATCATTCAAATTCATTTTATTTATTTTTTTAACATTTTAACATTTTGTCAGAACCTAGTAAATGACGTTAGCTATTTTGTTTAGTTGTCTGTTCAGAATCGTGGGAGAACGTTTGAAACAAAACAAAATCATGATTCTCAATTTATCCAGAATCGTGCAGCTCTACCCCTAAGCGAAGAACAAAAAAAGAACTTCGCCTTGAGTACATCAGGGCCTTCGATCGCCAAATCGCACTCACAGGCAATGATGTAGGTTTGATTTTTGATATTGGTGATAGGCTGGCAGCATAAAAGCAGTACAATTTCTTGTCATTTAAAGCCATTTTAATAAATATGGTAGCCATCACACTCATAACTCATGAAGAGTTTTTTTTTTCTATGTCAGTATGTGCTGTAGACAATAATTACACAATTTTGAATATCTAAACCAACAATATTAGGTCTACCATTTAGCTTTCTGTAATAGAATCATAATAGAATTGAATCATAATAGAATATCTAAACCCTGCTGTACATTACTTTATTTTAATATTATAAATGAATGAATGATTCTGAACGAAAACGCCCCCGTTACCCAACTGTTGCTATAGTAACAAACTCAGCTTACACACACATTGGATTGACACACAAACCACACACACTTATTTTAGTGTTGATTTTAATTTTATGGATATTTCAGCAAATAGTTTGTTTTAAACACATCTTACTCTGTCCATGCAATAAATGCTCTGCAGTGCAGTTTTCTAGCGAAAAGAAGTTGACCAGATGGAGGCATCTCAGCTGACAGGTGTTAATGCGCACATTAGATTCAAACTTGTCTTGATGCCTTCTCCATAGACGGTCTGATAAGATATTTTGGATGTTTCGGACACAGTCCCAGAGAGCATACTGCTTATCTGTATGCATCAGTGAGCATAACCAGCACACACACAGATACATGTACTGTACTTTCTTTCCGTCCTTTTTTCTCATTTACAACACGTTCTTTTGTTCACTTACATGCTGTCTGTTGCCACAGGGGTGAACTGATGTGTCTCACACACACACACACACACACACACACACACACACACACACACACACACACACACACACATACATATACACACACCCGCAGGCTGAACACTTGCCCATAATCACACTTTACTTGCCTATGCTGTTCACATTGCATTATCATTTGTGCCAGTCATGATGCAGGGTGTCTCTCGTGAGTTTAAAATCAGTTTTTCCTCCTCTCTTAAAAAAAAAAAAAAAAAATATATATATATATATATATATATATATAATATAGGAGTTTTTTTTTTGTTGTCCAAATATGCCTATACAGGGAAGAAAAATGGTTTTGTTGTTCAGTTTGTAGTCATGCTTATTATTTAAATAATAATACATAATTGTAATAAAAATGTTTCATAATTGTTCTCAGATTTTTTTCCACAGATTTAAAGAATAAAAAATCAACATATTTTATTTTATAATTTTTTAAAAATATATTTAGATATTTATTGCCATTAAATTGTGCATGCTTGTCGTCGGAGATCTGTTGGCATCTAAACTTTGCATGATGTTGGTGTGTCGTTTGTAATATTAAAGGGGACATATCATGAAAATGATATTACGACTATAATGACTTTTTCTGCTATAATCGGGTCCCCGGTGCATCTACCAACCCAGAAAACATGAAAAAAGACAAACCAATAACTTTGTTTTGGTAAGCCTTTCTCTGCAAGCATGTGAAAAAATGAGCCGCTCAGATTTTGCTCTCCTAGTGACGTAGGAAGGGGATCTTATCATATTATTACTGCCCCTTAATCTGCACGTTTCCACACATAGCGCTGCCATTTTGTTTTCATAAGCATCAATGGTGTACTGATTCTAATGCCATGGCAAAAGATCGAGCAAAGCATGCTAACTGTTCTGTTTTAGGCTGCACAGACAAGCACAGAACACTATTTAGAGTCTTGTTAGCTTGGATACCCTGCAAGTTGACCCTGGCATGCTCGATTGCTAAAAAAAAGAATGTTTATGTCCGAGCGATATTTTGGAAAATTGTTTAGACCATTTACAGCATTTGATACTAATCATAAACTTTAGCCTGGTGTGTATGGCTCTGTTTGGCAAACATGTACGCAATGTATACTGGCCGTCCATACGGGTTTTGCACAAAAGTTTAACATGACGGCACATGTTAGTGGATGAGTTGAATCAACTCCACAGAAACTACATAAATTTATCCACTAACCATTCAGAAACGTCCAGTTTCATTCTAAAAGATGTAACTTCTTCCTGAGTCTCTCCATCAGTGTCGACTCCAGGTTTGAACAATGGACACCGTTACTGACAATCCTCATTTTGGCTGTGTGAGATTCTCCAGCTTTGTTGTTGTTGAGCAACTGAAGAGTTAAAGCTCCGCCCTCTTTTGGAAAGGGAGCCAGAAGCAGCAGCTCATTTGCATTTAAAGGGACACACAGCGTGTTTTTGCTCACGCCCAAATAGGGGCAAATTTGACAAGCGATAATAAATGATCTGTGGGGTGTTTTGAGCTGAAACTTCACAGACACATTCTGAGGACACCAGAGACATCTTTTGAAAAGGGGCATAATAGGTCCCCTTAAATACATTTCAATGTTTAATTTTAAGGACTTTTTTTTTACCTTATGAGAAACAAAGGGTTTCGTGTTAGTTCAAATCTGGTGTTCTGAAGCAAAACCAGTAGAGATCCACCGGACTGAAGTCTAGTAGCTGTCTTGTCTGTAGTACAAATGTTTATTCTACCCGCTGCACGGATACTGGTTTCTCTGAAGCTGGGTTTCCCAGCATGCACTGGGGCATGAATTATTAATATGGTTGCACTGTATGACTGTTTGCCAGTTTTATTTACACTGCTGGTGTTGATTTTGTTGTCGCGTTTCGTAACTTGTCTTGTGGAGTCAGGATGTTTGTTTCTCTAGTAACACTCGGTTGTTACCCTTGTCATGGCTCATGGACCAAGTCTTGAGGTCTGTGTGTAACGAGGAATAGTATTTCAAGTGCTTATTTGCTTATTTAAGACAACAAGCACTGTTTTTCTTTTTTTTTTCTTTTTTTTGTAGAAAACATGAAATGAAGCATGTAATATTGAACAGTTTAGTGTCATGCACACTTTTAGGAGATGATCTAAATAGGCGATTATAATGATGGCACCTCAAGTCATGGCCACCTCATGTTCAGTAAATACGTTTAAATAATTATGAATTCAGTTCAAGAAAAGCCATTTAAAATGTTGCTTCATTTTTTAGCCCTCATTTACCCATTTAGATGCTGAGTGAGACATTTAAAAACTGCTATTGCAACATTCTGCATACTAATGTTACAACGTGAACGTGCATAATCTGGCTTTGCATCTTGGCACTTGTTTTGTTGTGGTCTGGCTCATCCTAAAAAGCAGACCCTCTGAAATTTGACTCTATACGGTCGCTCAATAAATCACAGTAATGTGAGCGGAATGAAGAATACAGCTTTTTTTTCTCTATAAGATCTTGTTGGATGCTGGGAGTTGAGTGTTAACATCTTGATTAACCATAATGGAAATGCAATTTACATGCACAACAGAAGAAGACCAGCTGTTCTTGTGCCTGTCTTGAGATTCTAACAGTTCTGAGCTCTGGGAAAAGCTCTTCTGAATTTGAATGTGATAATACAAGGTCATATGGCTTTTTTTGCTTTTTTTGTTTGTGATCTGAAAACACTGTATTTGAAATCTGTAACTCTGGCATTGGTTATTGGTTAGAATTGAAAAGGTAGTATTTAACGAAACCAATATGTAAATAATGTATATCATTCTTTGTTTTTCAGTAGTACTTATTCATATTTCATTGCAAATTATATGGCTCTCAAAAGGATGTTTAACAACATTTCACAATGTTCAAACATTTAATTGGGATGCTCTAATAATAGCCTTACAATTAACACTCTTCTTTTGAGAACTAATACCAGCCCTAACCTGGATCATCTACTATGTTATAACAGAATGCATTACTCTCTAAGGGCTTTGTTAAATTCTAATTAAAACATGCAACCTGCAAAACTGGATGAATAAGAAGCAATGCTCTGTCCAACAGAGACATTGTCATCAGATTACAGAGTATGTCCATGTGCACCTAATCAATATTTATTCCATATTTGTCCTTGAAATATCTGAAATCCTTCAATGCCCAGCTCAATTCTGATTGTGTTTGTCTTGCGTGTGTGTTGGAAATTCCAGGACATCATCCGCATGGAGCCTGACTAAACTTTCATTTGAACACTCATAAAAATGCAATAGGCTAGCAAAACCAAAGCAAATCCTTGGTTGGCTTTATGTGTACATTTGACCATGAAGCACTGAGACATTCATGAGACATTCCCTCTCATAAACCATGGATATAAAAACATCAGTAATACATACTGTAGCTAGCACCCTGTCTTTCTCTAGCAGGTTGTATGTTATTCTTCTCTAGTCATTTGTGGTGAGAAAGAAGCACTGTGAGCAAATAATTTGTTCTTACCTTTCCATCACCTTCCCAGAGTTGTATAAGAGATCTCTCAGTCTGTCACTTGCTGTAAGGTTTTATAACACTTATTACAAAGCTAATTTCATTATTATATGCTGGAATGAAAAACCTTGTCACGCCTGCTAACAGATGATGGCAGGCCAACACCTGTTCATGTATTCTTGTTCAGTAATCCATGTCGAAACTGAGTGTTAATGCATGCTGTGATTAAGGCAAAAGGAAAACATGCCAAATACAAACTCAGAAATTCATGAGAACTTTTCAATGAAATTGCTATCCCAATAACTAATAATAAAAAAAGGAGACTTTTTTTTTTTGTTAAAATTTTTCAGTGGGACCCAGTATATTTTGCACTTTATAAAAATTATGCAACCCACACTCTTAGAAGAAAAGGTTCTATATAGAACCTTAAGGGTTCTGCCAGGCACTTAATGTTTTAAGTTATAATTAATGTTGTCATTTGTCAATTCATTTATTTTGATTAAATGTTATGAATTAAACTGCACATAAGCATACTTTAACACTAGAAAAAATTGAAATAATCCATTAAACATGAAAGTATTATGCAATCATTTGCCCTAGAACCAGTTTTTACAAGATGTAATGTAAGTCTAAGGTGTCCCCTGGATGTGTCTGTGAAGTTTCAGCTCAAAATACCCCATAGATTTTTTTTTAAATTAATTTTTTTTAACTGCCTATTTTGGGGCATCATTAACTACGCACCGATTCAGGCTGCGGCCCCTTTAAATCACGCGCTCCCTGCCCCCCGAGCTCTCGACTATAATACAGTGCATAAACAAAGTTCACACAGCTAATATAACCCTCAAATGGATCTTTACAAGATGTTCCTCATGTATGCTGCATGCATGCGGCAGATCATGTGAGTATGGTATTTGGATGTTTACATTTGATTCTGAATGAGTTTGAGGCTATATGCTCTGGGGCTAAAGCTAACATTACACACTGTTGGAGAGATTTATAAAGAATGAAGTTGTGTTTATGAATTATACAGACAGCAAGTGTTTAATAATGAAAATAACGACAGTCTTGTCTCCGTGAATACAGTAAGAAACGATGGTAACTTTTACCACATTTAACAGTACATTAGCAACATGCTAACAAAACATTTCTAAAGACAATTTACAAATATCAATAAAAATATCATGATATCATGGATCATGTCAGTTATTATTGTTCCATCTGCCATTTTTCGCTATTGTTCTTTCTTGCTTAACTAGTCTGATGATTCAGCTGTGCAGCTCCAGACATTAATAAGGAACAAGAAGGAGGAAACAATGGAGTTTGAGACTCACTGTATGTCATTTCCATGAACTGAACTCTTGTTATTCAACTATGCCAAGGTAAATTCAATTTTTGATTCTAGGGCACCTTTAAAATGTATCCTTTTATAGAACCTTATTGACATAAAGGGTTCTATAGACCTTATGTAGCCCTGCCTCTTTTTAGCACTGCGCTCATTGTCTTTTGACTTCCAGTTTGTATTTCCACAGCAATCTTACATATTTATGAATGAACTGTTCGTTTTAAAATCATGCTAGTCTACTGACATTAAGAAATCTGCCTCAAACACTATAATGCTCATGATAACTTTTGTTAACTCTACAGTAAGTAAATCCACTTCACCAGCTAATTATTCTTTGACAGCGATGCATAGGAATATACAGGGTTATCGCAAAACGGAAATACAAAGACAAAATTCTCAACGTGGCTGCGTGCACGTTTCTCTGGCACATAAGGTCTATATGAGTCAAAATTATTTAGAACAGGATCTGCATTTTTATGGGGTTAAATAAAATATTTTTTTTGTTATAATAGACAATAAAAACAACTTTGTGTGAGAGTCCTCTAATTTGACTCTCATACGGTATGCTGATGTAATAAATTATAAACTTGACATTAATTTAAAAGATAAATGCAATTATCAAAGTTTGATCCAATTTTCCAATAAAAGATAATACATTTTTACATGATTTGTTACATTTAATTACCCTTAGCCAATTTTGAGGAACCCACTGAACCTATTAAACATGAAAATGCCACAAGATTAGACTGTGCTGAGAAATGATATTGTGTAATTGTCCTAGTTCAGTTTAGTTTACTCCCACATGTAGAAGTTACTCAGACTGATTAGCCCAAGTCTTAGTTGCAGGTGAGCGATTAGTGGTTGATCCAGGGGAGCCCTGGTTGCTTTGGCCTTTGCAATCTTATCTTAACCTTGGACAATCAGACAAGCGCTCCACAATTTAAACTGTCATTGAAAACAAGGACATTGTCACAGGGGGCTGTGTAGAATCTAGATTCAACAACTTGCAGGCCTTGTGGGGCTTGGACAAAAGAGGCCTTGCATATAAATTGGGTAAAAGACAGTCTTGTGCCTTGGAATAAGAATCCTGTGATCTCATATCCAATGCAAATACTGGCATTTCATAAGTTCAGTTCTTCAACAATGCCTTGAACTTACTGGTGTAGTGTAGAGGGTGTCGGCAACTGAAGACAGAGAAAAGGGAAAGAGAAAGTTTGTGGGAGTTGAGTTGTGGTTAAATTTTTTTCTATTAATATTCAACGTGTAGGAATAAAGCACATGAAACAGGCTCAGCACGGATGCTTAAGTGCCGCCTGTCAATCCACCAGCTCAGCCCCTCGTGTATGGCTTTTCTCTCTGTATGTGGAGATGACAAAAACCACCCACGTTACCAACTGAATCCTTTTGAACATGTGAATGACAAGTGATAAAGAAGCTCAGAAGATCAACATTTAAGGCTGAGAGTCAACAGGAAGGGAATATTTGATTGTTTGTAGAGAAAGTTGTCTCCCTCAGTCCCTAAAACTTATTTCTTCTCCACTTTGACTCTTCTCGTGTTGATGTTTAACAGCATTTCCGTGAAGTGCTTCTTGGATTGGCTTTATTAAATTCCCTCAACAGGAAGGTCAGACAGGCATGAATAATCAGCTGTGTCACAGGAAGGTCTCACAGTTTCTGCTTTGCAAATATTGTTCTTTATCAAGTGAATGTCATTTAAAAGGTCTAATTTTGTTGTTGGCTTCTGCCAAAAAGTTTGGTTTCATGCCATATTTTTAATATCTCATTATTGCACTTTCTTGGAAACAAGGGATGGCAAAAAAACAGCAATTAAAATGAGGGCAAAGCAGAGGAAATTGATGCTTTGAAAATGAAATGAGGCTCTTGAAATGGAAAAAAATGTAATGATGTGCAAAGAATAACTATTCTACGGCCAGCGTTATCCTGATACGTTCTCCGGTATTCATAAAAAGAGAATGAGTTTCAGTTTCTTCATCTACTCACTGACCCCACATAATGAGTTTCTTTTGAATGAGATTTCCCTGATTAAAACTGAAAGAGACTTCTGTCAAACAAAATATAACAAAATTACATTTGGACATTTATTGTAATTTGATCACTGAAGAGACCTTCTGCTGATATAGTGTGTAATACCGTAAGAATCTTTAGCTAGAACTCATAAGCGGTGCAAAATAAATCTCAATGTTTTATGCTCTTGATTTATTCGATCCTGATAAGGTTTCAAACCTGGAGGTTTTAAATGAAGAAATCCATAGGATTTCATTAGGTTTAATGAAAGTAATAAAGATTTGCAAAAGGTGTTCGTATTGAGAGGCTTTGATTTCACGAGTCACTCTGGGCTTGCGTAATGCAAATACGATCCATAATGTTCCTTAGGCCGCTGTTTAAAGCAGACAGCGCAGAGCCTGCTAACATAACAGTGTAAATCCTATTAACCTAATGGATAGGACCAATAATGCAGCGTAACCTCCAACGCAACCTGATTAGCACAGATGTTGTATTTGCAGGGATTTGCCAAACTGGCTGTCTATGGTTGGCCCCTGCTAGGTAAAGCCTATAAGCTTCTTTATTTCCACCCCAGAATTGTGTAGTTTAGCATTGCGGGAGCTTTAAAGGTGAATGGGAATGACGTGCTTCTAAGTAGCAATTTACAGTTACGTCGCAACCCTGCAGGACACAGACCATGATCAAAACAAAAGGTCTTTCTGGGTCCAAAGTAGATTTATGGAGAACTTTGTCTGTCTTTATTGCTGCAGTGTGGATTCTCTGTGTTCTAATTGGTCTATAACTTATAATGTTAATGTAAGAACACAAGGAAAGCAATGATCCTGCTGCATCAATGCATCAAGAGAATAATCCTGAGCTACAGACTTAAAAAAACGGAAGTGCTGCAAACTACTGTCCCTGGAGTCGCAAAATGCCAAGCATCCAGTCCTGCTTAGCCATCTATCTGCATTCCCCAGACACTCTTAGTACATTGAGCTAACACTCACTTATGTGATTGAAACCGTGTTGTCACTGCTGCACTGAATTCATGTTGCAAAGAAACTGAATGAAAAGTTTTATGTGATGGAAGTGGGTCCATTGTAATGTCTGTTTATCTCTGTTTAGCAACTGGCACTTTCCACAAGTACTGTAGGGTACAGGGGCCTACAACTCTTGAGAACTCTTTAAAAAAAGTTGTTTCTTTTTGGAACGAGATGCACAGAAAGAGGCTGATTGCCAAACTCAGGAAGTCGAATTAAATAATACATGAGCCAATGAATAGAAAATAATTTTTGCAACCATGTTACCAAAATATGAGTTTCGAGTAATGCTTTAGTTTAGTTTAGGATCCAAATCTCACTATTAACTTGTTCCTTATTAGCATGCATATTACTAGGATATTAGCTGTTTATTAGTACTTATAAAGCACATATTAAAGGCACACTATGTAATTTTTCACCACTAGAGGTCACCTATTCAAAACAAAGGCGTAGCTTGATGATGCCTTGATTTCGCTGAAGGTGTTGTCTTCACGTCTACAGCCATGTGGAAATGAATCAGGATGGGACTTGGGCAGAAATCATGTTCATGGATGAGAATATTAATATTAATATAACTGTAGTTTGAAGCAGAGCAGGGCCGAGTGCTGTGAGAGCAGAAACAAGGCCGCTGGAGCGATTGCTAATGAGAGACGAGTGTGAGAAACGTCTCAAGAGCAGCGGAGCTTTTATTATGCCGCAGTTGCAATTTCGGTCATGCGTATGTGGGGAAAAGCAGAGCTGTTTTATCATATTAGATACATTTGTATGTTGAAAGTTGTTATAGTGTTACTCTGCATTCACCCGGCGGCTGCTATGAGACACTTGTTGCACACTGCAGTAAGCTAGATCTATATTAGGCATGGTAAAACATGGTATTCTCAGTAAATCAAGAAAAAAAAGGTTTAAACACTAAGGGCCCTATTTTAACGATCTAAACGCAAAGTGTAAAGCACACGGCGCAGGTGCACTCAGGGCGTGTCCAAATCCACTTTTGCTATTTTAACGACGGAAAAACGGTCCGTGCGCCGGGGCGCATTTTTGAAATGGGTTGTCTATATTCCCTTAATGAGTAATAGGCGTAACGTTCAATAAACCAATCAGAGTGTCATCTCCCATTCCCTTTAAGAGCGAGATACGCTCGCGCCATGGTGGATTGCTACAATTAGTTACATGGCGGAATTTGTTGGCGGAAAAGTTGAACGCTTTTCAAGCGAAGAAACCGATCTGCTTAAGTTAAAGCGGGCTTGCAAATGCAGGCTTTCAAATTGCTCCGCGCGATGAGTCAGTTAATATATATGTGTGTGTATTGGCACGATTGTTCAATTAATTAGCCAATTTCGTTCATCATTATAAGTAGTAATAGGCTGAATTGAAAATAGGTAGCCTAATTCTAATACACGCAATGACTATTCATCATTACATTTTTATATTTATGTAGCCTACACAATAATATTCTTTTACACTGTAATCCTTTTGTTTTTAATATTTGGCATGTTTGTGTGATGCGTATCCCTGTGTGTAATAAGCAAAGTCGACACGAACTGTTGACGCGCCCAGAGGCGCAGTTTCTACCAACGCGCTCTAACAAATAAATATTGTGCCATTGACTTTAGACTTTAGACCAGGTTTGAGTTGGTCTATGGCGCAGTCTGTTTTCAGCTCCTTAAAATAGCAATGCGCCAGCAATGCACCTGAACACACCTCTTTTTTACACCAGTACGCCCATGGGCGCACCAAATGGTGCAAATGCATTTACTAATTTAAGGACGTGGCGCTGAATGGGAAAATGCAAACGGCGCCAGACGCAAACTAGCAAACATACTTGCGCTGCGCCTTGCATCGCATTGCGCCGGGTGTATTATAGGGCCCTGAGACTTACTGTGTTAAGCTATATAACATGATTCGTTTTCTGTCAATGAATGTATCCAAACAATTGCTCACCTGTCTAATAAAACACATAATATATTAAAGTGTTGTTAGTGTTTCCATGGTTTCTCCAAAATAAACCCGGAAACCGAGGGTAACGCGGATGTGATGTCATTGATAGGCTACACACGGACACTTATTTCTCTGGATTTTTATCACTCTTTGAAACATTTGGGATACTGTAAGTACACAAGTCAACAAAATATATAACATTGTTCTAGCGGATTTTGGATATTTTAATCCAAAAATCTTACATATTGTGGCTTTAATGCCTATAATAACTATATTCTACATCCCTTAATTCTACCCAATTCCTAAACTTAACAACTACCTTACTAACTATTAATCAGCAGTAATTAGGAGCAATAGGCAATCGTCATATTTAATATTTATTTAATAGTGAGAATTGGACCCTAATATCAAGTGTGGGAGTTTTGTTTTGTTTTATTAGCAAATTTTATTTTCTAACTAGTTAAACGTATATAATTATACAAACAAACACATTCATTTCTTTAATAACTTGGGCAATAAGGTTGAATGGTTGACCTTGAGGAATGAAATCAACACTACAATTGAAATAAAAATGAAAATATTTACGGAAAGTGCCAACTGGTTGTGATAGCAGAATTAATTACCTGCAATAATCACTTAATGATTTCATCTTATTTTCTTTTTTATTTAAAGGGCTTGTTCAGATCCAGGGAATCAGATCCTTGATTCAGTTATAAGTACACAGTTCAGTATAACTGTGCAGATATATCTTGAGGACAGTATAACAATATGTCCAGCTTCATTCAACCATGAACTATCATTCTTGACCAGACTCTGCAGCAACATTCCTGGGAGATCTGTGTGACCGAATGTTTGCTTCGGTCTCTGAATCATTTTTTTTTTCTGTGGGCTGCATAGGAGACCTATAAAAAAAGAGAAAGAAATACAACTAGAACTCCATGTTGCTATCTATCCCTTTGCCTCAAGGTCTGGCTAGTGAGCAAACAGGCGGACATATGTGTTCCTTGGCAGGGGGTTCGGAAAGGTTGGCGCACGCCAGTTTCCGCTCCAGTAGGGGACTCTACTCAGGTGTTCCCTACAGAAAGAAGGACGCTACAGGAGAAGTCATGCCACTGTCAGCCCATGGGAGGGTAATCAGGAAGTACTGTGAGCTGCAATCAGCACTGATGTGTGGTGTCCACAGGAGTGCCTGCTTTGCCTGCCACGTGCAGCTTGCACATATGCTTGCACATAGGCTTCTTCCAAAAACCATATAAAAGCATACTGACCCCAAACTTTTGAATGGCGGTGTACAGTATATATGTCATTAGTTTCTCACCCTAATGTTATTCCAAACCCTTTTGCCGTTTTTTGAACACGAAAGGAGCTTCCATGCAACAAATGTTTATAATGTCTGTCTATGTGACTTTGGCTGCATATTCCAAATCTTCTGAAGCTATACAATAGCTTTGTGTGATGAACTTTGCCCGAATTTATCCATCACTCTTAAAAATAACTGTTCCATAAGGGTTTTTTTTTTGCAGCGATGCCACAGAAGAACCATTTTTGGTTCCCCAAAGAATCTTTCAGTGAAGAGTTATTAAAAGTAACAATTTTTCTTAGTGTGAAGAACATTTTAATAATCTAAAGAACCTTAATTGCAATGGAAAGGTTTCATGGATGTTAAAGGATCTTCATGGAACCATTGACACCAATAAAGAACCTTAGTATTTAAGAGTGATTATTTACTGAAAATCTTCACCAGGTTGGACATCATGCCATTTGATCATAATATATACAAGAACCTGTGACATTCAATCATATAGACATCCAGCCTGCACCATAAACACCATATTTAAGAGCTGTTCTCAAGCCAAAGCTGTCATATGTCTTGAGAAGACCTGGAATATAGTGCACAAGCCAAATGGACTGATTTATGGAGCTAAAGATTCTCTACAAAAATGTTCAGTGAAAATATAACGGCATATGGGCATTTGATACTAAGTGACATAATGAGAATGACATTGATTGATTGGGGTGAAATATTTCTCTTTTTTTTTCTTCAATTTACCTCTTTTTTTTTATCTCTTTTGGTGCTGTTCTAGTGAGACTGATGTATTTGTTGTCCTACAGTGATTGACAAGGATCTCTGAATTAGTGGGTAACCGCCTATCAATGCCCTCCCCTTCTGGGAAGTCTGAGCCACCCATTTTGTGTGAGCATTCCGGCCTCAAATTTAATGTGACAGTGAGCTCCCACAGGCTTATTGATTAGATCGACCCTTAAGGTACTCTGAGTACATATTTATATTTCAGGGAGCTGCTGTCTCCGTGAATTTTGTCAAGAATGACTGGCAGATGAAGAAGCCCATTCCTTTGGGTGATCATTTGACAGTCATATCTCACCTATGACTTCCTAAAGGAACTGTGTAACTGTGTACTGTGTCTGCAATTTCAGTTTTCAAGACAACACACATTTTGTACCTACAGTATAAACTAAAGGTCCAACACTTTCATGGCAATTCGTAACAGTTTTACGTTTTGGCGAATTGGTGGCAAATTCATATTTCAATACAACTTGTACAATCTGCCCAACTGAGGGTTAGGGTTAGGGGAGGACCTTCATGCTTAGTTTTTTCTAAAAATGTTTCATACAACTGAAATCATACAAATCCATACGAATTTGACAACAAATTTGCCAAAACTTAAAGTATTAGTTCACTTCAGAATTCAAATTTCCTGATAATTTACTCACCCCATGTCATTCAAGATATGTCTTTCGTTCTTCAGTCGAAAAGAAATTAAGGTTTTTAAGGAAAACATTCCAGGATTTTTCTCCATATAATGGACTTCACTGGGGTACAACGGGTTGAAGGTCCAAATTGCAGTTTCAATATGGTTTCATAGGGCTCTACACGATCCCAGCCGAGGAATAGGGATCAAAAAGGATTGGCCATTTTCTAAAAAAAATAAATAAATTATATACTTTTAACCACAAATGCTTGTCTTGCACTGCTCTATGATGCGGCACGCATTATGTTAATATGTTGGAAAGGTCATGCGTGACGTAGGTGGAGGTACGGATCAAGTGTTTACAAAGCGAACAAGCGAAGACTAAGTCAAATGCCCTTTACAAAACAAAAAGGTAAAATGGCAATGTCAGACGATTTTAAAGCTTGGAGGATAAAATGAGATGGAGTTTTTCACCCTACCGCAGTACTTCCGCCTGTCACGCCTGACCTTTCCAATGTGATTACGTAATGCGTGGCAAATCGCAGAGTAGTGCAAGACGCCCATTTTGTGGTTAAAAAGTATGTCAATTTTTATTTATTTTTTTTAGAAAATGACTGATTGTTTCACTAGATAAGACTCTTATTCCTCGTCTGGGATCGTCTTTGAAGCTGCACTGAAACTGACATTTGGACCTTCAACCTGCTGAACCCCAGTGAAGTCAACTATATGGAGAAAAATCCTGGAATGTTTTCCTCAAAAACCTTAATTTCTTTTCAACTGAAGAAAGACAGACATGAACATCTTGGATGACATGGGGGTGAGTAAATGATCAGGAAATTTTCATTCTGAAGTGAACTAATCCTTTAAGTTACGTTTCTCCTAAGATCGGGTTGTAAATATCTGATTGTTTGCGGTTTCAGTACCTAGCATGCTGGACCCGTGACAAAACTGGCATATCATGACTGTCTTAATCAGCTTAACCTCCGACAGCACCTACTCAAATCTCCCAGCGTGTTATGCATGCTTCCATCCTAAAACCTTCTGATCTTTGTTACCTCACTGGAAGTTGTCAACCTGCCAGTGGAAACTTGGCATAAAGTGTCTCTACTGATGGTTTGTGAGCTTTTTTGTGTGCGTTTGTGATTGGTTTTACGGCTGTGGAATGAGATGATTTATATAGATGTATTTGTGCATCTGAGAGGAGGCTCTCTAATCCCAAAATGATTGTCTTCCTTTGTTTTTCGTACAATCCATTAGCTTCCCCCAGTTTGAAAATTAGATTTAACATGCCATAGCCTTCAGCAAGGTCTTGGTGTTATCTCCTTATAAGAAAACCAATCTTGGCTGCCCTGTTCCAAACATTATCAGACTTTTGTTGCATTACGAAGAACCATACAGGTGCTACAACCTGTACAATTGTCTCAAAAAAAAAAAAAAAAAGAACAATTCTCTGTTGTTTCCTCTCTAATGTGATTTTTAAGAGACATTTTACTCGCAGAAGCCATGATATTCTTTGAGTTTAAGTAAGAGGCAAATCAAATGACTAAAAGGATTCTTTGCCTTACAGGTATCAGATTTAATTTCAGCCGCTTTCCTTCAGTAATATCTTTCACATTTGTACCGCATTGAATTTAGTCTCGCTTTCTAATGATGGGGTTGCTAAGACCGTACGGCTTCAGATCTTACTAATGTGTTGGTTGTTGCATTTGGGTCAGACTTGGAGGTCATGATTCAATTTGGATATTTAGCCAGAGTAAGAAAAGACCCGCCTACACTATCCAAGGCACTGCGGGATGCTGTTATGTAGTCTTGCTTATGACAGAGCTACAGCACTGATAACTGCATGCTGACCCAGAAATGTGCAGGGTCATAAACACAACTGCAGCTGTGTGTCACAATCTCTGAGGGCCATGGTTCCAACGTGATGACAATTATTCCAGCCGCTGTAGCATCCGCAAATACGACCTTTGAATCATATCACCTACACGCCCGTGTTGATAACACGCAGCACCTCATCAATGATGACACACGCTTTGTCCTCAAAATGGACGGTTGAGAGCCAGAGTTCAACGCTAGTAGTGGAGAGAAAGCCGCACGTAGGTCGATGACTAAATTTACACGGCCCCATTGCCATGGGAACTCATCCACTCTTTCACTGACCTAGATAGGCGTATGTGGTCAAATACTAACCCACGGACCTAGTCAGCAGCATGACATAAAAATAAAAATGCACAAATAGGCAAATATTTAGGAATATTTTAGTCATTCTTTTGGTGGATTTACATTTGAGCTCATCAATGTCAATATGCATTGCATACTGGCTTCTGTACAACAAGCATTAGGCCTACCACACAAGCAATCATCACTGACTATACTGTAGCATTGCTGTAGGATTATCGCAACAGAAGGTATAGAGCTTTGCATTCCTCGCTTCCACATCCACAGCTTTGCAACATTAGTCACAGTTAGCTGCGGGAACAGCTGTTGCCTCTGAGCCTTCAGGTCCCTTCGACAGAACTAAATAAAACCCACTCACACGGAGTCCATCTTTAAGACTCGTCTTGGTCGTGATGGTCCTCGAGGCTCCATCTCAAACCCATAAATGTCAGTCTGAAGAGGTGAGCGTGAGCCTGGAGGCAGGGACTGACACAGTTCTGGTGTCTGATTGGATGCGGTGGAGAGAAGCCCGTAAATGACCTATTACTGACAGCGTTCGGAGACACGATCCGAGGCCGAGCCTGATGCTGTCATAATTATGATTCTGGAGAGGCTCTGGTGAAGTGAGAGAAATGATGATATCAATAGACTAAGGCTTGACTAAATGAAGAGGATGAGGATGCACTGCAGGTGAATTCTAGACAAGCTGGGTCGATGGTGGAGAGGACGTTTTCTCAATTGCATTAGTCTACAGCACTCTAGGTGGTGTATGTTTAATTCATCATTTTTCTTGTAGTCCGTTGCAGTCTTATTAGGGCTGTGAAACCTGTACTTGTTTTGGACGCTTTGTTTTAGTTTCAGAGCAGGGAAATTAATTAGATTAGGTTAAAAATCTAGCTTTTGACTCTCTGCCCATTTCTGCCAAATAAGAAAAAAATGCTTTGGTAAGTTATAATTATGAAAATTTTGAGATACTAACTCATTATTATGAGATAAAAAGTCAAATTTGACATGCAGTACTAAGTCATGATTATGAGATAAAGTCAGAATTATGATGTAAAAAGGTGAAGGTTAGAATGGTGATTTTTTTTTTTTTTTCCCTATGTGCCGAAAATGGGCTTTCATACTTCTAATGTAAAACAAATGATACTTTTGAAACTTCATTTTCAATCCAACATACTGTATTTCAAATCCTGTTTAGTAGTAGCCTACTGTTTTTGACTGCGATATTTAGACCAACATGATTATTGCAAGTGAAAAACATAATAATAACTGTAATAATGATCCATCCATATGGGTTAGCATGTCACTTTCACCTTCTGTTTTTTCACTAATTCAAAGACAGTTACTATTTTTGTTAATTAAATTTAATTAAACATGGTTGAATAAATGACTCAATGACTCACTCAGATAACTGTAGCCACCTATTGGCCTAACAATGTAACTTGCAGAAAGAATCACTGAAAATCACTGAAAAATCACTAATAAATGTACAGTTTACCTGGAACACACCAAACATTTCAATAGTTTTAATCAAACTGGGGTCATTTCGCCAACTGAGGATTAGGTTTAGGGGTGGCCCTTCATGCTTACTTTTTTCAAAAAATTACCAAGTGCTTTGGTAAGTTATAATTATGAAATAAAAAGTCAAATTTGACATACAGTACTAAGTAATAATTCTGAGATAAAAAGTCAGAATTATGATGTAACATGTCAAAATGTTGAGTTTATTTTCTTATTGAAAATGGGCTTACATACTTCTAATGTAAAACAACGGATACATGTTGAAACTTCATTTCAAATCCAACAAAATTTCCATGGAATGTTCCATGTTTGTCACATGGAAATGACATACAGTGAGTCTCAAACTCCATTGTTTCCTCCTTCTTATATAAATCTCATTTGTTTAAAAGACCTCTGAAGAACAGGCGAATCTCAACATAACACTGACTGTTACGTAACAGTCGGGATCATTAATATGTATGACCCCAATATTTGCATATGCCAGCCCATGTTCAAGGCATTACACAAGGGCAGCCAGTATTAACGTCTGGATCTGTGCACAGCTGAATCATCAGACTAGATAAGCAAGCAAGGACAATAGTGAAAAATGGCAGATGGAGCGATAATAACTGACATGATCCATGATTACATGATATTTTTAGTGATATTTGTAAACTGTCTTTCTAAATGTTTTGTTAGCATGTTGCTAATGTACTGTTAAATGTGGTTAAAGTTACCATCGTTTCTTACTGTATTCACGGAGACAAGAGCCGTCGCTATTTTCATTTTTAAACACTTGCAGTCTGTATAATTCATAAACACAACTTCATTCTTTATAAATCTCTCCAACAGTGTAGCATTAGCCGTTAGCCGCAGAGCACCATCAAACTCATTCAGAATCAAATGTTAACATCCAAATAAACACTGTACTTACGTGATTAGACATGCTGCATGACGAACACTTTGTAAAGATCCATTTTGAGGGTTATATTAGCTGTGTCAACTTTGTTTATGGTGTTCAAGGCAAGCGCGAGCTCTGGGGGCGGGGAGGAGCGTGAGCATTTAAAGGGGCCGCAGCATGAATAGGTGCATAGTTAATGATGCCCCAAAATAGGCAGTTTAAAAAAATTAATTAAAAAAAAAATCTATGGGGTATTTTGAGCTGCAACTTCACAGACACATTCAGGGGACACCTTAGACTTATATTACATCTTGTAAAAAAACGTTCGATGGCACCTTTAAATTGTCTCCTAAGACTGGGGTGTAAAAATCTGATTGTTTGTTGTTTCAGTACCTATGCTGGACCCGAGACAAAACTGCCATCTCAGGACCATCAGATTTTAACTTGTCGCCACCTACTTGCATAGCAAAAAGAACCACTGAAAAATCCCTACAACTAAAAAAAACATTAACAATCTACCTGGAACACGCAGAACATTTCAGTGAATTGGGGTCATTTGGATTAATTGGCTGTTTTTCAGGTTGTTCAGCATAAGGGCTATCTAGAGAGAAACAACTTTTACAATAGTCCAGCAATGGTCTGAATCAATTCGTTTTATATTTCACACAACACACACACACACACAAAAAGAACAAAAAGCAGTACAGCTGCGCTATCATGGAAATCAGCAGGGATGCAATCCAAAAAATAATAAATTCCACTGATTTCACTGATGACTTATGGTGGCTGTGTGAGCTTCTGCTTCCGTGCATTGATGAGAGGTGATCTAAATGAGTCAGAGCATGTGTTCTCCCCTCTAAATCACAATGGACTGATGAGCTGAATAAGAATTGAAAACAACAGCATGATTTGTTGAGGACCTAACATAGCATTATTTGCAATTAACATTGAATCGAAGTGAATTTACCTTGTTGGCATTTTTATTTTTCCTTCCTGTGGCCTCCATTTTGCCTTCAGATTTTTCCTTATTCCAAGTTGGTTCTTTTGCGGCTAGTCACAGCTTGACTGCTGTTTAGATATTGACTACCTGTCTGCCATGGACTTACCAATCTCATGTTCTGCTGCGAACTGCCCAGCTTATATCACATTACACGCTGACAACAGAGATGTTAAGGGCCAAACTCTGGTTGCATGCAGGTGTGAGCCAGATAATATGAGGTAAAAAGAGGTCTGTCACCTCAATCCTTCAAAACATTGTAAAGATCTGTCAAAACAAGCCTGAATCCTGCAAATGGTGTCAGGTCAAATTCAAACTCAGTGACATTTTGTGTCTCTAGTCTTCTCTGTAACCTATATCATTTGACTGTATTCCAGAGTAGTCAGGTTCATTAACTAATTTTCATTATTAGTTATTTTAATAAAGAAGCGTTCGAGGGCACTTACATAATAGATTGAACCAATATATTGTTAGCTGTCAGGTAAGCCATTTTAAAGAGACTTTTATATGCTATTTTGAGAGTATTTTTTGGATGGCAATGCTGCAGGAACATGCAACAAATTAAACAAATTAACTTGGTAAATGAGTTCATTCCTCTTTCTTAAAAAACAATGGCATTTTTATTCTATTATTAATCATTAACATTCATCCAAGCACTGGAATCGCATACAGTACAGCAAATTTAAACGATATTGAATGTACAATTAACCATCTCTCCTTTATGCTCATGTGATAATAAATTGTATCCTGTTCCATGCAGTTTTTCTAACCCATTAAACATTTCACAAGGATGAGATTTAGTGTTAATTGGATTTTTCAGTAACCTTTATACAGTAAAAAAAGAGGAAGTATCTTACTAAATCAAGATAGACAATTCACCCTATTAAAACAGGCCACCCCAGAGGCCTACCATAATAAATAACTCACAAGCAGATATTTTTGCCAATAGAATTTGTGATTAGTTACTACATAATTGATTTAGTCTTCCCTCTCACAGTGACATTAATTGGCTGTTTGTCTAAATCAGGCTAAATCTCATTTCCCCAACTCTTTTATTTGTTATTTTGGTCTTACTGCCTTCCCCCCCCCCCCCCCCCCCCACATTTTTCTGATGTACTTTCAATTGCAGCAGTATATATGTTCAGAATGCATAGATGACCTACTTCAACATTTGCCAAAATAAACAGTATACAAGCACATTTACTTGTATACTCCAGTGCTATTTCCCACAATGCAGTGTGTTCGACTTGACCTTCAATTTCCAGTGTGACAAATGTTTTTTTGACTCATTATTTTTTTGGATTGCCAAAAGTTAATAACCAAAATTGGGTTAAAGAGCCAAATTAACTTTTTATTATTATTATTATTATTATTATTATTATTATTATTTCCAAGATGATAACATACGGTGAAATTAAACATGTAGTGTGTGTGAGAGTTTGTTGTGTAATAATGCCTATTATTATTTTACTTTTAGTAGGATAGGCAGTGTATAATATGGTATATACCACAAAGTGCTTAAGCTCTTATTGTGGCCACAGAGCTCTTTGAAAGGGAAACTGAGGGCAGAAATAAATGAAATGGTCATTACTGGAGAGCTTTTATCCTATCAGCCTCTTTTCATTTGCTTTAGATTTGGGTCCCTCTTGCCCTCTATTCTTTACTGTATCTTTTATCTGATTCCCTTCTCATTCTAATGTATTTATCTGGGCCTTTCGGGCTGCTCCTGTTGAGTATACTCTACCTTATTTGGTCCACGTCTTTCAATGCTCTCCCAGGATTGTGTCTCTTTAATTGGGACGCCGAGTTAATTATTCTCTTGCCCACTGTTGGCAGGGAAACTGCAGCTTGTCTGGATATGGTACAGCACCTGGCACTTAGTCTTGAGAACTCATCAAAGGGGATTATCAAGGAAGGGTGTTAACTTCTCAGGCCATTTATGAGAAAGAAATAAGCAATTATAGATTATGTATAGAGCAGCATCAATAACCTAATCTTTTTAATGATTATTATATCACTAATTATGCATGCCTCTTCTAAGGATATGTGGCTTCAGCCATTAGGTTGAAAGCGAAAGTTAACTAGATAAAATTATGATGAAAATGAAGCATAACAAGATTTTGAAACACTAACTAGACAAGAGTAGAACAGCTTTTTTCCCCCCTAAAATGTTGCTAGACATTTTTATTAAATTAATGAAATGCTATAACATTAAGCTATTGTAAACATTATGAGTCACTTAACCTTAGAAATAAAAAATAGCCTAGTAAATCTATGGAAAGTCGTATAACTGGTGACCCTTTTTAGCTGTTCATTTAGAGCACAGAGTTTCACAGCAGCTGTACTGGGACAGAGTAGTCCACAGAGGATTTCTGTGTCTGATTTCCACACCATGACCAAATACTGAACAAATGTGCTTGTTCAGAGCCAAATTACTGAGCAAACTCCTCGTAATCACGATGGGTTTGAGTGTATGCGTGCATCCGTTGCTGTTGAGCTCCTATGAAGTTCTTTGATTGTGTAGTCTGCATGATGAGTCATAGCTATCATGTAGGCATCGCAGAGTGATGCTTTGTTCTGAAGTATAACTATGCAATGCTGTTTTCATGCTTTTTTAGTTCAATGAAAATGTGCGCCTATATTTCTGTTTGGGCAACTTAGGATGTAAGGGTCTTGTTTTTTAGCCTTTTTAATTGCAGTTCACTAAATGTACTCTAAAAATAATGTGTTGGCTCTACAAAAAAATGAACGCATCAATTTTTTAAAGTTATGACAACTTTGAGAGAATTTACATTCAACCAACAAACTGCATTGAGTTAAAGGAACTTAATTTGTAGCATAAATACAAATTTTTAAGTTGATTACTCAAATAAATTAAGTCACTCCAACTACTAGAGTTGTTAACATGTATATTTGATGAACAAGTAAGATATTAGAATGAATTCAGATTGATTGGGACACTTTTTTTCAAGTCAGCTCAATGTCAAAAAGTGTCCTACTTGTCACTGGCATTAGCGCAAATAGTGTTTTCCCTCATGTCTACTTTTCAGCAATGGTAACCACGAAGACTTTAACATTACAGAAACTCTTTTAAATGTCAAACACAACAGCAATAAACACTAACAGGTCTTTCCCTTCACTAAAAACATATAAAATAACACTTAATTTCAACATTTATCCAGCCCTATGCACTCTAAAAACTAATTCAGGGGACCTTTAGTCATTACTTAAATATATATATATATATATATATATATATATATATATATATATATATATATATATATATATATATATATATATATATATATATATTGTTGTGAAATAAAAAAATCAAGTTCTGAAATGCTGTTAGACTTTTTGCTTGTAATTGTTATTTTATTGAGCTTGGATGACACACAAATTATGCCTATTGATTCGATATACTATCATGACTTGTCATAGTTGAACATTTTCAGTTAATCAAAAATGTATTTCATTTTAAGTTCTGTTAATATAAAATACAACCTGATCACGTGTAAACGTGTTTCATTGTTTTGAGTTGTATGAACACTTCTTTTAACTGGGCTGGGATTTATATTTCCCATCATGCTTTGCCCATGGCACTTGAAAGGGAGAGTAAATGCTAAAATTAAGTGTTATATAATGTTTTTTTGCACAAGATTAATGGTAAGGGAGATTTAGCAGTAATTAGGGTTTTGTTATGCTAATTTAGAAGAGTTCATGTGTTAATGTGGGTTTTTGGATAGTTACCATCATGGTTACAAGCAGTGCTTGGTAAGATCATGTTACTTAGAAATGCATTTTTATTGTGTCCAAAAAGCATCTTCACCTTACTTAAAACATTATGTTGGATCAACTTAAATAGTTGCATTCATGTTGACAATTAAGTTCATGCTACTTAGAAATGTTTTATTGTGGCAAAAAAACGTCTTCACCTTACTTTATGTTGGATCAACTCAAAATATTGATTTGAATTAATCTAATTCTCCCAATTGGCTTAAGTTAAAAATTCTAATGGAAAACGTTAACTTTTTTTGTTTTGTTAAACCAATGTTTTATTTTTTAGAGTGTGCAAAGCATGCTGGAAACTAGAAATCCGCTGCCCAATTTCCGAAGTTATGAAGACAATTTTATTAGTTACTACAACTCATTTTTTTATATATATATAAAAAAAGGCAATTAAAACAGAAATTTGAGTTTAAATTACAGATGATATTAATTTGATGTAATGATCAACATAATTATGTCAAAAGAACTCAATAAAATAATGTTTGCAACTTAAAAGGTTTAATTAAAACAATAAATTAGAATTTTTAACTCATTTTAAATCATGCATTTATTTAAGCTGTGGTAACCCTGAACTACTTTTTTGAGTGTTGCTAATGTGTAAGCAATGTCAAAAGCAAGACTGTTGTAATCACATTTAGAAAAAAAGCATGATTGCAAGTGTGATATAACTGTTGTTTAAAAGCAATAAGGCGGAACTTAAATTTTATGCCTACTATTGCCAGTTACTTTGCCTGTTTTTCTTTAAAATAGTTTCCAAATGACGCTAAAGCAGATTTAACTGGGGGTATTCCAGAAAGCAGGGTTAACTTAGTGTCACATAAACCCTGATCTCTTGGTTGATAAACCTAAACCTTTCAGTCAAAATTTTTAGCTTCCAGGAACAAGGCGGGGCATAAGTTCAGTCAACCCAGTGCATGTTCACGGTGAACACGTACATTCTCAAAAGAGTGTTTGTTTAAATCTTTCCCCACCGTTATTTATGACACAACGCTTCCACTCCATTGGTGGGGTTTTCCGGCAATCCATGTTTTCACGGTTATACGGTAGGAAGCGCCATTACGCATCTTCTAAAAGAGTACAGAACCTCCGGATCAAAACACAGTAGAAGAAGAAGCCGAAACAAGTGATGGAAGCATTGCTTACACACATGTAAAATAACACACTCAAACATTAAACGGCATATAGGCCTAAATCAAAACTGCCTAACTCATGAAGAGGTACAGGTGATATTGCTTTTATACAGCAGTTTAATAAATAAGACGTTAAAATTGAGTAACTTATATCTTAGACTTATTATTGCCAGTTAATTTAACTGTAACTCAAGTTGCTATAGCTACTTACATACCCTGAAAGTTACTTCAGCTTTTGGAACAAAAAGTTATGTTATCTGTTTATTCACCTGGGTATGTCACATAACCTATTCTCTGCTTTCTGTACGTCTTTGAGCAATGTATAGCAGGTAGTGTTTTGGTACTGAATGAATTCATGTTTTTGAATGAACTGGTTGAATAAATTCATCAGTGACTCACTGGTTTGAATAAAAGATTCCATTAGTCACTCTTAAGGACAGTCATTTGTTTTATTCCTAATTGAATCTAATGAATGAAAGATTCAATGTCTCCATTTCAAGGACACTCAGGTTCTATATAAACATTCATAAACATGTTTGGTACGAATGTATTCTGCGTGTTCTACATTCATCATGCTGTCATTATCATTTCATGTGTTAGTTGCGTCACTTGGGAGAGTAAAATTACCATTGGATACACACGTCAGAATCTCGCCGGAAATAGTAGGTCCTCCTCCTACAGTTCAATGAATACTGTACACTCTGAAAGTGCTGGGTTAAAAACAACCCAAGTTGGATTGAAAATGGACAAACCCAGCAACTAGGTTGTTTTAACCCAGCGGTTGGGTTTAATGCTTGCCCAACCTCCTGGGAGTTTTATTTAACTCGACTATTGTTTAAAAATGACCTTATTGCTTACTTAAAATGAAATGTATGTTGGAAATATGTTGGAAGTTAACATTTATTAATAAGTTTAATGAATAATAATTAAACAATAAACATTTATTAAATTGCTTATTAATAAATATTCACCTTTTGAATATTATTGTTGACTTCAGTAATTATGTCTGATTTTTAATTTCCAACCTATTTTGGGTAATTTTATCCAGCCATATAGTAACTTTTAAACAGTAGTTGGGTTTTATAAAACTGTCAGCACATTGGGCAAACATTTAACCCAACCGCTGGGTTTGTCCATTTTCAACCCAATTTGGGTTGTTTTTAACTCAGTATTTTTTAGAGTGTAAATTCAGACATACTTTGTTCACATACTGCTTATCGCCTGCTTTATAGTGATGAAGTGTGCGAATTTGGATGCAGCCATTTGTTTCATTCGTTTATGAATCAACATTTTGAACTGCTTGGTTGAAAGAATGATTCCTTGACTCTTTCATAAAGACAAAACATTGTAACATTGAACTGTTTTTCAGATGGTTTTGCTGGTCAGATGATTCAAAAAGTAGCAAACCTGATATAGACTGGTGTAAGCTATTGGCTTAGTTGAATCTGGGCACAAAGAGCTACAATATTCACCAGACTTATGCTTCACTGATGTATTTCTGTAAAAAAAAAAAAAAAAATTGATTGAGCACAGGTGTTAATAATTACCAATAACAACTCAAGCTAATATCCACCCTTCAGGGGGCATGTAATCAGTCTATTGTCAATGGAAAAAATTGTCTCAGGAGAAAGAAAAATGCAGTAATGTATAATATGTCATATGTTTTGGAGTGACAGTGGATATGATTATCATGCAGTCTGATCATTACTTGTGCTGCTGGAGAATGACAAATGCAAACTCTTTGGAACAAAGAGGATGTCGATCAAACAAAGCATAGCTTTGCCAAGATGAATTCTGTGCAGAACAAGTTTCTCTCTCCAGGAAATCATTAATATAAAGGATGACACTAGAATCCTGCGGGACTCCTCATGGTCCTTATCTTTAATAACTTGTCAAGGACCAACTCCTAGAAATGTTTGAATACATCAGCGCATTACCTGTGATGGGTATCTCACACATAATTCTCATAGATATCAGATAGTATTACCACATGTTGACTATATCGCTTTAGTATAAAAATATAATTATTCTGTTTTAAAATGCAAAAAACTTTAAATATAAATTACATTTTCCACTTTCAAGTGGGACCGGGTACATTTAGACAGCCAATTTAGGTTGACACTATGGTGAGAATTCTGGTAATGACTTTGCGCAGCCCGTACAAGAAATGAGTCACTCTGATAATGGGAGCCAATTTAAACGTGCTCCAAATTCTCAGTTGGAATGAGATCATTTGAAGTTTAATGTGCGTTGCTCTTTAGAGAGCCAGTGCTCTCTGTGTGCAGCGAGAGGCTGCTGGAGTTTAGGAACACTCAGAATATACACAAGAGGCCTGTTTGTTTACTGTGGTTACTTGTAGCTTATATAAGGGGAAGAAATGATTTAAAATGGTTGGATCCAAAGCTTGGACCAATATTTTCAAGACAATATTTCAAGGCCCCCTGATGTTGGCTGTAAAGTGTCTAGTGGAACTAAGAGTTGGATCAAGTCACTTGGGTGCATGAACTTCTGTTCACTGACGAATCAATCTGTAACATCAAAAGAAAGGGTCCCGAATAGCACTTGCCAAAGGTCCCGAAAGTCTCTATAGGAATGGTCCGCAATAGATTGATATCAGTGTTTTACTTCCCTGCTGAAGTTGGCCAGGAGAGTGGTGACAAAGCTTTTTAAACTTTTATTTACAGAAACTTGGGTGGCAATATTTAAGTGATTAAATAAAATAATTATAAATTATAAAATCAAAATGAATTACTTAATTCCAGAAGTTTCAAGAACTGACTGTTTTTCAGAGTTGAAACTCTTTATGACTAATGAATTAATGTCTTTTCCAGTCGTTTTATTATTTTGTAGTTACAAAAACAGCAGCTTCCCTACAGTGTACACAAAGATATTTTAAAGCTTGACATAATTAGAAAGAAATATGTCAGAAATATCATTTAGTTTTTTTTTTATTATAATTTTTTTACATTTTTATTGATTTACATGAGTTTTCCAGGCCTAGAAATCACATTTTTAGAAATCTTTATTAATCCCCTTGAATGGAAACTCATTTGCCACCATTACACATCACAAACAGCACAAATACTTAAACATTACAACACAATCAATATCGCAATACAAAAATGCAACGATATTGTATCGTGGATAGTGATAATATGTATTGTGTATAGTTCACCCAAAATTAATATTCAAGTTAACAGAGTTTTAATGTCAGTACTACATTAAGCTACTATATATAATATTGAATATAATGTATAGTAATGCAATGAGGGAATATTTGTTGCTCCTGATAATACCCAATGTTTTATAATAATAATAATAATACCTTTATTTTATATAGCGCCTTTAAAGCAGCTTCTCAAATAGCTGTACATAAGAACATAAAATCATTTAAAGTACAACTAAAAGCAACTTAACAAAATTACATAAAATTATGTTACCAGTAATGGCCTACATTATTTTAAATATATCTAGTCAGTAAAAGAGTGCAAGCATTTTCATCTAAAATAAATCTGTGTTTCAAGTCCAAGCCTATTCATTTCCACCCCCAATGTAATACCAGATTTAACATTTTAATCAACATTTTTTGTTAACCTTTAACCATATGTCTTGGAGTATTGCAATAATATCGTATCATGAGTTTAGTATCATGATATGTATCGAATGGTGACATGAGGGTATCGTTACACCCCTACAATCAATCCATACAGTAATTACACAGCTTCATTAAAAACACTCACTGCAGCAGGAATAAAAGACCTTCTAAATCGCTTAGTAGAACACTGAGGCAGCACTAATCTTTCACTAAATGAACTTTTAAGTCCACTAAATATACTAAATAGTAGATGACTTTCATAAGTCAAAGCCATTTTTAATTTTGCCCTTTTTCCCTTTTCCACCGTGACCTCAAGTGAATCTGAAGTAAAACCAATAACCGAACCAGCCTTCCTAATCATTTTATTAATCCTATTTTTGTCGTCCACATACTACCTCCCCAAAAAAGCACTGCATAAACCAAGACACTGACCAGGATTCCCAGAAGACAAAAAAAGCTTCCCACTATTACCAAAGGAAATTTAGCTTTTGCTTCTTAAAGTCAGCATGAAATGGAAATTTACACTATACTAAAATAATGGTAAAAAAATTAAAAAATAAATAAATAACCATTTGCATTATTTTTTTTTAGTTATGACAACTTTGAATTATGTTATGTTCAACCAACAAACTATATTGAGTTCGATGAACTTAATCATTTGTAACATAAATACAAATTTTAAGTTGATTAGTAGTTGTAGCCCTGGAACCAATTAATCTTATTTATGTCAGACTATGTTAAAGTCCCCATGTAGTTAATCATTCTATCCCTTAAATCTCATCTTTTATCACTGAAATGACATATTTAAACATTTTTTTCCTTGAAAAAATTTCTTCATGCCTTAAAATAGCTTGAATGCACTCTACACCCTTGCCTCATTTAGTATACGTGATCCTATGAATATGCAAATGAATCCCACCTCCACCCACTCCACGAGCTCAGAGATCCCCTCGTTGATGATCACACATTGATGTGATTGGTTACAAGGTCATGTGTGACGTCAGAAACACCAGCTATTTCAAACAGCGTTTGAGACTGTATTTGGTTCGCTGCAGTTTTAAAGAGAAAATACTCTGCAATGGCACATTAAAAACACCACATCGACATATAAACAACATTAAAAGCTTTTTTCACCACAGGGGGACTTTAAAATCCACAGCGATCACATGCTTAATGTAACTTATTTAGCATGTTGTTTTACTTGCTTATTAAAATTACATGCTAAATAAATAATCTCACTGACATTAGCGCAGTCACTGCTTAAAGAGTCAATGTATTTACTTTCATGTATACTCTTCAGCACAATGGTAACCACAAAAACACCAACATTACAGAAAATCTTTTATACGTCAAACATAACAACATTAAACATTAACAGGTCTTTCCCTTCACTAAAAACAAATAAAATAACACTTAATTTCAACATTTATTCTCCTCATCCAGTCCTTCACAAAGCATGCAAACTAGAAATCCACTGCCTAGTTTCCAAAGTTATCAAGACAATTTCATTACGTTACAACAACTTAATTTAAAAAAAATGTGAGTTTAAATTACACACAATATTAAGTTAATGTAATGATCAACATTATTATGTCAACAGAATTCAGAGTAATGTTTGCAACTTAAAAGTTTTAATTGAATCATATTGAATTGCATTTATTGAAGTCGTGGTAACAGGTCCCCTGAATTTCTTTTTAAAGTGTATATTTTCTAAATGCATGATCTTTTTGTGAACAATTCATCCATGTTTATTTATTTATTTAAGTTTTGAAGAAAATGTCAAGACTTTTCACCGGTGACATATGCAAGACTCCTCCAATCATATTGTCCTTATAAAAAAAAACAAGCAAACAAAAAAAATCCCACCCCTTTCATATAATCTACTGAGCTCACATTCAGATCTGCCTTCATCCAATCAACTGATGGATAGAACCAAGGCTCAGATATACGCCACAACTCAGAATGATCTGTCGCTACATTGCTGAGGGGGAAAAAATTCAAATAAGAAATATGTCAGTTCATGTATTGGTTTTAAGATGTTTTTGTTTATTTTAAAGCTGATTTTGTCTAATGTGTCTTTCAAGCCATCGTTCAAGTGTGCTGAACCTCTCAAATGGGTCCCGGCTCCCACTGATTAAACAGTGGCCCTTTCTTTAAGTATGCCCAAGTTTCTGGAGCATTTTTCCTGGGGCCACCTCATGAGCACATCTGACAAGAGTGCTGAAACTGTGTTGAAACTGCATTCAGAAAGAATAGGACATCAGCGTGAAGAAAATATCCCCAGATCGATGGTGACATAACTTCCCCTGAGGCTATTCATGCTCAATATAACAGAGCAACATACATACGAAGAACCTGACATTTACATCAGACACAGCAAACAGGACCGGCTCCCAGAGGACCAAGGTGGGCTGATGCTCTTCGGTGAACAAAAACAGCCTGCACGATACACCCAAAAGAAACAGGCGCATTACTGCAGGAGATCTCCGAACGCTTCCATTGTTGATGCGACAGTCAGAAATTGCATAATGAACTGGAAGATGACTAAATAAACTTTTAAATTAAGAGAAAAGGAGAATGTTTATTGCCAAAATGAGTTCATATTTAGCTTTGTCTTTCTAAAGGCATCCAATTATTTGGTTTGAAGATTTCCAAATGCCTTGCTTACAGGATTTAAAAGTTTAATTGGACTTAAAAAAAGAAAACCAAGCGAGGGGTACGTGCCTGTAAAAAGTAAAGCTGAAAAAATAACCACCCAAACCCATTTTTGACTAAATATTCCAGTTTTATCAAAAACATTTGGCTCTATCTAGTTTGCTTGGCAGGTGAAGAGACATTCTGCTCTTTCATGACCTACATGACAGCTGAGGACTCATTGATGGATTTTAATATCCAAAGCAAGTTGCATTGCGAGGGAAGCTCAAACGATGTGCTGTTCATGGAACATTAGTTACATGGTTCACACAGCCATATTCCACAGAGGCCTAACTTTAAAGCACAATTTAAATGTGATGTTGGCAGAGTGCAAATTAAAGGAAATTAATTTGGACGATATAGCGTGTCGAGTTGTGGACACTGGCGAAAACACATCAGTGCAGTCAGCCCAACTGCCACATTTAAGTCCTAGGAAATATCTTTAACTAGTCAGACCTTCAACAAATTTATATAGAGTAATCAAGTTGTTTGTGAGAGCTGGAAACCTGGACTTGTTATCTGTCTTCCTAGAACACAATTTTAGAGTTTAGGCAGTATATACTTGTATACTTGCTGCAAAGCAATTTCTTGGACAAAACAAGTAGAAGAAACAAGGAGTAAACAGTGAAAATAACTGATAACTGCAATTTATTTATTTTTTCGGTCTGTGTGCTGTCACATGAAAGCGAAAATCGCAACTTTTGAAATAAATGAAATCCTTTAAGGAAATAAAGTATTTAAAAGGGAAAAGATGTCAAAAATATATGCATCATTATTTTTTGTATTCTAGCAAATCATCCAAGTTACCATATGGAGTCTTCAAGTCCTGCTGTGCGAAATTAATGTTGAGTAAAATACTGAGTGAAATATTGAGGCGGCTGAGTAATAATCCAACTTACTCACCTAGCAGTCCTAAAAGCTGATATTTTGCTTCAGTGATACATGTCTGTTCTGTATGAGTTTGATTTAAAATCCTTTGAATGGAGTAATTTCTATTTCAGCTACAATTCAATATATCAAAGGAATAACTATGCAGTACTTTTGCTGCTCTGAAAAACGAAATTGAAAATAATCATTAAACATGATTCTTCTTGAGAACGTAATGTAAAATTGATGGTAGGGAGGACTGCGAGACGGTTTCTGTAATGGTTTCCGTTAAATGATTTTCACCAGTTATATGACCAGTTCGTTTGAAGCTCTGGATTAGCTAATGAACTCATGAAAATGACAAACTACAGCTTTATGGCTATAGAGGCCTTATAAGGGTGGATTGGTTCATCTTAAAGGGTGAGTTCAACCAAAAATGAAAGTTCTGTCATTTATTACTCACCCTCATGCCGTTCCAAACCTGTAAGACTTTCGATTATCTTCAGAACACAAATGAAGATCTATTTGATGAAATCTGAGAGCTTTCCATCCCTCCACAGACAGCTACTTGACTACCACTTTGAAAAAATTCATAAAGAGATCTTAAAACTAATCCATTTGAATTGAGTGGTTTAGTCCAAAAGTCTTACGGGTTTGTAACGACATGAGGGTGAGTAATTAATGACAGAATTTCATTTTTGGGTGAACTAACCTTTTAATAGTACACTGTAAAAAAAAATATTGTTGGTTTAACTTCAAAAAGTAAGTTACCTGGTTGCCTTAAAATTTTGAGTTCATTAAAATTAAAAATTTGAGTTAAGACAATGAAGGCGATTGGTTTAATCAACAGAAACTCAAAAAAGTATGTTATCTACCACATTAATTGTCTAAGTTGATTCGACAAAAAAAAAAAAAAAAGAATGTTGTGATTAAATTATGAAAATATATTTTTTTTTACAGTGTAGAAATACAGAACTATATAGATTGATTGTTTTTGTTGATCTTTTAATCTTTTCCTGTTTGCTCACATTCATGTAATTGACTTATATAATTGTGCTGATAGGAAAATTAACTGCCTACCTCTTGGGGAAACTGGGATTGACGTTCCTGTTCTACAGGGTTTAATCGGTGGCTTTCAGCGAAGTGTAGCCTGTCAAGTAATTCAAGCGTTTTAGAGCCTGTGGATCTTGCAAATGTTCCCCCTACTGTTAAAGATTACAACAGGGATTCCACTCATTATTTTCCTATCAAACTCCAAACCGGAAAAATTGCTGGGCTACAGCCACTGGCCACAGAAGTCCATCACAACGGCAAGGTTAATGGCAAATCACTTTGAGGAATTGATCGTGGGGTGGATGATGGGCCATCTGAGATGGAAGAGCACTGAGGGGGACAGCCATTACTGATGGGGGCAAACACAACTCAAAAGCGGGGTGATGAAAGTTCATCTGGGCCTTCATGCAAAACCTATCGAGTAGACTGACTGACAAAATGGGTGGTTTGGACAGGATTTCCAAGATATTCTGCTTTTATTCTACTTATTTTAATCAAGATTCTCTCATTAATAGTGTAGGTTTTTATACGAATTTGAATCCGCATGAAAAAGTCACATAGAGGTATATGTTAAACACACCGTAGTGATTTATCTCAGGTCATTCTGTCACAGTGAAAACATCCACAGAGGGCCAGCAATTAATCAGTATTGAATCACAGTGTCAGTCTTTACTTCTGAAAACAGGTCAGAAGAAATCATATCTGACTAAATACGAACCCGGGAATATTCATTGGAATTCATTACCGTCTATGGGAGAAATTTAAGCATGAATTTAAATAGGCATACCCTCAGTTTGTTGATGCAAAAGCATGAAGCGAGAAATCCTCCATATTCATGCATGAACAAATCATCACATTTTAAAAACATCTTAGAAAAGCTGCTAACACTACAGTTTTAAAATATCACCTCAATTACTTTCGAGTGCGCCAAGCAAGTCTTTTGAATTATAATGAAATAGACGTGCAATGCCGGAATGATAAGTTCCCTCGCAGCCAATTAAAAGTCTGTTTAGTTTGTTTCTAATCATTTAGGCCATTACTTAACTAATTAGATTAATTGCACAATTTTCCATTAATATATTTAAAGGTTTTAAGGATGTTTTAGTCCTCTGCCCATCCTAAATTTAGCCATATTGGGCTGAATTTAAAAGTGTGTACACTGTATGTGATTCTCTTCCCTTAACTTTGGTCAAATATAGATGCACCATGTGGGCCACTGGATCTCAGGTCCATTATTAGCTTAGAAATATTGTATAAGGTATTATTTATTAAAAACCCAAGACTTCAAGTGCAATTTTTGCAGTGCTTCTCATCTCCTGAAAGAAATAGTCCAACAAAAGTGGGCTACCTGTGTTGTGGAGGGATATAAACAAAGCAGCCGGGAAGGGGTGATTCAATGTCACTGGAGATTTCTGCGCCCGACGTCTGTCCTCTGAGCGGGGCTGCAGACAGTGTCAGCTTAAAATAGATGTTTCCAAACATGAAGTGCATCGTCAATGTGGATTTAGTCACCAGGATGTGGCCCTCACACCATGCTGTGTTTTACATAATGAGCTTAGCTCAGGGCCGGTGACGTGGGGGGCCTGAATGAAGATCCGTCCAGATGCCAAGATAAGGTCCGAACCCCTGTCATTCAGCATCCTCGGTCTTTGAGAGAGGTTTATTTATTCTGCCAGGCCCTGTGTAGAGGAGAGTGCCATGACAGGTGTGACCTTACATGTATTTCATGTGTAGATCTTAATGGGAAGTGATGCAGTGTTTGCTCCCTGGGGCAAAAATACTACACCAGTTCAAAATACATTTCTCTCTATGGTTTGCTGCTCTTTCATGTCCCGTTTTGCTATGTTCACTTTTTAAACATAATATTGTAAAATGATTGACAAGACAGATTCAAACATATATATTTTGCATGAGCGCAACTGCTCGACAAGTCGTTTATACTATTTCTCCTGTGATTTTCTGTGTTTGATTTGGTTTGTGAAAAAAAAAGCCTTTGTCTTTGTGCGCTGACTACAATCAGACTTTAAAGCATTAGTTCACTTCAGAATGAAAATTTCCTGATAATTTACTCTCTCCCATGTCATCCAAGATGTTTATGTCTTTCGTTCTTCAGTTGAAAAGAAATAATGGTTTTTGAGAAAAACATTCCAGGATTTTTCTCCATATAGTGGACTTCACTGGGGTTCAACGGGGTTCAAATGTCAGTTTCAGTGCAGCTTCAAAGGGCTCTACACAATCCCAGACGAAGAATAAGAGTCTTATCTAGTAAAATGATCGGTCATTTTCTAAAAAAATAAAAATTAATATACTTTTTAACCACAAATGCTCGTCTTGCACTGCTCTGCGACGCACCACGCATTACATAATCACATTGGAAAGGTCACGTGTGACATTTAGGCAGAAGTACCATGGTAGGGCGAAAGAGCTAGTGTAAAATGAGCATTTGTGGTTAAAAAGTTTATAATTTTTTTTTTATTTTAGAAAATGGCCAATCGTTTCACTAGATAAGACCCTTATTCCTCATCTGGGAACGTGTAGAGCTCTTTGAAGCTGCACTGAAACGACACTTTGGACCCCAACCCCAGTGAATATATCCAATGTTCGACATTGTTATTAGACTAATTAAACCATTAGAAAGTGGTTTTAAGGGCTTCAGTATGCAGGAAAAAAGATCTCATCCAAGATAGACAAAAACTGGGCATGTTTGTATCTGTGTGCAATGCATGTATGTACAGTTTGTGCACATTAAGTGTGAACTTCCATTTCCAACCACTGAGTTATAGTGGAATGAATGGAGATGGTGGTTGACCTTCACACAGTCAACATGTGTCAGCATGCTCCAAACTGAAGAACCCAAGTGAATGTAATGCAGAGAGACAAATGCATCACTCTAGTTCCTGAACTAGCATGACGTTAAACCAGTTCCTGTCCAATGTAATAAGAGGAGCTAGCTTTAACTCACCACTGAAGCAGCCTCCCTGTTTTTTCAGTTGTTTGAAGCTAGTAGCCTCTAATCTGAAGGGTTACGTTGCATGCCCACTGGCACGGAGCGGAGCAAGCGTTTTCAATTTATTCCCATGGAAGTTGAGCCTCATGCTCGTGTGTGAATTGTGGGATTGGCAGCGGACTTGAGAAACCAGAGCAGTTCTTGACTTTATGCAGATATCAAGTGAAAAACATGGCAGCTAATCGCTATGAGGTTCAGGTAGTGACTCTGTCTTGAGTGTTTAAAAATATTCAGGTTGTGCTGGAGTTTATGTGGAATTTAGTGCGTAAATAATATTGTTCTCACACTGGAGGCTTTATAGTTATACAGTATGTATGTTAAATATTGCAGTTTGGATGCTTTCATTGTATTTATACTGGCTGTGTTTATATAAGTTTATAAAATTGACAGGATATCTTTACTTGGGGCATTTGGAAACGAAGCTTGCCTCTTTTCACATGTAATTGCGTGCATCTCTGATGATTATATCGTCCGTGCTAATAACACCTCATTTAAAGAGAGAGTGTACACAATAATAAAAATTCTGCCATTTTATTTACTCACCCTCATGTTGTTTTAAACCTGTTTGAATTTCTGTCATCTGTGGAGCACAAGAACTTCCAAACAATATCCTGGCTGCTCTTTTAAATACTACATTACAAATCTTCTGAAGTCATATGAAACTTTGTGTGATAAACAGACAGTGAGCTGACTGGATCATTAAATCAGTGAGTTGAACTTGAGAACCGGTTCAGTCTAATTCATGAATCAATCATTCCAACTGTTCAGATTCATTCATTCTGTTTTGTTTTTGTTTTTTATTGTAGTAAAGAGAGCACAATGTAATGATCTAAGCACATGGTCTGAAGCGCATGGCGCAGGTGCACTCTTAATAAGTAATGGGTGTGTTTTGGGCATAACATACAATAAACCAATCAGAGTGTCATCTCCCATTCCCTTTAAATTCCAGGTGTGCTTGCACCATGGTGGATTGATATTTACATGGTGGAATATAGACACTCTCAACCTGACGAGTCAGTTTAAATACATGTGTGTATTGCCAGGGTTGGTCAAATAATTAGTCAATTTCATTCGTCATTACTGCAAATAGGTAATTCTGATGCATGCAATGACTGTCCATTATGACATGTAGGCATTTTTATCTTTGGCCGCATTTACACTGCAAGTCTTAATGCACAGATCCGATCTTTTGACCATATCCAATTTTTTTGGACGACGTGCTTACATTTCTTTTAAAAGTGACCTGTATCGGATGTCTCCTTTTTACACTGCACTTGGCGAAACGTACCAAAAATAGCCTATATGATATCACAAATCAATTTCAATGGTACATTTAGCTTAATTTATTGACATGAATTCATATAGAAACCCTTTTAATGCAATAGTTACATCCCTGAATAAAAATAATACAAATTCTTCATGACAGTATACGTACTGTACGCAGCTCCGCTGGAAGCGTGCGAGTTGAATAATACACGGGTACGGGTAGATATTCACAGCTTCATGGGCTCGAATCAGCCATCCTATACTATACTAGTTCCTATACTAATCCATGCGCTTTTTTCCTGCTTACATGGTCGTGACTCATATCCGATCTGTGCCACATGGGAGGAAAAAATCGGAATTGGGTCACTTGAAATGTGCAGTGTAAATGGGGCCTTTATGTACACAATAATAATCTTTTACATTGTAATCCTTTTATTTTTTTATATTTGGCATGTTTGTGTGCTGCTGCGCATCCCTGTGTGTGTAACAAGCAGAGTGTACACGTGTTGTGCACTGCCTATAGGCGCATATTATTAACGCGCCCTTTAAATAACAAAAAAAATACTGTGCCATTGAATTTATTTTCCAACAACACGCCAACAATGCGCCTGAACACACCTCGTTTTCAGACCAGCACACCCATGGGCGAACAGAAGTGTGTGTGTGCAACAGACATAGGCTAGTAAGAGCTGTGCATGTAAACCTCACTCCCCTGATCTCAAGAGATGCTCCAGCGACAGATGCTAGAGGTTGCAGCCTTAAGCCTCCTTTTTAGAGTGTCCGACTCCCATGCGGACGGACCTGGGTTCGCGTCCCACTTGGAGCGGGCAGGTGCAAACTGGAGGGGCTACATTGGTGCCGTGACCCGGATGGGAGTGAGGTTTGGGGGGTGAGTGCAACTGATGCTAGAGGTTGCAGCCTTTAGCCTCCTTGTTAGAGCGTCCAACTCCCACGCTGGAGACCCAGGTTCGAGGCCCGCACAGAGCGGGGTGAGTAGGATCTGGGTAGAGGGGTTAAATGCGTACGCATGTATGTATATGTTTATATTATTTTTGTCATATAACTTTAAAACATTTCTTTCTTTCTTTCTTGCTTTCTTATAGTTTTACTGCTCGTTTGCAGAAATGCTCTGTGGGATGTTCTCACACTGGTCTTGTGGGAGTTGTGAAATGTCTAATTATTGTCCTTGAACACAACATCTCAGTTCATGGTAAACAAATTCTTCGAAAGTAAGTGCCCTTGAGGAAAAATAACAAAAGCTCTCTGCTCTGAAAATAATAACGCTTTTATCTCTTTTACTCTTGAAATGCAGGATTAAAACAGGCCACAGGCTCGGCTTAAAAGAGCATATCTGATTACATCAAAACACATGGGCGTTTTCCCCCCCATTTAATGTAAGCAGTCCTCGTGAATATGCTGAGCATGCGATTTTTCTTTCTTTTTTTTTGAAAGCTCAAAGTATATCGATTGCTGCTTGTTAATGTGAAGTGCCACTGTGTTCACACACTGAAATCAAGCACTGTGAATGGGATCTCCTGCCAGGTTTTGATTGGTTTCAGGCAGACATTTGAACAGGTTATAGCCTAACCTTAACTCACACACACTCACACACATCTGGTGCGTATCAGTATGACAGCCTGAGTGTGAATTAACCCAAAAGGTTGGTACACTGTCAAACCCTAATGAACAGCTGTCAGATGACAGTGAATGCTTATCAGTGACACCCAGGTATTGGCCGTTTAACACACAGACCACTTTTGAATCCAATGGACAGGTAATTGAGGGTACATTCAGACAAACTCATTGACTGTGGTGACTAAGAGCGTCATTTAAAATGCCTCTCAGAAAGTTTCAGAGTTCAGAAGTGATCAAAATGACTTTTGAGTTTGATCAGTTACTGAACAAATCATGCAATGTTACTTTGAATCCCTTTTCCAAAGAGTTTCTTAATAGGACTCACCCCATCAGCATCAGGGCAGCACACTCACATGCACCAAATGACAAAAGCAATTCTGCCTACAGAAGAATATTGCCTATCTGCCACACATCTAAATGTCAAGCCTTTACCTGTGGTTGACACCCAATTTGACCACACAGCTTTTTTTTTTTTCTTTTTCTTAGACACCAGCGGATAACCCGAAGAGATATTCTCATTTCTACATGTGAAAGAACCTTGACACCTGCTTTGTGTGGCTCTAAGTGGTCACTGATTGTTCCCTTGACATCTTGTCCCTACAACTTTAATGGGATGTCTAGCACGTACAAGATTAGTGAAACCATTACCCCTTCCTCCAACATTCACCCGGTCCTGACACTAGCTTTAGTGGTGATGCCTCCACAAATATCAGCCTTTAAAAGTCTGGGGATCACTTAGAGTCACTCCTGCCAGTGTCAAGTATTTCAGCTGGAACGCTGGGACATGATTGTAGAGGAAGAGAGAAAGAGAGAGAGAACAAAAAAAAAAAAAAAACAATCAGGTCACAATCGTTCTCCAGATCAGTTGTTCTTGTTTCAACTGATCCTTAAAGATTATCATGGATCTTTTTCCCATTTCTGGTTTAGAAAGTGGAAGTAAATGATAAGAGGGTAAACGGCGCCACTGACGTGCTGAAGTAAACAGTTTAATGTCACAATTAGCATATGCTATTTTTCACACTACATTAAATAAGGCACTTCTTTCAGTAAACTAGTTAGCTATATAACAAGCAGAGTGTACACGTGTTGTGCACTGCCTATAGGCGCATATTATTAACGCGCCCTTTAAATAACAAAAAAAATACTGTGCCATTGACTTTATTTTCCAACAACACGCCAACAATGCGCCTGAACACACCTCGTTTTCAGACCAGCACACCCATGGGCGAACAGATGGCTGTGAAAATACATCTGAAAATGAGAACTATATATATATATATCTCTTTCTCTCTTCCTCTACAATCATGTCCCAGCGTTCCAGCTGAAATACTTGACACTGGCAGGAGTGACTCTAAGTGATCCCCAGACTTTTAAAGGCTGATATTTGTGGAGGCATCACCACTAAAGCTAGTGTCAGGACCGGGTGAATGTTGGAGGATGAAAATAATTAACCACCCTTGTAATTGTTGAGGGATTGTAGAGATAACCATTTTTTCAATGTTTGCAATGGGAATGTTGCTAAAAACAAGTTTGCTATTTTTTTAAGTTCCAGGATAATATAACTGCATAGTGATATGAGTATACACTACCATACTGCATATACATTTTTTAAAAATCCCTGTAAAATTTATGGTAAAAAAACGGCAGCTGTGATTGCCAGAACTTTACCGTAAAATACAGTAGCAACATTTAAGGTTTTACGGGACAGCACTTAGTTTACTGTGTATTTTACAGTTCAAAACCATGTAATTTAAAGGTTGATATTGTAATAATCACAAAAACATATTTCATTAACTGGTATAATGTTAATTTACCAACCTATTGAAGTACTAATATCTGTTTTGTACCTTTGTAATACACTGAGAGTCACATGATAAATCATCAAATGCAGTTTATCACAAGCAATAAACATGCAATAAACATTAATTTAACAACATAAGATTTAACATAAAACCCTAATGAACATAATTGATTAGAAAACACTTAGAAGAAACTGTGTTTATTTGAAGTTATTTCAATGAAAAAAGGGAATTGTGGGAATGTCAATTGACAGTTTTTCACTGTAAATTATACGAAGACTTGTTATTTTTCACTTCTATTAGTATTTTAAATTTACTGTTAGATCTAAATGTCTTACTAATTTTTTACCATAGCATTTTTACAGTCTTTTACCGTTAAAATCACAGTCATTTTTTACAGTGTTTAAGGTGTATGATTTTTAAGTCTCTTATGTTCATCAAATCTACTTTTATATGATCGAAGATACAGTAAAACAGTAATATTTGCGAAATATTATTACATATCATTCTAATAGGCTGATTTTCTGCTCAAAAATATTATTATTATTATCCTCTTAAAATAGCTGTGCTTAATATTTTTGTGGAACCCATAATGTATTTATTTGAAATAGAAATGTCTTTACTCTCACTTTTGATCAATTTAATGTATCCTTGTTGAATAAAAGTATTCAGTTAAATTAAATATGGTACAATATTTAGAGCAGAAACTTGGCAAAAAGGGTCAAACATTTCTGTTTCTTTCCATCTGGTTTCTGCTTTTCATCGAATTACATTCTCTATTTTATGTTTATTCCTCATTAATGGTGAACCTATTGCTGGCTGATGGCTTTTAGCCTTTTTAGCATTTGAGCAAGGAAAGGAAAATGAGAATAGAAAGATTTGCTTACAAAGATGTATAGAAATGCTCAGTAGTCTCTCTCTCCCTCCCTTTTACATTTGTAGACACACTGATGCAGATGGATCAGTTGAGGTTGAACGAGGTCTGTTAAACAGTGACATCATTGGTTGGTATCAACATTTGGAATGATTTCATTCAGCAAACATTGGCAAATGCAGAAGTTGGCAGCTTCTAGCATAGAGGAGAGTAGCCCATGCAGCCAGAGCTGCACTAAGACGGATGAGGGGTCAGAACTGCAGAGAGACCTTTGGCAGTCTGTATACTGTAGGAAACGACTGCCATTTGACTGGAACGGGACTTGTGAGGTTTCTCGCTCCTCTTGGCATGCATACATTGCGATGGTGGCATGACGATTCATAATGCAAGCGACGAGGGTTAATAATTTATCCTCACAGAGGAACCAGGTGCAAGCCCGTGGCGAAAAGCGAACACTTTGAGCCGGCTACACTGAGGATAAATAGTCAGTACTGCCACTTCCATAAGCACATATGTTCTAAGCAGGGACGTTGGATTCCCTATTTGCGCTCTGAATTAAAGCCTTGCGAGAAAACATTGCACCTGAGTCTAATTCCACATGGGAAGGTGAAGATTGGCATGCTTATTTAGTCCGGCTCCCTCTGCCTGCTACTGTACAGAACAATAAAGTATTTTGAAACCTCATTCCCACAAGCACAAATAATTGCTCTTATTATCTGATACGTAATCAAACGTATTCCTGACCAGCAAGGCCTTTTTCTCTGTCATTTAACATAACTTCTAACCATCTACTGAAAAGGTTTGATTAGGGAAATGACACATAATTTCATTCTCAGATTTGACCCCAGTGCTTCACATAGTGCTTACCTTGGGCAGCGGCTCGGTAATGAGGCGCCACACGACACAAGGAGACACAAAAACACTTCATTATGGGCTGCGGCAAATCATTTTTACTGCTCGTGTTCATGCGGCTTGCAGTCTGAGAACACCTTATCACTTTCATTTAATCCAAATTGATGTAAAAAGATTGAATGCTACTTGATACTGTGCATCTTTGAAATACAATTATGGCCCCAATGGAACAATAATCGTCTAGTCTGGGTAACATCAGCACTTAGGGTTATGAACTGATTTTAATACTTATCTTGGTGCGCCCCAGTGTGCAAGATATGGAAGCTTGTTTCCGCCAAGGAATAAAACAATTTTAAAGATATTTGCGAGTTTATATCTCACAATTCTGACTTTATTACTCACAATTGCGACTTTATGTCTCAGAATTCTGGGAAAAAAGTCAGAATTGTGAGATAAAAAGTCGCAAAAAAGTGGTATAAAGTCAGAATTGCAAGAGATAAACTCGCAATTCTGAGAAAAAGTTTTTATCTCAATTCTGACTTTATAACATGCAATTGAGACTATATCTCGCAATTCTGATTTTATAACTTGCAATTGCATATATATTGTTATATCACACAATTCTGGGAAAAAAGTCGCAAAAAAGTAATATAAAGTCAGAATTGCGAGTTCTGCAATCCTGAGAAAAAAAGTTAGAATTGCAAGTTTTTATCTCAATTCTGACTTTATATCATGCAATTCTGACTTAATAACTTCGCTTATGCTCACCCAGACTGTATTTATTTGATCGGAAATATAGTAAAAACAGTAGTATTGTGAAATATCATTACAATTTAAAACTTTTTTATTTTAATTTTTATATATTATAATGTAATTTATTCCTGTGGTGGTAAAGCTGAATTTTTACTCCAGTCTTCAGTGCCACATGATCCTTCAGAAATCATTCAACTATGCTGCTTTAGTGCTCAAGAAACATTTCTTATTATTTTAGAAGAACAGCATTTAAACAGAAATCTTTTGTAACATTATAAATGTATTTACTGTCACTTTTAATAAATTGTATGCTGAATAAAGGATGAAAGTAAACACTTACTGATCCTAGACTTATGAATATTTTTATATCCAATTTCTCTCAAACCATATGGGTGTCAGAATCTTCTCGTTACTTTAAATATTCAGTTTTTTACAGTAAAAAAAACCTTGACATTTTTTAGGAGCAGATTCAGTTATGTACAGGTTCATTTTGTCGTATGATAGTTAAATGTGTTTTTTTTTTCCTCTTCTTTAAAAACACAAAATGGCAAAAAAGAAAATCAAATTACATTTCCAAGAAGGATCATTGAAGCAGAGCAGCGCTCCTAAACGCTTCACTGGAGAAAGTGTGTACACGTGTGTCCCGAGCTTTTGAAAATTGCCTTTGGAGCACAGAGGCCCTGAACCATCCCACAGCGACACTTTGCCCTTCCTTACACTAAACCCAAAAGGTCATTCTTTTGTCTTTGCGGGCTTTGTCAGATTGCTGTCTTTTCTCATATGTGAGGACGCTGAGACGCTGTGAGCCAGTCAATACAGGTATCTGAGGGTAATGGAAAGAGATTGATTTTTAATGTTTCACTGCCCTTTGGAATGAAACAAAGACTCTTGTCAACATATTGGTAATCTATGCGACATAATTAAAATGCGTACCCAGTGAATTAACCAGGGACAGTTACTCTTGCCTAACAAGATTACGACTTTAGTCATTTTAGTATTGTAATGTCTCAGGTGTTTGAAAATATGAGATGAGGGCAATCATACTTGAAATTAATTTAAATTAAATCCAAATGCTGATTTTCTAGGAAGTAAGGACAGAAGTAGGAAGTCACCAGTTGTGATTTGTGTACCTCCTGTGACTTTTTCCCTCCATATAATGTTAGTGGAGCAATCTGTCAAGTCTGGTCAGTATGGCATATTGAGTTGTGATTTGTAGGATGAAATTGCAGCATTGCATGCTGAACTGCTTTTGGCTCGGTATGGGGCTGGACGATTTCCAAGCATCACTCATTCTTTTTTGCTCTTTGCTGATTGATCACTGCTACAAACACCTTTGAATTGTGAACCTAGTATCCCAGGGCCTTTTTTCTTCCAATGAATTAGCCTTTTTCAGAGAATTGTATTTACCTCCATGTCAGATTTAAAACTAATTGTTATCCTGATAGGAAGATTATTTGGAATACACGCAAAACACAAAATTTCTGCATGGGTAAAACTGGTCTGTGATTAAACTAAGTTACTACTAAGCAAGATTACTGATAGCGTAAAAGCTAATATTTACATTATTAATGTGCATTTTGTATTTAAATATAAAGTCTTTGCATTAAGCCCGTTCACACCAAGAATGGTAACTGAAACTTTTAATTATCATTATTTTAAGTCCACACCATAGCTACATATATAGCTATATCAACATAGAGGAACAACATTGGACTCATTTTTAGAATGATTTTTTCCAGCTGATGAATGATAAAAACATTAACAGTCAATCAGAATCCTTTAGTGGTGGAATTTTTCACTGATACTTTCTGCATATTACAGTAAATCAGTATTTCTGTTGGGGCCAACAAATGATAATCTTTTACTCAAATGACTTGTTCAAAAACAGTTCATCCAGGAACTAATTCAGTGATTCATTGAATCATTTACTTCACCTATTCATTCATGATTAAGGAGCAAAACAGGTGACTAGATCCATCAGAAATCACTTTTTAAAATATCCATTAGATGTGGACTTCTGTAAAATAATTAAAATAAACAGGATGTGCTTTCTACCATCTCGGTCTCAACTGAACTTGAGCGTGCCACAAAAATGAACCGAAACTCAGACACGAGAAATGTATCTATGGAAAGAAATGTCTACTTTTAAATGAACCAATTCAAATCTAAAGCAAATATTCTCAGATTATGTCATCTGTATGAAACGTGCATATAGGCGTGTCCACTACTGCGGAGATAACTTCATCTCTGCAGCCGAAAACAAACAAAACACTAGTTTATCAATAAATTATTAAAATGTTCAGACAGTCTCCTTCTGTTTTTTTTCATGCCACATTCATAATCATTACTTTTGCCGGTGTTCTGCTGCAAGCTTTATGCATGCATTTTAGCGCTGATTAGGCTATGTATTATAGGCTATATATGCATTATTATGATTTATATGGTTTATGGTTTATTAATATAAACGTGCAATTGGTCAACTAATCGCTTAGATGAACGACTACTAGTCGACTAGAAAAATCTTTAGTCGAGGGCAGCCCTAGTAATTTACTTAATATTAACACACACACACACACACACACACACACACACACACACACACACACACACACACACACACACACACACACACACACACACACACACACACACACACACACACACACACACACACACACAACAGTATTCAAATTGCTGATTACAGTTGCATATATGCAGAGCCACACCACTCCCGCTCATGCGATATGACTTAATTGCTCACAATCTGACAATTCCAGTGACTGTTGTTGTGTACCACAATAATAGGCTTCATTTCATCTTTGATTCTAGCTGTAAGTTTAATGACGCATTTGTATTTTAAGTGCAGCCTTTCCAAACTCATCGAAGCACACTGTGTTATCAGGCTCTTTATCATCAACACGTATATGTCCACCCTAATCCTACGAGGCAAACAAAAATAACCAGTGTTAGACAATGTAATATATAGTCATAGAGTGCTTGTCAAGGACATAATTTATTGCATTAGGATACACCAGCTTACTGACTCACTGCATGTATTCTGCCGTATATTTAGCAATGTGCAGAGAGGTACAAAATGTATTCCAGGTATTAAATTGGCCTAAAAAATATCTTCCAGATCTTGTGACAACACTACCAGTCTGGCTGTAATACTGGGGGCTCTAGACACCTCCAGCTGGGCATTATTACACATATTAACATCCTACCAGACAAGAGAGCAGCTGGAGAGAATCATATCACATGTCTAGAGTTGAAAATTGAGTCAAAACAAATCTATAGCAAACAACCCCGGTACCTTCCGGAAATACCTCAATTAATTAGTTATTTTAAACAGGATTTAATAGGAATGCACGATATGGCTGGTACATATCTGGTCACGTCTGCAATGCCTGAATGAAATGCTCAATAATGCATCATGGATTATATTTCAATTTCAAGATTACGCCTGGGACAAATTATTAATGACATATCCAGCAATTATGAGTCAACTCTAAAGCTCAAACTCAAGTAATTTCTAGCAAAGCAGAATGACGGTGATGTGAATACTGAAACAGAGGCAGTAAAGAGCTCACTGGGCACAGGTTGTTTCCAGATGTTAGCATGCTTATTGCGTTGTAGAATTGTAGATGAGCGTTTCATTGCAACTGCAAATGGTAAACAACATGAAAACATGAATTGGAAATTTCACGCCCCCTTTAAACTCAGTCTCATAGTAACAGATTATATGTGCAGTATGACAAGTGCCCTAATTTTAGCTCCAACCGCACAAATGATTTTGGGCAACCATGTATTTCAAAGCTTTCTGGCATGCCCTTTCAGTGCAGTCTAAGCTCATCAAACTCATTTCATGTGTTTCTACTCAAATATAGTTCTTGTGCTTTACATGTGAATTGGTTTTTGTTGCATTTGCCATTACACGCTATTGTCCTGGTCATTCAGTGGACTAATATAAACTGTACTGTGTTTATGAAGAGCATTTAAACAGGGCTGATTTGCCTTTTTCTGTTTATTTCCTCCCTGTGGCATTGAATTCTTTGTGCGTGATTTTGTATGAGCTGTTGCATATTTATTTGCATTCTACAACTGTGGAAGGGTTTTATGCAGATGAATAGGCTAGAAAGTGTGGAATTTAGATGGGCAGCTCCAGTCGCAATTTTTATTTCCATTATTACTCTACCTTTACAGTATTTGTCTGTGGCCACAGTGATTCCTGCCAATTGCTTGCTGTCACATTTATCTGGCTCAAAGAATGGCAGCGCATAAGGATTTGATATTCAAGCAAATGGTATGGATACAAAAGATACTCTGACATCCCAGCACTGCAGCTTGTTTAAAAGGAGTAATGTGGCTTTCCCCAGCAATTTTTCATTTAGTGCTTCCCTTTTTATCTCTCTTTTCTCCTTCTTTTTGTTCTCATTCATATTTAATGCAAAATTGACATAACCAAGAATTTCAAAGCATGCAGAAAATATATAGAGGACATTAAATCCCACACAGCCGAACAGGATGTGTAGTGGCAGATGTTTGGTCATAATGCTCAGCAGCTGCAGGATGCATTCGTCTCTGTTTGAGCGCAGCTATTCAACTAAAGTATTTAAAAATGCACTACAGAAGTTTTTTATTCTCTATTGTATTTGCAAGGAAAACTATAAATAAACTTTAGGTAAGGTACTATATATGAAAGCTTGTTTCTGCTACTAAATAAAAAAAAAATAAAAAAAGGTAATTGATTTTTTTATCTCACAATTCTGACTTTTTTCGCAATTGTGAGGTAAAAAGTCAGAATTGCATGATATAAAGTCATTATTGCGAGATGAAAACTTGCAACTGCGAGGAAAGTCAGAACTGCATGTTATAACTCGCAATTCTGACTTTATATCACACAATTATGACTTTATATCACAATTATGACTTCATATCACGCAATTCTTACTTTATATCACACAATTATGACTTTATGCAATTCAGACTTTATAACTCACAATTTTGACTTTATAATGCACATTTCTGACTATAACTCACAAAATTTATCACACAATTCTGACTTTGTATCACACAATTTTGACTTTATATCACAAAATTCTGACTTTATATCACACAATTTTGACTTTATATCACAAAATTCTGACTTTATATCACAAAATTCTGACTTTATATCACACAATTTTGACTTTATATCACAAAATTCTGACTTTATATCACACAATTCTAACTTTATATCACACAATTCTGACTTTATGACTCACAATTCTGACTTTGTATCACGCAATTCTGACTCGCAATTGTGAGTTTATATCACAATTGTTAATTTTTTTTTTTATTATTATTGTTATTATTATTTATGGCGGAAACAACTTCCATAACTATATGTGCATACTATTTTTGAAATTGACTTAAAAAAAAATAGTTACACGTGTGACAGCTATTCTTAGTCTAGTTTTAGATCATATCAAAATAGGACTAGTCTTACTTTCTGTGAATAATATGGATTATTTAACATAAAAAAAACTCTATCAGTGCTGTGTTTTTTTCCCCGACTTCCCATGTCTACACCTGCTCATGCTTATACTGGATTAATTTAGAACTGAATGTACGAATATATTTATGATTACAAATTTTAAATGCTAGGTGTGTTTTAATTTGTTACTTTTTAAAACTGATTCATATAAAAAACAAAGTAGTGGCCAAAAGTAATATCCAGAGGGGATCGGTTTGAGGATTTGTTTTTAATGACCCTACAAGTTCGAATAAACCATCAAAATATGAGTAAAATATTTTGTGTTTTTAAATATTTGTAATATGAGAGAAGAACAAAACACTAAACTTTTATTTTTTCTAACAAAAATATTTGGCAAAAAAGGGGTAAACTACAGCCACAGGCTTTATTTTACTATAACACCAAAAAAAAAAAAAAAAGGCATACACTAACTACAGTATAATCTGTTATTAATATTTCATTGATTCTCTCTTGTTTTTGCATGTTCTTATAATGTCTTTGTATGACAGCCTGGGCATAAAGGGTGAAGATGTCTTATATATAATATTCAGGGTGCTACGATATCTTTATTATATCACTCTGAAAACACATAAAATTGCACTGTAAAGCCATTAGTTTTACAGGAAATGTTCAGACCAACAGTGGCTAATGGAAGACGAGGAGCGATGTTTCCTGACTTGTTGGCTAAAGCCCAGTCACACTCCATCTGATCTTTACCTCAGTAAAGGCCTATATATCCATACTGAGCTGTAGCAGCAGCTCGTGCGCTGGACTTGTGAAACTCAGCACTTTCCACTTTAATGACCAGGGCTCAGCACTTCTTCATTACGGAGGAAGATCAGATTCATAAAATTGAAAGTCGAGCACAGAAACGTACTGGGTGGGTAGGGAGGTTCTGTCTAATGAGGCTGCGTGTGCGCCTGCTTGTTTCTCTGCCTGTCGTGTGCTGTTATTCAAAGCTCCCTTCATCCTGAACAATCACTTTTTCAGACAGCATCACCATTCATGTGTGCAGATTGTTTCTGGCAGATCCTTACAGCTAGCCACCTTTTCTTCAAGAAGGATTGTGGTTTATCGTCAACCTTCACATGGTGTGGCTTTAATCAGAACTATGCGATCGCTGGCAATGAGGAGCTGTGGAGTGCAGCGTGCGATTATAAGCCTGTTTGTCTGACAGGCTGATTCTCATTAGAACACTTTCTGTGGTCTCTCTCGTATGAGAGCCTGCCAAAACAGCTGTGTCGAAAGAGGTCACAGCATAATTATTAACCTGTGATAGTAATGACCAATTTATTCCTCATAATCCAGACTCTGTGGTTATCTGCACTGTTGTGTCGATGAAGCTGTTCTTGCGCCAAAGGATGTTGATGATATTGGGAGAAAGTTATCCGTTAGCATTCCCGGTCATCTAATGGCAGCTGCTTGGCTGACGCAGGTAGCATGTGGTTTGTAAAAACTGTCTTCTTTGCCCCTTTTAAATGCTGCTAGTGAATTGACCCTTGTGAAAAAGAAGTGCTCTTAATTGTACTGAATGTGCACTTACAGTGTACATCAAATCACATGAGATATAGGCGGAAGTTCCACGGTAAAAACTTCAAAATCATTCGATATCGTTATTTAACCTTTTTTTTCAAAAGGGCATTTGGCTTAATCTTTGCACATTTACTTTGTAGACACTGGATCGGTACTTCCGCCCACGTCACGCATGATGAACGTGATTACGTCATGCATGTGGATCCCAGAGCGCAAGATGAGCATTTGTAGTTAAAAAGTATATAAATTTTTTAGAAAATGACCGATCGTTTCACTAGACTCTTATTCCTCGTCTGGGATCGTGTAGAGCTCTTTGAAGCTGCACTGAAACTGACATTTGGACCTTCAACCCACTGGTAACTGTTGAAGTCCACTATATGGAGAAAAATCCTGGATTGTTTCCTCAAAAAGCTTAATTTCTTTTCGACTGAAGAAAGAAAGACATGAACATCTTGGATGACATGGGGGTGAGTAAATAAATTATCAGGAATTTTTTATTCAGAAGTGAACTAATCCTTTAAGTTCAAAACCGAACATAATACAAAACTGAGTAAGACATTTCTACAGTAACACCATATAAAAATGGTAAAATGAAATGCTATTCAAACATTTAGATGTAGCTGAACACCTACATGGGTGTTAGCCTTTCAGTTTCATTACCATTTATAAAAAGAGACAACTTAGGAATCATTTTGTACTGTGATGTAAACATGTTATGCTTTTATTACAAAGTTTGCTTGTTGGGTCACATCTTTTGCTAGTGTTACGTAAGAATGAGTGGATTTGAGACATAAGAAGTATTTTGGTTGTTTTAGTGTAATTTGATTGCAAAATTAAAAATGTAACTGATGTGCCAAGCTGAAAGTTGGTTTGAAGAAGAGTTTTGAGAAAAGTGATCTAGTATTGAGAAAGTATTGTCCTAGCGATAAGTACACTTTGTGCCATCAGGCGCACATGCACTCAAGCTTCAACGATCTCCCATTCTTGGCTCATTTTGAGACAGACTTGTGAATTCAGTGAGTTGTGAACTACAGGCATGAGTTGTTGACTCGACAACAGATGCAATAGGATCAGTCCAATTCACGAATTAATAGTTCAGTGTGATTTGCAAACCAATTTAACAGGTTAATTGAAAATAAGGACATCGATATCGTGTCTCAGAGGGGGTGACAATTGCTTCAGTTCAAAATAACTAGGAACGACATGTTTTTATGAAATGTAGTGGGGTAAAAAGTAGGATATTATGCTTTGGAATGTAGTGAAGTAATGGTAAAATTTTCCCAAAGTAAAAATACTCCAATAAATTACAGATTCTTGAAAAATATCTTAAAGGGTTAGTTCACCCAAAAATGAAAATGATCCATGATTTACTCACCCTCAAGCCGTATATGACTTTCTTCTTTCAGACAAACACAATCAGAGATATATTTAAAAATATCCTTGCTCTTCCAAGCTTTATAAAGGTAGTGAAGCAGAGGGTATATTTTTTATGTATATTTTTCTTACAAAAACCTATCGCTTCACTTCAGAAGGCCTTTATTAACCCCCTGGAGCCGTATGGATTATTTTTATGATGGATGGATGCTTTTTTTTTGAGCTTCAAAATCATGCCCCCATTCACTACCATTATAAAGCTAGGAAAAGCAGGATATTTTTAAATATATCTCATATAGTGTTTGTCTGAAAGAAAATAATCATATACACCTAGGATGGCTTGAGGGTGAGTAAATCATGGGATAATTTTAATTTTTGGATGAACTATCCTTTTAAGTACAGTAACAAAGTGAGAATAATTAGTTACTGTTCACCACTTAAAGTCAGCATGTAGCTGAAGTGAAATGGCTTCTTCAACAAGAAAAAAAATTATAACCATCCCAGTTACTGTGCACAGGTCAAGCTACAAGAGTTGAAAAGGAGATCGTCTTTTGTGCAAGAAAGGTCTATTAATAAATAAAGTCTTGAACAAACAATTAGCATGTATTCAAAAAAAAAAATTCACATTCAATATTCACAATACCACAAGTCATCAAAAATATACATACATATACAATTCAACGATTTCATCAAAGGAAAGTGTATGTGCATAAACAGTTCAGGAATTGAAGGATGTTATCAGTGTTATCTTTTGTTGAGTATGGTTACAGAGGATGAAGAAGTTGATGAGGTCGTTTGTTGAATGTTTGGTCAATTTCAGTTTCACACCACATGAACCAAGGGTGGCTTCAGCAACACAGTGTGTATGTAAACATGTAGAAGTAGCCATAGTTGATTAGCAAAAGCTACATCACAGCAAAATCCTCTATAAAGGGAAAACAATATACCAATTAAACTAAATACATTCCATGCAAGTTCATGACAATGATACAAACATTAAAGTTACGTTTGAGCAGGAAACAAACAGTTTCTTAAACAGGATAGGCAAACAGGTCGTAAACGGGTAGCAAACAACCACGAGGCACTGGCTGCGTCCGAAAACTGGAAAATGCTGCCTTCTGAGGACACATTTCACGGTAAGAAGGCATGAAGGCACATCCGAATCCAATGTTAGCTTCAATTCCTCTCTCATGAGATCTCTTCCTCAGATTGATTTTTGAAGGAAGCATGGATGTATCCTTAGCTGCCTTTGATATCCCACAATCCTGTGCTTTCCATTCTGTGACAGTTGAGCTAGAAAAATAAAGATGGCGTCCGAAAGTTGCATTTGCTGCTCAGTTTGTGTATAAATGTACGATTTTGACCAACATATTTCAATTTTGATAACATTTCTATCGAGAAATTACTACTGTAATAATTAATTATTTGTTTAGGTCTCACCAAAGCTCGCGCTATATTGCTGTAGATCATTAAAACGTTAGGCTGCCTCAGAAGTCTGTCCGAAATCTGTTTCGTGAGGTGCCTTCATGTACAAACGCTGCCGTACAAGTCATTCTCTTATAAGACAGCGAGGCAGCAAGACAGCTACCTAGGTTTTTGAACGCAGCCACTATCAAACAGACCCTACCATTTACTCTACTGTTTCCTGTTATATACCATAATGAGTATGCTCCATCTCCCCCTAGAGTACAGGAAGAACATAGCAACCATAAATACAATAAACCTTGTGACAGGCAGTGACTGTTACAATGTAGAGCAGTACTTGATTTTGTCCGTGGGGAATTGATTGGATCGTTGAATGGTTTGCTATTGGTTGATCTAATGTGAGTGATGAGTTGTCCCGCTCTCATGCCAGTAAACATCAGAGAAGAGATGTTGCTATTGAGTTATTTTGATTAGAGATTATGAGGGCACATTCATTTTAAAATAATAATGATGTGCACAGCTAAATACAGTACCATACTGTGACGAGCAGGGCGGGCGAGAGCCGTGAGGGAACGGCGCGAGGCCGGTGACGCGAGTGATAATGAGCGTCACCTGCGAGGCGTGCCGGCCTCGAGTCTCTCACGGAGGAGCTCCGGAGGCATAAAAGGAGGAGCGACATCAGTGAAGGACGAGAGAGGACCAGGCCTGGACTTTATTTTATGGTTTATTATGTTTGTGTGGCCGGCAGACGTCCGCGAGGGTCTGCCGGCATTACTTTCGTTTTGTTCTTTGTTTATTTTATATTAAAGTTTGGTTCAAAGTTCACCGGTTCCCGCCTCCTTCTTCCCCCATCTACTAACCTCGTTACATTGGTGCCGAAACCCGGGAGGAAGGAGGGACATGCTGTTGGAGAGCCCTCGCTGCTGAGGGGGATCGCGGTGCTGCGGAGTTCGGGCAGCGCGGGAGTGAAGACCGCGAGAGGCTGCCCGAGGCGGTGGTGCTGGAGCCAAGTGAAAGGTGGGACGGAGACCCGGATGCCGTGCTCCTGGGACGAGGTGGGGTGGCTGCCGTCCTGGACCTGGAGGGAGCGGAGGAGTCGCCGCCGTCTGCCGTGGGCCGGAGCCTGCTGCCGTCCGCCATGAAGGGGAGGAGCAGGGGACGGGGGACTCGCTGCCGGCTGCCCTCAGTCGGAGGAGCCATCGCCGGCCGCCAGGAGGCGGTCGAGGATCGGGCCGTCCACCGAGCGTCCAGTGCCACCGCATGGCACCGCGAAGAAGAGCCTCTTGGCAGGCTGAGGACCGAGCGGCAGTGTGTATGGGAGCCGGACCCAGCATTTTTTTTTTTTTTTAACATTCAACAAAACTTTAATATAAAATAAACAAACAAAACGAAAGTAATGCCGGCAGACCCTCGCGGACGTCTGCCGGCCACACAAACATAATAAACCATAAAATAAAGTCCAGGCCTGGTCTGAGAGACTCGAGGCCGGCACGCCTCGCAGGTGACGCTCATTATCACTCGCGTCACCGGCCTCGCGCCGTTCCCTCACGGCTCTCGCCCGCCCTGCTCGTCACACATACCATACACAACTCTGGTTGAATGGCCGTCAATGAAGAGAGAGAAGGTGCTTCTTGCTGCCAGATATTGTAGTTGCACCATTTACCAGCAGAGGCTAACTGGGTCACACTAACCAGCCAAACCTTGACCCCTTGTTTGAGCCAGACTCCATTATTGACCTCTCACAGGTCTGCTCTAGATGAGCCAAACTCCAACTGAAATCTAGTAGAGAGAGAATGATATTTTTTCTATCTCTACCTGTCTCTTCCAGCCCACACCCTTGATCAGTTTCACAGACATCACACTGTGGGAGTTTTATAGGCATGATGCCTTCCAGCATGATTTATTTATTTCACAGGTGTTGCTTTCCTATGATGGAGATTAGTATGACTGTGCTTTGGTTTCCCTGACATAAAGGTTCAGCTATGAGAAGCACAGGATGCTTTGGCAAAGAGCCCTTTGTTGAAAGCGTTTGACTACTCTACATAACTTATTTATGATTTGTATTTGGGACGATGACAAAAAGAAAATCACGGCACGTTATATATCTGTTTTTGTGCTATGCACAGCTGTGTCTGTCTTTTTGGGTTGGCAAAATGTTGAAATCCTGATAAATATGTATATGTGTGTATTTATGTGGGTGAGGCCAGATGTTTTGTAGCTTAGCAGTTGCGGCCAATGAGATCGTCTTAATATTTTAACGTACATAAAGTATGTATGTCATAGTGTTACCGAATGGCTTTTTAAACATCTCTGTCTGCTGCCTTAGATGTTAAGAAATCCTAAAACAGACCTTGATGTAACTTTGAGGCGAGGCCGCGAGTTGTTTTTCAGGATTTTCGTGATCAACTATTGGGTTTTCTTGAGTTCATCATCCACTCACAATGGCTTCAAATCCTCCAGGCTGCTTTAACCTGCCGTGCAGAATGAATTTGCCAGGCATGCCGTAGATTTAAAGAAGTCATCTTTCTATTTCTTTTCTTTTCCTGTAGCTATGAGGGGCTGGAGAAGAAGCTGAAGGAGGTTTTCACAGAAAGGACAGGAATTTTACGACAACTCTCCAAAACCTCAAAGGAGCTGGACAGCATCAAGGGGAACCTGCAGGTAAAACCCTCTCCTGCCTCTTCAGCGCTGTTCATGTGATGGTGATTTGAAAATTTAAATAATCCATTTTAGTGCATCTTTGTTACACGATTTAAAGGGCTAGTTCACACAAAAATGAAATTCTCTCATTCATTACTCGCCTACGTGTCGTTCCAAACCAGTAAGACCTTCGTTCATCTTCAGAACACAAATTTTGATATTTTTGATGAAATCTGATAGCTCTCTGATTCCTCCACAGACAACAATTAAATTACCACTGTCAAGGCCCAGAAAGGTACTAAAGACTTTAGGGGCTTTCACACCAGAGGATCATTTTCATAGTTCCTAGAACTATTGGCTGAAGTACCCAGATTTTGCCATGTTCGCACCACAGCAATGATTTTAGTTCCAGGAACTCCTTTTGGGAGAACTAAATTAGCTCCTACTTCAGAGTAGGGTCTAAACCAGCTCTACAGGAACTATCAGTGACATAAATGTATGTTAATTGGTCAAACGAATATCAAACACCGGCACACAGCATTTTTAAAAAGCTGTGTAAATATATTTACTTCACGAACATGAAAAACAGTGATAACCTGCTGTCTAGGGTTGAGATCGTTTTTTCGCCTCATTGACATGTAATACTGAAAGTTGTTATAGTAGATTTCGTCTCTTAGCCCCACTTTTTGCTCTTTCAGTCTCGTAAATTTTGCGTTTACATTTCATCTCCGTTATCACGAAACCCACGACACACAACAAACACAGCTACGATCACAGCATCTTCCATCCGCCAGATTTTAGCATAAAGACGCCACTGTCGGCCGCTTCAGAGTTCCTATTCCCGGTGCAAAACCAACCAGGAACATGGCCTGAGGGAGAAATTTGTTCTCGGGGAACTATCCTTGTGGTTAGTTTCTATAACTGAATTCCTAGAACTATTCGGTGTGAAAGCCCCTATTGCTTCATAAAATTAAGGTTGAACCACTGCAGTCACATGGACTATTTTAACGATGTCTTTAGTACCTTTCTGGACCTTGAAAGTGGTGGTCAAATTGCTGTCAATGGGGGATAAAAAAACTTTAGGATTTCATGAAAAATATCTTAATTTGATGAAATATAAATGTGTTTTTATGACTTTGTGTGGTTTGTAGTATTTGTGCCTCAAAAAAGATCTCAATTTTAAAGATACAGTTTTCAATTTCTGTCCTCATTTATTCACCCTTGTGTCATTCTATACCTGTATGACTTCTGTGGATCACAAACGAAGATATCCATGCAGTGGAAGTTTAGTAACAGCATTATTCAAAATATCCTCTTTTGTATTCCGCAGAAAAAAGAAAGTCATACATGTTTGGAACGACATGAGGGTGAATTGGGACAGAATTTTCATTTTGAGGTGTACTGTCCCTTTAAGCATGAACCACACTGAGCAGTTATCAAATATTCACAGTCTACAAATAAGGCTTGTTTCTTACACATTGCAATGTTTGTTAGCCCAAGTAGATGGGTAAACTTTCTGGCTGAACTAACAATTGCAAATGAAAGCGCCCTATTACATGCTATTGCATGAGCGAACTCCAAAATCCTTGAGGATAATTATCTGTTGGATTTTGTACTGTGAACAGGAAAGAAGAAACAACTAAACCAATATGCAAAACACATAGTAATATTTAAAATACAACCAATAGCCACCAAGCAACTATAAAAAAACTAAGCTGCATTAGTAAACCTGGCAAGCGCATATGGAGACCGATTAGCCACAAAGAGAATGCATTATTCCAGGCATCTGAGCCAGTCAATCAAATACTTGATTGCCTTGTCCAATGGCAGTCAACCAGGCACCGGTGCCTGAGAAAAACCATACGCTCCAAACGCATTCAATCTAATTCATAGAGCGATTTATTGTTCTGCTAAAGTGCTTGGAGCATTAATGGATAAGGACAATAACGGCGTAAATAAAACTGACAGAAATAGTTTGAAAGAGCTTTTTTATATTGAGAAATATATCTATCACTGAAATGGGTTATCATGATTTTGACGCAGTTGTGTTTCTGTATGAATCAGTTCATTGAAATTCAATGGGTCACTCCTGCGATTCCTGCATGTGAATTCATAGTAATAGGCGAGTGTACGTTTAATGGGTCTGTTAGGATGTTATGTGGTGTTTCTAGTTGGGTATGCAGGAGTAGCAGAACCTCCGGGGCCCGACTGCTGGACAGCAGCCGGAGAATCCCTGGCCCCGCGCCGAGCTGCTAGATCCCTTGAGTTTAAGTCCGAGATCTCCAGTGGATTTGTAAAACCATGATCAACTATGACCCCTTTAGCGTGATCAATTATGTATATGTGACCAATTAACCTTTTTGTTGAGCAGATTTACTGTCCATACTGTTTATTTTTATAATGAGAGCTCCCCAGAGTGCTGCTCATCATCATTAAACTTCGCCTGATGGAGCCTGTAGTTTTGGCAGAGGTTTGTGTGTTTGTGCCGGCACTTTCCTGCCAGCTTGGCCTGAGTAGACACTGCAATGCCAATCTCAATACAACTCAACAGCTGCACAGATGGTCTTCCCCTGACAAAGATTTGCTGCTGTTAGTCTCTGGAAACACAAAGGAGTCTGAGAGAGGCGACGGAGCAATAGTGATGACCAATATGTTTCACGCCAAAGAATGTCCTGAAGTCAAGTGATGTGCTGTTGTTTTAAGTGCTGTACATTATATAATGTAATTATGTGTCTAGAAGATTTCAATTGGGTTTATCAATGATTGCATCTTTTGGGGGGATTGTTTTGTTTGAACTACTATTTATTTGCTGTCAGAGACTAGAATGATCTAGTACTGTAGTGACAAAAATACAAAGGGGTGTAAAGAGGACAAACCAGAGGCTTAAAACCAGGGCTTTTTAAAAGTACCCCCATGCTTAAATGATTTTACAAAATATAGGCTGTCAAAGTTAATGTGTTAACTTCAGATATTAAGTATGATAAACACAATTAAGTATGCATTAAAGGATGTTCACTTTCAAATGAAAATTACCCCAATCTTTACTCACCCTCAAGCCATCCTTGGTATATACTGTATGACTTTCTTCTTTCTGATAAACATAATCAGAGATATATTAAAGGTGCCCTAGAATTAAAAATTGAATTTATCTTGGCATAGTTAAATAACAAGAGTTCAGTACATGGAAAAGACATTTATTGAGTTTCAAACTCCATTGTTTTCTCCTTATATAAATCTCATTTGTTTAAAAGACCTCCGAAGAACAGGCGAATCTCAACATAAGTTATTAATATGTACGCCCCCAATATTTGCATATGCCATCCCGTGATCAAGCCATTAGACAAGGGCAGGACGTCTGGATCTGTGCACAGCTGAATCATCAGACTAGGTAAGCAAGCAATAACAGTAGTGAAAAATGGCAGATGGAGCAATAATAACTGACATGATCCATGATATCATGATGTTTTTAGTGATATTTGTAAATTGTCTTTCTAAATGCTTCGTTAGCATATTGCTAATGTACTGTTAAATGTGGTTAAAGTTACCATTGTTTCTTACTGTATTCACGGAGACAAGAGCCGTCGCTATTTTCATTATTAAACACTTGCAGTCTGTATAATTCATAAACACAACTTCATTCTTTATAAATCTCTCCAACAGTGTGTAATGTTAGCTTTAGCCACAGAGCACCATCAAACTCATTCAGAATCAAATGTAAACATCCAAATAAATACTATACTTACATGATCCGATGTATGCAAGCAGCATGCATGACGAACATCTTGTAAAGATCCATTTTGAGGGTTATATTAGCTGTGTGAACTGCGTTTATGCTGTTCAAGGCAAGCGTGAGCTCCGGAGGAGGGGGAGCACGAGAATTAAAGGGGCCGCAACCTATATATCGGTGCATGACCCAAAATAGGCAGTTAAAAAAATTTATTTAAAAAAAATCTATGGGGTATTTTGAGCTGAAACTTCACAGACACATTCAGGGGACACCTTAGACTTATATTACATCTTTTAAAAAGAAGTTCTAGGGCACCTTTAATAAATATCGTGATGCATCCAAGCTTTATAATGGCAGCAAGCGGGATCAACAAGTATTAGCTGAAGAAAGCACCTCCATCCACATCTATCCATCATAAACATATTCCACACGGCTCCAGGGGGATAATAAAGGCCTTCTGAAGCGAAGCGATGCGTTTGTGTAAGAAAAATATCCATATTTAACAAGTTATGAAGTCAAATATCTAGCTTCCGCCACACCGCTTTCTGTATCCTACTTACGGTAAAAGTGTAAAACTCTCGCAGTTCAAAAAGCTTATGCTACATCCTACACCTTCCCTATTCAACTTACAGGAAAAAAACATAACTGACACGACGGCAGTTCTGTTGTTTTTTTGTTTTTTTTACGGAAGGCAATCTGGCAGAAGCTAGATATTTTACTTCATAACTTGTTAAATATAGTAATTTTTTTACACAAACGCATCGCTTTGCTTCAGAAGGCCTTTATTGACCCTTCAGAGGCATATGGAGTATGTTTATGATGGATGGATGTGAATGGAGACACTATCTTCAGCTCATACTTGTTGATCCCGATGGATGCGTCAGGATATTTATTAATATTTCTCCAGTTGTGTTCATCAGAAAGACATATAAAATCATATACACCTAGGATGGCTTGAGGGTGAGTAAAGCTTGGGGTAGTTTTCTTTTAAAAGTGAACTAATCCTTTACAACTAAAAATCAAGTCAGGAATCTTGGTGTGATTTTGGAGTCAGACTTGAGTTTCAGTAACCATGTAAAAACAATAACTAAATCAGCGTATTATCATCTCAAAAATATTGCAAGAATTAGATGCTTTGTCTCCAGTCAAGACTTACAGAAACTTGTTCATGCTTTCATCACCAGCCGGGTGGATTATTGTAATGGGCTCCTCACTGGTCTTCCCAAAAAGACCATAAGACAGCTGCAGCTCGTACAGAACGCTGCTGCCAGGATTCTGAGCAGAACCAGAAAACATGAACACATCACACCAGTCCTCAGGTCCTTGCACTGGCTTCCAGTTGCATTTAGAATTGATTTTAAAGTACTGTTACTTGTTTATAAATCACTCAATGGCCTAGGACCTCAATACATTGCAGATATGCTCATAGAATATAAACCTAACAGATCACTCCGATCATCAGGATCAAGTCATTTAGAAATACCCAGGGTTCACTCAAAGCAAGGAGAGTCTGCTTTTAGCTGTTATGCCAGCCGCAGCTGGAACCAGCTTCCAGAAGAGATCAGGTGTGCTCCAACAGTAGCCACATTCAAATCCAGACTCAAAACACATCTTTTTATCTATGCATTTGCTGATTGAGCACTGTGCTATGTCCGAACTGTTTGCACTTTATTTTATACGTATTATCTTTTTATTCTTTTAATTCCTTTTCCTGTTTTTATTTCATTTTTAATGTATTTTATATCTTTTATGTATCATCTTGTTATTCTGACTTTTAATGCATTATTGCTGTCTGGTTGAAAGAGCTGGGAGAATTAGGAAGAAATTGATTAGGTTAAAATTTGGTAAATTTGACAAACCATGAGGAAATTTAAGCTGTAGTGCATGGTTAAGATATCTCTGGATTACAGCCAGGACACATTCCAAAGGGGGAAATTTCCAAAGGGGAAATTTGAACTGCGTTCCATAGGTAAGATATCTCCGGAAGGGGGATTAGGGCTGTGTGGTGCAGTTTGAGGTGTCTTGGCAAAAGGGGAGATTGAAACTATGTTTATCAGTTTGAAGTGCCTTAACAGGTAGCAGTCCTGTTGGATGAGGAAGATCCATTCTGATCTGCTCTGATGAATGGATCTGTTTAGATCCAACTCTGATGGACGACAACAACAACAACAAAAAACTCCCTGAGACTTCCTAGCTCTTCCATCCAGATAGCAAAATTCTGTTTTTACTGTTATTTCTATTCCTTATGTTCTATTTTTATTATTCTTTTTTATGTAAAGCACTTTGAATTACCATTGTGTATGAAATGTGCTATACAAATAAAATTGCCTTGCCTTGCCTTGCCTTGCCTTTAATTATGCCTTGTAATACAGCTTATAGTATAATACATGGTTACACCTAAAACAAATGACAAACAACCAGTTTCATATGTAATAATGAATCTGCAAATATTATAATGCATTTTATCTTTAACAATTACATATGTCTTGTCGGTTTGCATTACGGTTTCTAGCAATGGTTCTCAAATCTGATTGGCCGAGAGCCTTTTCCAGCCATATGACATTCTACTAATATCACACGAAACCCGTTTCACAATTTGTATCACTCCGCTTGTTTCTGCCAGATCTATACTGACGGCATTTCTCACAGCGAGCATCAATGGCGGAGGAGTAAACCCACTATAATTTTACAATTAATACTGTTATTGAGTCATTAATAGTGATTAATATTAATATGTGACATTAATTATAAACAGTGTTAACTGATTATGTAATCCAGAGTACCCAACACAGCGCACGACTTCTCTTTGTCAGTGGAAAAAAATTGAACATATTTTAATGAAAGAAAAAAATTAACACTCATAAACATCAAAATTCTTCGCTGAATGAGAGAGGTTCAATATCTTTTTTCTTTCAAGGTTTTTCATTCCATTATTCATGGTGTACGCTGATTGAAGAAAATGGAAATGAGGCTATAATGAGAATTAGTCAGATTTCCTCCCTCTGATCTCGCTGATGTTTCTCTGAGGAAGGAAACAGATGCTTTGGAACTGCCCCACCAAAACACCATTGCTTAATTTGGTAAAGCTCTGTTTACTGGGCTTTCCGGGCTTACTGAAAAAAAATCTGCATATAGGAGGTTGACATATCTTTACAGATGAACAAATCTGACAGTGTCAGCGTCATCTGCCATGTCAAATCCAAAAATAAACAGCTCAAACATTCACAAACAAATATGTAATATCATAAAGCATACATCACAACCTTCTGTTCTTTCTCCACAGTCTCTTAAGAATGATGATGCCGTGCCCAAGAAGGATGTGCAGAGGATCCTGGAGCTCAGTCACAAGCAAAGGTATATGTTCTCTCTCCGCAGCTCCTCCCATGATCTGAATCATTGTATAAATTACTGTAATTACTTATAAATCTGCAACACTACAGGCCCATTCACACCAAGACTGATAGCTATAAAGATAACTATGATAGTGTCCACACCAGCAGACGATATCGTTCTGTTGATTATAAGTGCGCACTACAGTTATGTCATCTGCCACTTTAAATGCTCGAGCTCTTTAAAGCAGCATGGATTCTGATTGGCTGTCAATGATTTTATTATTCATCAGCTCGAAAAATAAAAATCATAGAAAATTGCATTCTATTACCATGTACACTACTGTTTGGGGTCGGTAAGATTTTTTCTTTTAAAGAATGCTCACCAAGGCTGCATTTGTTTGATTAAAAATACAGCAAAAACAGTTTTGTGATTGATTGAAATATTATTACAGTTGGAATAAAATATTTTGGAATAAAATATTATTAATGGAATATTATTAATATTCCATTAATAATATTATTAATGGAATAAAATATTATTACAATTATATTATTACAATGTTGTGATTGAAATATTGATTGAAATATTATTACAATTTTACTGCCTTCATTGTCACACGATCCTTCAGAAATCATTTTAATATATTGATTTGGTGCTCAAAAAAAAACATTTTTTATTATTATCAAAGTTGGAAACAGTTGTGCTGCTTAATATTTTTCTGGAAACTGATATATATTTTTTCAGGATTCTTTGATAAATAGAAAGTTCAAAAGAACGGTTTTAAGCGCCATAAATCTATTTACTGTCACAATTAAATGTCCTTGATGAATAAATATATTAATTCCTTACTTAACATGTGCAACGTTTCTAAGGTTAAGCCCTAATTTTATTGTTCTTTTGTTTTTTGTTTTCATTTTTTAAATGAGCAGTGCCTAAATAAATAAATCTTTTCAAAAAATTTTAAAGTCAAGGATCTCAGCCCATGCAGTGTTTCAGTCAACTTTAGATGAAATGAACTGTGAAGGAAACAGTGCTCTTAGAGACCATTTTAATGAATTACTCACTCTCACACACCAACATCAGTAATTAGAGACTGTTAGCAACTGTTTACATGCACACGGCTGTAGACAGATGCTCCGCCATTTGTCGTGTGCATTTCTAAGGCTCTCTCAGCGACTGTTATTTCCCAGTTTCAAGAGCAACAGGGTTTCTTAACGCAGCTTTTACGACCTCCTCGGTTTAAACCAGATTGAATTGTCATAGGTTTTCAGTCACAAAAAACTGCAGAACACTCTTGGTTGCATCATGGCAAGAGACTGGATCCATCAAGGTTCAACCACGTTGGCTGTGGAGAGTTAGTGACAGAATTCAATTTCCCCCTGTGTCAGGTGTGCGTAATGGCTTCTATTTTTAACCCCAATCAACAGCAGACAGATATTGAAATTCAGGGCAGATGTGCTGAAGTTCCTGACCTTCACTCTCTTGATTAAAATGACAATATAAGCACCCAGTAGAAAAAGAAATGGGCAGACCATCTCATGGACATTTGTGATTACGCAAGTCAGGAGAATGACAATGGATGCTGTATTTTGCCTGCAAGTTGGCAAACCGTGATGTTTCTCTGAGGCTTTAGTGCAGCATAGAAGCAAAAACCTGACAGCACATAGAAAATCTGATATTCAAAACCTGGAAATAAACAGAAAGCTTTACAATTTTGAATGAATAAGAAATATTTATTTTGATTAAAAACGTGTCTCACTTGCCACAATTTTGACATATTTATATTATTAATATTATCTCATAATTTTGGCAGCAGGTATATTAGGCTGCAGTCACTTTAAGACCTGATGCACAGATTCATTATACTGTTTGCTTTCACTTAAAACATAACTGAATGTGTTTGCATTAATATTCACCAAGAGCTGCATGTTGACATTATTTTGTGTGTATTTGTTTAAACAAGATAAGCAGTGAAAAAGAACTCAATTTAGTACTGAGAGGTGGCTTTATGCTCGTGCACTTTGGGTGTGAGCATAAAATCTTCAGGATTGGGTAAAATTATGTGCAATACATGAAATCTCACACTGAAATTCAAGCCCTGTAACCCCAACAATATTCATTAAGTGCAAATGAGTGAGTGAGGGGAGGCGGGTTTGTGTCAACTATATTATATAAAATATATATATTATATATAAAATTCAACCTGCCAAAGTGGCCAGTAGGAGTGACTGCATTACACACCACTGCTAAAATCCATCCGCATTTGGCGGGTGTTAATGTCAAGCCCTATTTACAACGTGGCTATAAATCCAATTCACTGCAGTTTCCAGCTGAAATAAACACCAGATGCAGTAAAATGCCAATGACTTTTATTCCTTTTCACATAAATTATGAATAAAGGGGCAGATTATTGATTAATAAAGACTTATTTTCTTGTAGTTCCTTGCACAATACTATGTTATGACCACAAAACACTTTTATAATAGTGCATGATTTGTAAATGAATACATTTTGAAGTTTGAATCACATAACCAGCTCCATATGCCTTTTTCAAAAAAGTTAATTTGCTCGGTAACTCACTTGGTACAGAATTGAACAAACTGAACACTCCCATGAAACTCAAGTCATGCCACTCAATAAAAGAGCTCAAAGTCTCATAGAAGGAAGCTAAAATGGCATGGTTGCTTCAGCAAATGTGTTTTTATCTCTTACTTACAACTATAACCGATTTGCTAGTAAAGCTCTTGGACGTATTTCAAAGAGTCTATGCCGCAAACTTCACATACATTTGAAAATCCATCATTTAGTTCATCCTGATAAGCGCTCATTGACCCTGTTTACACCTTAAGATGGTTTTGGTTGATTGGATCACAAGTGGACAATGCTAAATATAGGTGTAAATGAGGTCTAAAACGTTTTGAGCTTGTCCACTTTCGAGCACTTCCAGAGGTAGTCGAAAATGCATTCGACTGTAATATAAATGCTCAAATTTGTTTGAACAGCCACAAAAGACCGCCTGCTCTCTGCCTACTGACCTAATGTGTAAACATTATGGGAAGCGCTCTAGCCAGATGGGATTTGAACTTTTTCATCTGGAGACCCAAGTTTGGTTTGAAGACGAAAAATGTACCAATCACAATGTTCTCCCACTATTCCTGATTTCTAACACGCACTCACAGCGTTCAGCCAGTCTTGTGGCTGTCAGAGCAGAAATGAAAGCTGATGCTCTCCATCTGTTTTTCAATCATCTCCAGTCATGTTCAAATTGCATGAGCTTATATTGTCCATTAGATCAAAAGATCTGAAAAAACCTGTATGTTTACCTGCCCATAGACCCTCCCCTCAAAGAAATCAGGACAGAAGTGGTTGAAAGTGGACAAAAGAGTCAGATTAAAACACCAGGTGTAAATGGGAATGTGTCTCCCTCATCTACTCGTGATCCGATCGACCAAAACGCATCTTAAAACCAGTTGTAAACACGACGGCTTTCTTCTTTCATGAGGGAGTTTAGCATCACGACAGCTTTGTTTCCAGGTGGAACACACATCTCCTGGAAATCCTGTAGAATTCAAACTGACTTCAAAACTTCTGAAGTGTTTCCCATTTAGTGTGCCGTATGCATCAGATGTTCAGCCAATGGTTTGTTGGTGCCTGAGGGTGAGAGTAGGTTTAGTGTAGGTGCTTTGCTATTTTAAAATGTGATAGAGCATTAACTTTTAGCACCACTCACCAGACATTTCATTTCTGAACTGCCACGACTTACAACAACCAGCATAGCAAAATGTTGCCAGATTCATATTAATCTGTTTTGGATACATCTGAATGCGCTTTTAACGGCACTCACTGGACATTTCACTTTGTGTAATTTTTTGCAGAGATGTCACCAAAGGTATGTTTTTACAATGAGCCTGTGTTGAATGTTTCAGATGTTTTAGAAGGTATTAAATGCAGAAAAATCCTGGAATTCTCTTAATATTTTTAAATTTATTTTATTTATTTTTTTCATTAAAATTGTTGAAATGATAATATAATTTAAAATAAGAATATATTTAATTAAATAAAGGCATTTTCACTGGTGGTCTCAATCCTTTGGATCCCATTTCTTTTAGAATTTAAGCTACGTGCTGATATAGTCATTTAATAAGCAGTAAGTATGACTTTTATACTTCATTAAACTAAAAAAAAAAAAAAAAAGAAAAACTATAAAATTCTGCAAGCAGCAAATAATAGAATCCAGTGGGTATAAAAATACATCATAAAGTAGATGAAAGAGAAATGGACTTGACCGAAATGGTGCACTTGATGGAGGCTTGTGGTCTTGTGACCTTCAAATGTCTGTGTCTGTTAAGGCAACACAACTTTAGGCTGTCTTTTATGTCATTTCATGATTCAGAAGGTCTTTGTGAGTCAAGCCCTTGTGGCTGCTTTGCACCCTAAGTGCCCTTTTGTGAAGATGAAATTGCATTGACAATCCTACACAATATCTAGATCCATGACAATACATTTTATAAACAAATGAAATGTGTTACATTTTAAGCAAGCTGAACAGAGCCCTCCCATACATGGGTAATGAAAAAGTATCAGAAAGCTTCAAGATGAGGTAATTTAGAAAGGATATTTCAACACTTTATCACCATCAGGGCACCACAACATGTATTTCCATCAAGAGGTGCATCAATTTTTGCTCAAGATCTTGTATTGACAATGCAAGAGTCAAGCACTCTGTAAAATCACCTTCAGCACATCCCAAAGACTTTCAGTGAATTCAAGGTCTGGGCTCAGAGGTGCCAATTCATGTGTGAAACTGATTCTTCATGTTCCCTCCCAACCATTCTTTCACAGTTTGATCCTGATGATAATGCTTTATTTCGATGGTCCACTTTAGACATTCTACTAACTATAAGAAACTTTGCAACTACATGTCAGCTAGCTCTCATTAGAGTATTAGACTTTATAGAAGACCTGAAGTTGTAAGTTGACACGAAGTTGCAAAGTTGCTTATAGTCAGTAGAATAAAGTGGACCATCAAAATAAAGTGTTACCCTTTAATAAAGTCTTTGCCTGAAATGTCAAATAGTGAAAAACATCTTTATGGTGGAACTTGGTGGTCCTTGAGGCAAAGTTTCTTTCCCATGAGGAGAATGAGTCTCATGTGAAATATTAAGTCTTGAGCGCTGAACACTGTAGTGGAGCTGATGTTATGAATATTGCACATTTATCCACTAGTTGCTAGGCAACCATACATCCCATCCATCCTAAAATTACAGAGAATTCAATTAGCCACAGACCTCGCATGAATGCAAAGTTTGGTGAATTTTCACCACAGGGAAAAAAGTTCAGTCTTGCCCCTCCCCCCCTTGCTCATTTATCTCCATTTATTTATTTAATTATTCTGTTTTGTTTTTTCATGACTGTTTGAATGACCAAATCAAATGGTTCTTTTCCTTCTGAACATTTAGTGAGCAATAACTCCCAGATTATAGTCAATTGTAAACAATTCTAATGACATAAAATATTGATACACAGCAAATTTGTTTATACTGCACAATGCAGCTAATTATATTTTAGTCTTTTTAGTTTAGTAAAGGGTATGGCGTTCATAATCAATTCACAATATTTGTTGTTTGTCAAACCCTGGGCAAACCCTGCATCATATAGTAGTGTTGTCAAAAGTACTGACTTCGATACCAAGTTGGTACTGAGATTTTAAAAATGTGACACTTTGAGTGCTGTTGAGCGGATTCATAAACACCTCTGATTGGCCATTGTGTTCACAAGCTCATCAGATTTTCAGTACCGACTTGTATTGATTTACTTATTTGTCATGGGCCTTTATTTATTGATATTGGTCAGATGTTGATGGATTTTTGGTTGTGCTCATGTGCAGAAATGGCATGAATGTATGTGTGTTGTAGAACGTGTATATCACACATTCAAGATAAAAGTAAGCCCTTAGAGTGGCCATTGTGATCACTATCCCCCTGCGACTCTTATTCACTGTTTTCCATTTGTTTTTCTCTGTGCCTCTGTCTCTCTCATTCACAGGGATGAGATGAAGTCACTCCAGGCAGCTCTGCAGAAACAACTGGATGATGCAGCTGAACGTGCAGAGAAACAACAGGCCACCGTGAGACCTTTTACACTGATGTGTTAAACTGAATAAATACAAAAGCTAACCACAGAAACTTGGCCTAAACACTAATGATACACTAATGATTATGGCCTATAGCGTTTGCCGTTTGCATGATTACTCATGACATTACTCACTCATTACTATTATGTGTCCATGGCTGATTCTTTAGTTAAGGGCATATTTGACTACTTGAAATTTTGAAAGGAAGCTTTTCTAGTCTATGTTAAAATATTCATCACATAACCTGGAAAACAGATCTGATCATGGCCTTGATCAACTTTCAACTGTATTGTGGCATAATGTGTGATGTTAATGACCCCCCCCACCACCACCACCACACACACACACACACACACACACACACACACACACACACACACACACACACACACACACTTTTTAAAGAAAAAAAAAAAGTAACTTGGATGTTACTGACACAAGAAGTTAGATATCAGTCAATAAACTTTAATTTATAAAAAATAAAAAATGAAATGATTTATATTTTTAAATACGAACATGTAATAAAGGTCCTTTTTAGATCATGGTGGAAAACTTCTGATTTAATGACATATATGATTTTTCAAAATGAAGTTATTCTGTCATCCTATAAATAAATATAAGCTTTTTTTTTTGGGGGGGGGGGGGGGGGGGGATAAATTCTTATCATGATAGTAGGCCTAATGGCAGAAGCATTTGGAAAAGCTGTTCTTGATTATTAAAAAAATTACAAATTGTAGACACAACAAAATAAATGATAACATTTTTGGAAGTTATTTGGAAAAAGTACAAAATATAAACGTATTACAAAGAGGAAGCTAAAAAAGTCTGGGTACTTTATAATAGCAATAGAGTACTGGCAAACTAATATTTCAATACCCTTAAAGGGTTAGTTCACCCCAAAATGAAAATTCTGTCATTAATTACTTACCCTCATTATTTTACCCTCATGTTGTTCTACACCCGTAAGACCTTTGTTCATTTTCGGAACACAAATTAAGATATTGTTGATAAAATCCGATGGCTCCATTTGCCATCAAGACAATTAACACTTTCGAATTCCCAGAAAGCTACTAAAGACATTTAAAACAGTTCATGTGACTACAGTGGTTCAACCTAAATGTTATGAAGTGACAAGAATACTTTTTGTGCGCCTAAAAAAACCCAAAAATAACGACTTTATGATAATATCTAGTGATGGACGACTTCAAAACACTGCTTCATGAAGCTTTACGAATCTTTTGTTTCAAATCAGTGGTTCAGAGTGACAAAGTCACGTGATTTCAGTAAATGGTTCACCACTGGGGGGCATGACTTTGGTAGTTTGATAAGCACTTCGAATCACTGATTCGAAACAAAAGATTCGCAAAGCTTCAAAGCTTCATGAAGCAGTGTTTAAAATGCCCTGCCCCCCGAGCTCTCGACTATAATGCAGTGCATTTACAAAGTTCACACAGCTAATATAACCCTCAAATGGATCTTTACAAGATGTTCGTCATGCATACTGCATTCATGCATACATCGGATCATGTGAGTATAGTATTTATTTGGATGTTTACATTTGATTCTGAATGAGTTTGATGGTGCTCCGTGGCTAAAGCTAACATTACACACTGTTGGAGAGATTTATAAAGAATGAAGTTGTGTTTATGAATTATACAGACTGCAAGTGTTTAAAAATGAAAATAACGACAGTCTTGTCTCCGTGAATACAGTAAGAAACGATGGTAACTTTAACCGCATTTAACAGTACATTAGCAACATGCTAACGAAACATTTAGAAAGACAGTTTACAAACATCACTAAAAATATCATGATATCATGGATCATGTCAGTTATTATTGCTCCATCTGCCATTTTTCGCTATTGTTCTTGCTTGCTTACCTAGTCTGATGATTCAGCTGTGCACAGATCCAGACGTTACTGGCTGCCCTTGTGTAATGCCTTGAACATGGGCTGGCATATGCAAATATTGGTGGCGTACATATTAATGATCCCGACTGTTATGTTGAGATTCTCCTGTTCTTCAGAGGTCTTTTGACAAATGAGATTTACATAAGAAGGACGAAACAATGGAGTTTGAGACTCACTGTATGTCATTTCCATGTACTGAACTCTTGTAATTCAACTATGCCAAGGTAAATTCAATTTTCGATTCTAGGGCACCTTTAATCAGGAAGTCTACTAATACTCTAATGACTGCTAGTTGACATGTAGTTGCAAAGATACTTATAATTAGTAGAATGTCTAAAAGTAAACCGTCAAAATGAAGTTTTATCCTTTAAAACTAGAATGACTGTTGCTAAAAGTAAATAAACAAATAAATAAATAAATCAGACTACTGTACGAATACATCTCTGTAATTGAAGAATCCCCCCCAAAGATCAGTACAGAAACAGAATTGTTTATGTTTTTTGTTGCTGTATTGAAGCATGTTTGTTTTAATTATGACTTCCAGTTTGAATGTTTAGTTCATTCTGCTGTTACCACTGCACCCTCTTTACTTACCTTCGTCTAAACTAATTACCAGGAAAACACTAGAATCCTCACTGAAATCAGTGAGATGGCATGGAGGGGCCAGAGAAAGCCTCTTCTATTTTAGGCATTTACCTTTAGGTCTGGAAGAGTTATGTTACAGTAATTATAGAAAACTGTAGGAAGCACCTTGCTGACTCTGGAGGAGATACACAATTATCTGCATGCAACTTTTCTTGTTTCATCTCTGTGTGTGGCTGCGCGTCGTACTGCGGGGGATAGAGGCACAGAGGCTCGTGTTCGGAATGAGAATGAATCTCTGAGAATTAGCATTTCACCAGCTCTGGCCATTCTTTCCGTTCTCTGAACAGTTCACCACCAATTGACACCAATTACAGATAGCAAAGCTGATTCACAACCCCAGATATATTCACAAGCTGCAACAATGTGCCTGTTCATTTCGGGGAATGTTAACATTTTACACTGCTGTTGGCACAGCCCAACGAGCGTGTGACCTTTTGTTTGCCTGTAAGTGTCTTTTTATGACAACCTTCGTATTATCTGTCTATTATGTTAAACAGTTAGCATTATCCCGAGACTAAACTGTTTTGATAAAAGAAATAAGGTCCATATCAGTATATTAAAGGGTTAGTTCACCCAAAAATGAAAATTATCCCATGATTTACACACCCTCAAGTCTCAAGGTGTATATGACTATCTTCTTTCAGATGAACACAAACGGAGATATATTTAAAAATATCCTTAGTCCTCCGAGGTTTATAATGGTTGTGAATGGGGTGGGGGCCCTGTTTTGAAGTCAAAAATAATGCATCCATCCATAAAAAAAAATAACCCATATGACTCCAGGGGGTTAATAAAGGCCTTCTGAAGTGAAGCAATGCCTGTTTGTAAAAAAAAAAATCCATATTAAATATTAAAACTTTATAAATTCAAATAACTAGCTTCCGGCGGACGACCGTACACAGAATGCACAAGTCAATTTGCGGCAGAAGAGTATCCTTTGACCTGATGCACAACGGTCGTCTGCCAGAAGAAGCTAGTTATTTGAATTTATAAAGTTTTAAATATGGATATTTTTCTTACAAAAACGCATCACTTTGTTTCAGAAGACCTTTATTAACCCCCTGGAGTCATATGGGTTACTTTTTTTACAAGCATTATAAACCTCGGAGGACTAAGGAAATTTTTAAATATATCTTACAATATATATTTTATCGATTATGTTTGTCTGAAAGAAGATAGTCATATTCACCTAGTATGGCTTGAGGGTGAGTAAATCATGGGTAATTTTCATTTTTGGATGAACTAACCCTTTAAATCTGCATGTTCAAAACTCATGCACTTAGAGACTGTTATGGCATCATTTATTTACCCTCATGTCATTGACTTTTTCTTCAAAAGAAGATTTCAAAATATATTAATATTAATATTAATCCATACAATGAAAGCCAATGGGGGTCCAGTGTTGTTTTGGGGGGTCCAAGTCTTTATTTATTAATTTATTTATTTTTTGTACAATATAAGTCAATGGTAACCAAAACTATTTGGCTACTAACATTCTTCAAAATACCTTCGAAAGAAAGAAAGAAAGAAAGAAAGAAAGAAAGAAAGAAAGAAAGAAAGAAAGAAAGAAAGAAAGAAAGAAAGAAAGAAAGAAAGAAAGAAAGAAAGAAAGAAAGAAAGAAAGAAAGAAAGAACAAGTTGTTCACTGAAGTTTTAGTGAACTGTCACTTTGATTCATTTTTAGGACACAAATGAAATGATTCATGAACCTGAATCAGATGTAAAGCCTTTGAAGTATTCAGGGAATCAAATCATGTTTAGTGAAAATTTTGGACTCAGGATGCATATAATTCACAAACAAAGCCGCGTGAAACCAGGAAATGAGAAATAAGATCCCGTTCTATTGTAATCCCAAAAAACAAGATTGAAAAAATATGTATGCATTGACTGCAGCATGTCAATATGTGAACTTGGACTGAATTCAATTAAAGTGCTAATCAGAATGAATCCACCTGCAGGTTCACTGCTGCAGCCGTGTTGTCTGGAAATGTGCACAGCTGCTCGACCTCAGTATTTAGATGTGTTGTTATTTTCCCAGTGTCTGCCATGACTGGAGGCAGGAGAGAGAGAGTATGAGAGTTGAGGCAGTTTGACATTCAGGGCTGAGCTGGGTGAATAAGGAATAAGAAGCAATAGTGGAACGTTCTATTTGATTGGTGTTGCGGTTCACCCTCAGGGCTGTAAACACTTCGGATTCTTTTTTGGCTGTTTGTAACACGCTCTGGATTGTTTTGGGAAACCTTCACTTCCACATTTGTATTCCATATAGAGACGTGTCGAGATATTTTATATGGTTCTCTTTTCATTTGCGTTTAGTTCACCAGTGGTAAAAGTGATTGAGGTTTTCATGAATTTGCTTTGCGTTATACAGGAAATGTACAGTAAGATCTGATCAAAAGGTGTGGGTCTCAGTTTTCTGTGACAGTCACATGACTATTTATAAGAGCATAGGGAGAATCAATGAGTTATGAATAATTTACTGCCATTGTGATAATAAATTTTTTTAAAAGTAGTCTTATTATGAATATTTTAAAAGATATATAATCTAATTACAAGTATTTAATCTTTGAAATCTGAATATGTAATCCAGATTATATGTCATCGGTTTCTACCCTACCCAAGACTGCCTCAGTTTCTTGGTTTTCTTTTGCTTTCACATAACTGTGCAGTTATATTTCTATATTACTGTACACTGTCATGCAAAAAAAATAAAAAAATAAAATAAAAAATGATTGCTTTTATTTATCAAGGATTCATTCAATTGATCAAAAGTGGCATGAACGACATTCATAATGTTATAAAGATTTCAATTTCAGAAAATAAATGCTGTTCTTTTGAGCTTTTAGATCATCAAAGAATTTTGGGGAAAAAAAGTATTTCACACAAATATTAAGCTGCACAACTGTTTTCAACATTGATAATAATAAGATATGATTATTGATTATCAAATCAGCATATTAAAATGAATTCTGAAAAATCATGATAATGATGCTGAAAATTCAGCTTGGCCATCACAGAAATAAATTACATTTTAAATAGAAAAAACAAGATGCAATAAAAATGTAAATTGTAATAATATTTTACAATATTATGTTTTTACTGTATTTTTTGATAGACACATAAATGCAACTTGTGAAAAAAAAAACACAAACAAAAAAAAAACAAACAAAACAAAACCAAATTCTTTAAAAAATCGTACTGTGCCCAAACTTTAGAACGGTAGTGTATTTTTAACAGCATACTTTATTCTTTGTTAAAATAGATTAAAAATCATGCACAATTTATGATGCTTTTTTCTGTATGAAATGCCACTGCACTGTATTAAACTGTTAATAGTTAATAAGGTAGTTGTTAAGTTTAGGTTTTGGGTAGCCAATATTCTATCAATATGCATGCTAATAAGCAACTTAAAAGACCCTAAAATAAAGTGTTACCAAATATTTTCATGATTTGTTATCACAATATATATATATATTTTTTTTCTAGTCAAATCAACTTAGACAATTAATGGGGTTCAGGTAACATAATATGTTGAGTTTCTGTTGATTAAACCAATCACCTTTTAATTTTAATGAACTCAAAATTTTAAGGAAACCAGGCAACTTACTTTTTTAAGTTAAACCAGCATTTGTTTTTTTGACAGTGTCGCCTTAACATGCAATATTTTTTCCCCTTCCATGCAGATAAAGTTTTTAAAGATGGAAATGGAAAAGAAGACCAAAATCATCAAAGACCTTCAGCAAGAGGTACTGAGCACCACTTTTTTATTTTACAGTTTTTGAAGAGAAGGAATTATTATTAATGTATAAATTCTGAATATATGCAATGATGCCTCAGAACATCAAAGAAAAAATATAGTCCTGGCATTCACAGGATATGTGAGATTAAATGCAATTAAATGAAACAATGTTGAATGTTTTCCAGCCAACGGCTGATCATAAATGAATGAATGGAGAAATTATGCTATTACTTCTGCAATATGCTGTGTTATTCAAGGTAAAGTCTGCGGTGAAATCATTTTTAATTGAACATAAAATTAAAATCGTCTCCTTTAGTTCAACTGAAGTCAAGCCATAGATAATTAAAGTGGATTGCTTATCACGCAATTTAGTTTTATAGTTTTACAAAATAACAATAATAAGGGATAGTTCACTCAAAAATGGAAATTCTGCCATCATTTACTCACCTTCATGTCATCTAAACCTGTATGACAACGACTCTGGAACTGCTTTCATTGTAAGGACAAAAAACACTGAGACACTTTTCAAAATATCTTCTTTTGAGTCCCACAGAATAAAGAAAGTCATACAAGTTTGGAACAATCTGAGGCTGACAGAAGTCTCATTTTTGGGTGAACTGTCCCTTTAAGGCTATGCGGTTCGAATCTGAATGTTCATGGCTGTTGTTTGAAGTGACTTGACTGCACTGTGCCCTATCTACTTGGGTGGATCCCTGTGTCATTGCCGTCTGTAGCAGGGCAGACTCATGTCACTTTTAATGACAGCTGCCATTTTTCTTGCAGACTTGGGCACGCGCTCTTCTTCATAGAGGGTTTGAGATGCAAGTGTGTGGATTTGATAGTCAGCCAATTCCACCTCATTGAATCGTATTGCAATGCTATTCTGCTTCATTACCTCAAATACTCTTTCACTTGCTCTCGGAACATCCCTTACTTTCTTTTCTTTCCCATTCTTTCTCTTTCACACACAGTCACTTTAATGTAACACCTCTGTGGCCCAGCAGCTATAATATATTCCCCAGTCAATCTGTTGGTGTGGGCCACTGTGACTCGTTACACAGCAGGTGTTGTAATTACAGTAAAAGAAGAAAGGAGCCTGTTGAACTTCCAGCGTTAATTTAATGACGGAAGCGCTGAACATATGGTCTGAAAAGCAAGTGTTCTGCTGTGATAATGGCTTTGCCATTTTTAGTTGTTTTGAAATTTTCTGTCAAACATCACTTTGTGGAAGTGAGTGAAACACTGAGCATTTCTGCACCCCATGAGAATAAATTCCACAGTTAGCAATCTAATGATGCAAATTCAAACAATTCACTCGCCATTTTTTTTGTAATAGCGTGCAATTTGGTCTCATTTTTCACAATTTTTCTGCTAAAAAACACAAACTTGAAAGGGAATCAACACCCTGAAGGGTCTGGCTACACAAAGACATCACTGCCACTTAATATTCAAACAATTTTAGACCCACTTTATATTAAATATCTTTAAATACTATAATTTAAGTTAATCATTTGATACAATGCAATGCACTATACAAGTTTTTACATTTTACCTGCATGTAATGAAAGCTGTAAATAATTTCTGTAATGACATCTTTAATTACACTTTTGACCCTTGCCTCACCCCTTAAACCTAGTCTCATGCAGCCAGATCTTCAGACTGACAGCAGAAGGTCTGGACTCCATAGCAGCTTTCATTGGCCGTCGGACTGACATGTAAAGCAACCAATCACAGCTCGTTTGGTCATTTAAGATTGCATGCAAGTTTACTGAAACAATAGCGCAGCAATGGTGCTGTGAACTTCACATACCTATAAAAATCCAGCATTATCCCTGACAAGCGCTCATTGTCACAGTTGTAAACACAACAGCTTTCTTTTTCCATAAGGGGGTTTGGCTTCACGACGGCTTTGTTTCCAGGTGGACCATTAAAGAATGTGAAACACATGTGAAATCCTGGAGAATTCAACCAATCAGATGATGACTCTGAAACTCTTTTCTGTGCTATGTGCATCAGACGTTAAGCCAATCTGTAGACGTGATGTTTGAGGCTGAGATTACCTTAAACCTAACCATACCACCAAATATGTCCCAAAACATAACCTTATCCCACCTCAATAGCAGTAAAAGTGTTTTGCAATACAACATGAACACTAGATAAAGACAAGTGTGCCATAATATTTAAAAAACCTTCAGTAGTAGCAGAAGTCATATCAGTTAAGACTGTTCAGACAAATAAAACAGCATTCGATACTGTCTCTTTTGTGTCCTGTCCATTTACTCAAGTTCATTTGGAATGACCCTATAAAAAGTGTCTCGTTCCGCAGTGCCCTTGAACGTGCTACTTGAAATGTGCCCTTGATCTTCACATAAATATTAGGATGTTCAGTTTTCCAGTCACACTCATTTACTGACTAGTTAGATTAACGTTAACATCAGTAAGTTTGTAGATGTGTGTCAACCTGTGTACACTGTTCAAAACTTTGGGGTCAGTAAGGTTTTTTTCAATGTTTTGAAAGAAGTTTCTCATGCTCACTAAGGCTGCATTAAATAAAAACAGCCAAATTGTGAAATATTATTACAATTTAAAAGAACTTTTTTTCATTTCATTTATTTCTTTGTAAAGCACTTTTTTTCTGTGATGGCAAAGTTGAATTTTCTGCAGCCATTACTCCAGTCTTCAGTGTCACATGATTTACATGATATAACATTTATTTGAAACATAAATCTTTTGTAACAATGTAAAAGTTTTATTGTCACTTTTAATCAGTTTAATGCATCCTTTGCTAATATCTTTAAAAAAAGTTACACTTTATTTTACAGTGCCCTTGTTACAGTGCTATTATACAAATAATAACATGTACTTATTGTATATATAATTATATTGTATATATAATTATGGTTTTGGTTTGGTTTAGAGTTAGTTGCTTGCAATTATGCATAATGTGCTGTTATTACTATAGTACGCTCATGGCTGGGTTATATATCGAATATAAGCAATATTATCATGATAATTTAATAATCGGTAACACTTCAGTATAGGGAACACATATAAACTAATATAAATAAACATATAAACAGTAAACCTAATTTACTGTTTATTAATAGTTAGTAAGGTAGTTGTTAAGTTTAGATATTGGGTATAAGAATGTAGAATTAGGTCATGCAAAATAATGCAATAATATTCTAGTAATATGCATGCTAATAAGCAACTAGTTAAAATAAAGTGTTACCTAATAATCAATAAAAAATTACAAAAATATCCAAATATTGTTGAAAACTAAGAATAATATGCCAAAGACAGCACCAACAGGCAATTTCTTTCCTCATGCAAAACTAGCCAAGAAGTACTTATGTGTTCCAGAAACTATTTCCCCATCTGAATGCATAAACACTTGCAGGATTTACCTCAGCTGCACAGTGTAAGATGTATGTGAATTATATTGCTCTAAAGAAGCTGTCAGAATGTCATTTTGCACTCTTTCATATTGTTACATTTACATATGTTAATTAAAGTAAGTGGTCACTAGGTTTTCTAGAGATTTTTTTTTTTACTGTTTTTTTTTTTTTTTTTTTGCACTAAACATTTTGAATGTGCTTAGAGACAATAACTGGTCTATCAAAATCATGTTTGTTGTTTTAATTGTGGCAAAAGAAAATATATTTTTTTTAATTATTCTAGATCAACTGCAAAAATATTAAAATACAGTATATCAATTATCTCCAAAATTTGGAAGATATCAAGATTTTAGGTACAGGTATATCGCCCAGCCCTAAACAAGGACACTGTAAAATAGTGTTAGAGCGAAAAAATCTTAAAAGTCCCCCTGTGTTGAAAATCAAGTTGTTATTAATTAATGTTACGTTTAATGTTTATATGTCTATGTGGTGTTTTTAATATGCTTTAAGACAAACCATGTGCAAATTTATCAGTCAACACCATTTTTCTATTTAAAACTACAGTGTACCAAAGACAGTCTCAACAACGCCCCTGTTTCCTTCCATCACAAACATGTAACCAGTCTTGTCACGTGTGGGCGGGGTTTTTTTCCACTGATGTTCAAAGCATTTGTAAGGATGCTGATTTTAAAAGACAGCTATCTGACTCTGAGATGGCGAAATGGAACATTGTTTGTGTAACCATGTCTGAATCAGTTTCTGTTTCAAACATATATGGCTGAATTAAACCAATATTTCCACTTGCCATTATGTAGCATTTACTACAGTTGACTGAGTGGATCAGGTAATCTGAGCTGGTGTGAGCGAGTGGAGGCGGGGACTAATTTGCATATTCAAATTCCACATATACTAAATGAAGCAAAGGCGTAGAGTTACATTCAAGCTATTTAAGGCATGAAGTAATTATTTTCACAGGGAAAAAACATTTAAACATAGAATTTTGATAATTAAAGTTAAGTTTTAAGTGATAAAATTGTTTGCAGGCAAACTTTAATGACGCTAACGGAACAGTAATGAATGAGAGTAGTAAATTGCTGTTTATGTATGACATTATAAATGTTGTGTCTAAAGAAAATTATTCCCAGAACTCTCACAATCGAACTGTCTATTTGTGTTAATGACTGAAAAGGTTTTATTAACACGATCCCTCTGTTTATGCTGAATACACAAATATAAAGCCTATGGCATCATTGTTGTCTTAATATTTCAATTTGTACTGTTATTATGGACTAAAACAATTAAAGGTAATTGTACTTCTACTGTCACTAACACTAATTGCATGATTGCTGGTGGGTTTTCACTGCAAAACAACACCTAAAGTACCACATCAGCATCACAATTTTGGAGAAAAGCCTCTAGTAATTCAGAAATTTTTTTTGGCCGCAATTATCAGAAAAAAGTCCTGTGAAATCCTGGTAGGTCTGAATCTGAGTGACATTGGCAGTAAAAGCATGCACATTTGCATCTGAGAGCAACACGCAGACAAAGGAAGTGAGAAATTGAGGCAGAGAGAGAGATAATGAGAGAAAAAGGACACGAACAGAGAGACAAACAGAGGAGGAGGTGGAGAAAAGCACTAGATTAAACTCAGCACCACCATCATCTCTGTATTGATTCTTAATCTACCATCATCTATTTCCATAAAGACATCCACTGCGGGTTATTACAGAAATGAGGCATATACTCCTGGGTCACCTTGAGCTTCAATAAGCCTGTGAGGGAACTGTCAAAATGAACTCTATGGAAACAGTTGAAGCTTTGCTTTTGTATGCAGGGACAGGGTACCATTAAATTGAGTGTATTTGCCTAGATAAAACAAGACGTCGGGGCTTGTTTCATGTTTGATGTTACAAAGCCGTCTGTACAGTATATCTCTATTTATTGCCTTTTCCTGCCTTGCAGAATAAAAGCTTGAAGAACAAACTTCTGTCTGGGAACAAGCTCTGTGACATACATGCAGAGGAGGTATGTTGAACACACAAACATAGTGGAAAATACTGCAGTCTACTGTATATACAGTTGAGCTCAAAAGTTTACCCCTTGCAGAATATGCAAAAATAAGAAGGATCATGAAAATGACATGTTATTTTTTATTTAGTACTGTCCTGAATAAACTATTTCACATAACAGATGTTTGCATAAAGTCAACAATACAAAAAAAAAGCAGAATTTATTAAAATAACCTCGTTCAAAAGTTTGGGAACCATTGATTTTTAATACTGTGTGTGGTTGCCTGGATGATATACGACTGTTTTTTTTGTTTTATTTTGTGATGGTTGTTCATGAGTCCCTTGTTTGTCCTGAGCTCTCCTCCAGATCCCAAAAATTTTCCAGGATTTTTTTGCGTATTTGAACCATTTCCAGCAGTGACTGAATGATTTTGAGATCCATATTTTCACTTGGAGGACAACTGAGGGACTCAAACACAACTATTAAAAAAGGTTCAAACATTCACTGATGCTCCAGAAGAAAACACGATGCATTAAGAGTCGGGGGGTGAAAACTTTTTGAACAAGATGATGTGCAAGTTTTTATTATTTTGTTTGAAGATCATATTTTTTCATTTAGTACTGCCCTTCAGAAGCTAGATACTATCATGTTTCCCAGAAGACAAAAAAAAAAAAAAAGCATTTTATCCTGCTCATCCAATTCAAAAAGTTTACATTCCCATTAGTTCATGTAACTAAAGTAGTTAAGTAAAGTTAACAAATGAAACCTTATTGTAAAGTATTACCAAAATATTTTTTTAACATTATAAATGTCTTTACTGTAATTTTTGAACAGTTTAATATTTGTTCTTTCAACTTAATTGAACTTTTCCACACAATTGAATTCATACAACAAGAAGTCCATTTAAACAAATAATTAATTTGGATTCTTGTGTCAGAAGAAGAATTTGTTGCGTGAACTTAAGGAAAATAATATAAAAATGTTTTTTCAACAAAAAATAATTAGTTTGGACTGACTTATTGTAGTCTTGTTGTATGAACTTAAATTCATTGTTTTTGTGGTTACCGTTGTGGTGAAGAGCGAAGCTTGTGCTTAGGTTGTGGTTGCGCACATGAGAGTTTCATCATTGTCTGATTCTCATGATTGGGGGGACGGGGTCATAAACCGTACGCAGATGGCTAAATCTGCCTATGAAGAAGAGCAGAACTGTAATCAACTAATCTTACTTCAAGTTACAATAAATAGCTTGTCTGGAACATGTTCATACATGACTTTTTATAGCTATAGCATTTGAATATAATGAATAAAAAGCTACCAATTACTGCAACGATGGCAAAAAAAGCTATGGCTCAATGATAGTTTAATGTCACCACCCACAACCTAACAACAAGCTCTACTCCTCAGCACAGTGGTAACCACTTCAACATAGAAAGTCTTTTAAATGTCCAGCATAACTTAACATCAAACACGAACAAGCCTTTCCCTTTACTAAAAAGAAAAACACATTAAAGGGTTAGTTCACCAAAAAATGAAATTTCTGTCATTGATTACGTACCCTCATGTCATCCCAAACCTGAAAGTCCTTCATTTTGTCTTCGGAACACAGATTAAGATATTTTTGATGAAATCTGAGGGTATCTGATCCACACATAGGCAGTAACGGCATTCCCCTGTCATACTGCTACGCTGTTTTAATTGCAGCACTTCAGTGTTTATGTCCGAACGCAGGCTCAGTATTGGCCGATCTACACTCTAAAAAATGCTGGGTTAAAAACAACCCAAGTTGGGTTGAAAATGGACAAACCTAGCGATTGGGTTGTTTTAACCCAGCGGTTGGGTTAAATATTTGCCCAACCTGCTGGGTAGTTTTATTTAACTTAACTATTATTTAAAAATTGCTATATGGCTAGCTTAAAATGAACACAAAATAATTGGGAAATTAAAAACCAGATGCAATTAGAGACAACAATAATAGACAAAAGGTGAATGTTTATTAATAAGCTTTAATTATTAAGATTTAGTTTATTAATATAAATTTATTAATAAACAATTTAATTAATGTTTATTGTTTAATAATTATTCATTGAACATTAATAAATGTTCATTTCCAACATACTTTGGGTTAATCTTAATTAAGAAATACAGTTATTTTTAAACAATAGTTTAGTTAAATAAAACTACCCAGCAGGTTGGGCAAACATTTAACCCTACCGCTGGGTTAAAACAACCCAATTGCTGGGTTTGTCCATTTTCAACCCAACTTGGGTTGTTTTTAACCCAGCATTTTTTAGAGTGTATGTGTGGATCACATACCCTCAAATTTCATCAAAAAGATGAACGAAGGTCTTACGGGTTTGGGACGGCATGAGGGAGTGTAATTAATCACAGAAATGTCATTTTTGGGTGAACTAACCCTTTAAAAAGCACTTAATTTCAACATTTACTCTCCTGATCTGTCTCTGTGCAAAGCATGCTGGGAACTAGAAATCCACCGCCCAGTTTCATTCAATGCAAAAGAAATGATTCATGTAGTCCCAACACAAATGGTTTAAGTAAACTTAACATTTTAACATTTAAGGCAATTAAATTGAGTGCAATGAAAGTGAAGTAAGATTTGTGTTGTTTCAGCTTATTCTATTTAAACTGAGCAAACAGCGAGAAACGTTGATATTACGGACTCAACCTTCTAAACATTCCAAGCTAGAAAATTGGCAAGGTAGACAACTAAACGCAAGTGTATTGGCAGCGTTACTTTGCTTCTCTAAGGGGATGAGAGTAATGAAATGTCATTAGTTTTGCTGAGGTGTTGTACACTGCAGTTACTAAGAGATTACTGAAGACACTGAAGCTATAGAGAAAGAGAAGTGTGTGTGTTCTGTGAATGTTTACAACTGTGGCAGCAATCCACAGGCAGCAAGCCAAGACAATTCCATACCATGCAGTGAGTGTTATTGTATGAGTGTGTATGTGCGAGTGTTGATGTGTTAATGTGTTTGCGTCATCGAGTGGTCCCTGCAGTCCACTGAAGGGAAGAGTTTTATATATTCTTGCTCACTGACGGTCTCTTCTTTGAATTGGAGCTTTGCCCAGCAAGCCCTCACAAAGGAACACTTCGGCACGGCCACAAAAAGCCCGCTACACAATCTAAAACCAATTTTACTATTTGAATAAGCTAACGCACATTCTCTCTTATCTTCATTTTGCAGTCCAAAAAAATCCAAGCCCAACTGAAAGAGCTGAGGTATGGCAAAAAGGATTTAATTTTTAAGGTAAGAACCAAACAAAGAGGATGTGTCATTACTGTACCCTTGCATGATGCGCAGGGGCATTAGCGCCTCCTTGAAAAGATCATTTTACCTGAGCAGTTTGACTACAGGTCTGAAGCTTAAAGCTATTGTGCGTTGTCTTGTTACTGTAACCACTGACAGGATGTTTCTGATTCACTCGGCCTGATGTCAGTCAGCCAGGACACATCAGCAGATGCTTCAGTTTATTTGTGCTAAGACCACCCCATGTAATCTCTAGATGAGCAGTTTTCACAGTGTTGACGTGTTTACAGTACTATTGAAACAGGAGGTTTTGGCTTGTCCTTAGATGTATTATCTACACTACCAATCAAATATTTGGTGTTGGTAAGATTTTTTTTTTAAAAGTCTCTTACACTCAATAAGGCTGCATCTCTTTGATCCATGAGACAATAAAAAAAAAACTGTTTCTGTTTTAATGCATATTAAAATGTAATTTATTCCTGTGACAGCAAAGCTGAATTTTCAGGATCATTACATTACATTTTTGCAGCAATGTGAACCTTTTTTTCAGGATTCTTTGATGAATAGAAAGGTCAAAAGAACAGCAATTATTTGAAATAGAAATCTTTTGGAAAATGATATATTACTGACCCCAAACTTTTGAATGCTACACTGTAAAAAAAAAATCACGATTTTAACGGTAAAAGACTGTAAAAATGCTGTTATTTGGTTTACAGAAAGTTTATGTACGTAGTAGATCTAACCTTGCATTTAATGTAATTTTACAGTAAAATACCATTCAATTTACAGTTTTTGGAAGTGAAAAAAAAAACGTCATCGTGTAATTTACAGTAAAAAAAAAAAAAAAAAAAAAAGGAAATTTGACTTTCCCAGAATTCCCTGCGTGATACTTGACATTTGATGTATTTTTGTTGAAATAATTGTTTCTTCTTAGTTTTTTCTAATCAGTTATGTACATTAAGGATTTATGTTACATCTAATGTTGTTAAATTAATGTTTATTGCCTTGTTTTAATGTCATGTGTGTTACCATGATGGTGTTTAGTGTTTGTGTGACACTCTGCACTTTCTATATATTAGTATATGGGTCATTGACGGTTTTTAAAAGTATTAAAAAAAAAACATATTGGAGGTATAATTAATTTTGAAGTTTTATTGAGTGTTAACAATGAGATTATGTGGTTTTTATAATCAATTAGCACTGCTTTTGTCATTTTTTACAAGAAAAGTCATTCGGTTTAACCAAAATTTCGGTTTTACCGAATGGCAATTTTGGTTATACTAAATGACAATATTTTCAACAATGCTAACAGGCTGATATCTAGCTGGCAAAAGGACAATTTAAAATTTTACAACATTTTCCATGTTTTATAGCGGTTGTACCAAATGATGTTTCGGGACATGCGTATGAGCAAGTGAAAACATGATTATTTCAAATAGTTAAGAGAGACTTAGTTACTTTGCTTCATGACCATGTGGTCCTTTGCAGGTGTCTGAATGATGTCACATCCTGTCACATGATATTGACTACTTGACTTGATCCAAAATGGTCCCTTTATATTGGTTACTCCAAATGACATCAATGAAATTCATTTTTCCGGACATCTTTTCTCATAACAAAGCAACGACTTTTAATACCAATTTTAATAAAACTGGTATAATAAAATAATAATTGTAATACCGTTTTTTGATATATGATGTTATAAAGTCATGTCAGAATAAAAAAAAAAAAAAAATTATATATATATATATATATATATATACATTTATTACATTTTAAGATATTTTAATAACAAATGAAATGTCTGTATTGGCCTTTGGATGGTTAAACCGAATGACCTTTTGACACTTCAGATTCTTTAAAATACCTTTATATGTAGTAATATAATTAAAACCTTTTGGATTCAATAAGAGAGATCTAGTTGTACTACCTCACATACATTGGGTGTCATATCTTTGTTTTTTATTATTATTATTATTATTAAGGCTTTTGGACAAAAAAAAAAAAAAAAATGACCCGTCACTTCATTGACCCATATACCTTCTCAGATGGTGGAAAAGCTACTTGTTTGATTCATCATGTGACTCTCATCACCATTGTGTTTGGTAGTTGTCAGTGTATTATAAAGGTACAAAATAGTTCTTCAATAGGTTGGTAAATTCACATTATATTAGTTAATGAAATGCGGTATTTTACTGTAAATATAAGTTAAATCCGCAAAACCTAAGACATTGCTACCGTAATTTTTACAGTAAATTTCTGGCAACCACAGCTGGCGTAAATTTAATGGAATTTTTTTTACAGTGTAGTGTATTTATTTTATCCAAAGGAAAACAAGAATAAAGTCAAATATAATTGTTATAAGTTACTTTTATCAACTTTTATAAGTACAAAAGCATTTAGAGCTTCCACAAATGGGGTCTTTAACCGCTTTTAACCATTCTGACTTCTGAGATGCTTTTGAAAGTGCAAACAAAGCAATGTGAATGTCACCATCCTAAAAATCACACACAATAATCTGCATTTTTGGCCAAAATAAAGCAGATTAGGGTAATATGTGCACTCTAATTGAATGGTTTGACCTTTTCATGTGCGATGAGAGTGAAGATTCATGTAAAAAACAGTGACCTTTCCTGCCATGTAGGTTGACCTTTCCTCTCTTATTTGCAGTGTTAGATGGGAAAATGTCAGCTGATATTTCCAGCACATTGCCCTTTGGTACATCATACAAACACTGGGGTTTCACACAAAGTGCATCACTTTAAAACCATTGCTTCTTAATCAGGAAGACAGGCTAACACGTGTTGCAAAAAATGTCTCGTAAATTTTTAAGAAAGAATATTATTAATTTTGTCGGTCGAGTCGTATGCAAAACTTTTTCAAAAAGCAATATCCAATCTGGGCTTACCTTCCTCTAATGTGTTTTTATCTTCGCTGTACGTCTATTTCTGCCTCCCCCGTTTGAAATCAATGAAGGAAGATTATCCTTCCTCCTTTTATATTCATGATTAAAGAAGTTCTTTTCAGAGTTTGTCTAGAGTTGCCTTTTAAGTACGAGTCTGTTTGAAGAGGTATTGTTCGGTAATGGGAAGCAAAGGTATGTTCAGATGCTTAGGATAGTACGGCAAAGCTCGAGAAGGACAATGAGCAAGATTGCTTTGTCAAAGTATTTTTCCCAGATCTAGCTAGCATTAAATGGATTTTTTTTCTCATTCAAATCGCTGCCATTTATCACAATCATTCTTTGTTGTGAAGTGCCTGAATTATGAACATGTATGTGTCAAATTATTCATAGGAACATATTGTGTGACATTGCTGTTTATTCAAAACATAGTAATATAAAGCATTAACGTTTGCTTGGTACAGTAGTTGTCCTTTTTCACCTGTTCTACCATCAGTTCTCTTCAGTTCCTGTAGCAAAACACCTTTCTTATTTAAGATTTGGCTTTCGTGATCCATCTCTTTGGTGGCTCTGCTCGAAAGATGTCTGTGAAAATAATTACACATAGATTAAAGATTAAATAGATTAAATTGTGATGGCAATGACATAATAGCTTGTTATAGCACAATCAAAATGATTGCAATGTTCTTTGTTTTAATCATATTTTGAATACAGTTTTATAAATCGGCAGCTGCTTAACAAGCAATTAAGGATATTCCACAATCTACTGTGATTACGATAATATTACATTGATTGAAAACAAATCTCATTACAGAATATCCTACAATGATATACAGTCACTATAAAATGAACATTCTTGTAGAGCAGTGTTTCTCAACCGGTGGGTCGTGACCCAAAAGTGGGTCCAAGACCATTTTGAGTGGGTCACGGAGTGTGTAAGTCAAAGAAACAACAACATCAACAAAAAACATAATTCTAAATGTTTTTCTGATGCAAGACTTTTATTTTGAAAGACGTGTGTGAAAGCAGTTGACTCTTCTCTCAGGCCTAGTTTATAAGAGTGTCCTATTCATCAGTGTCCATGTGTTTTATTAAAGGGGTGGTTGATTATGATTTCACGTTTTTAACTTTAGTTAGTGTGTAATGTTGCTGTGAGCATAAACAACATCTGCAAAGTTATGATGCTCAAAGTTCAATGCAAAGGGAGATTTTTCTTTTAAAGAATTCGCTGTTTAAGGTCTACAACAAACAGCTGGTATGGACTACATACAGATTCTCCAGCTTTGTTGTTGTTGAGCAACCGAAGCACGAGCCTAAAGCTCTACAGCAGCTCATTTGCATTTAAAGGGACACACACAAAAACGTTGTGTTTTTGCTCAGACCCAAATTTGACAAGCTATAATAAATGATCTGTGGGGTATTTTGAGCTGAAACTTCACAGACACATTCTGGGGACACCAGAGACTTATTTTACATCTTGTGAAAGGGGCATTATAGGTCCCCTTTAACAGTTCACGTTAGTATTGTGCATTTACCATGCTGTAAAACTGTAGTAACCTTAACCCACTTTATTTTCACTTTGTGTTATTTTCTATATTTTGGGATGGTACTTATGTGCCTCTCAATAATTTTGGAAAAAAATATTTGCTTGGTTTAAATGCCTAAAAATTTGGGTCACAGCATAATGACCATGGGAAAATGTGGGTCTTTTGGCCAAACCAGTTGAGAACCACTGATGTAGAGTCACAAGTTAATTTATAATGTAATACAAAATGAAATATTAAAGATTTGCTTGATTTATCCAGCCGGCTGGATTAATCTTATTTTCACTTCTAAATTACTTGTGTTTTGTTGTGTAATAACTGTGTGTGTGTGTGTGTGTGTGCATGCTTAATTGCTAAGTCACTGAAAAACACTATCTTAGTGCTGTTTTTCTTTAGACTGATGTTTTTTCCATTGATTTTGTTTCATGCTCAAAACTAAAGGCTTTAGAACTTTCTAAAGGTTTCACCTCATTCCGAATGGGCTATTCATAAAACAAATGGCTTTTTAGCACAAACAAAATGATTCTTCATCATTTTTCATAATTTCAGGAACATTCAAACTTGTTGAAATGCAAAATCATAGCCTGTTCATGTTCGATTTTAGATGACTTACTCATATTCAAAAAGCTATGTGAACATTTTAAGTCTATTCTGTAAAGAATGAATACCACATTTCTCTTATAACCGAGCTTTTTACTTTTCATCGCGCAGATAACGTGTGCTAATCATCCCAGGTGGGGAATCTCTGTTACCTGTTTAGATCTCAATGAGTCTGTTGTTGACTGCACACACAGTGTCACAGTCATATAGCAATATTTGTGAAGCTAAACTAATGACATACTGAAGGCAAGTCATTATGTAGTTCTGCCGGAATAAAGAGCATCATGCTCAATTATATAAGGATTCACAGTAGAGCTCACTGAACCAAAAGTATGTCTTATCTAGTTAAATATAAAAATTGGGCAAAATGAGCAATCTAACATAAGAACTACATCTTTTTTATACCAAGATTTATCTTTACACTATAAAAAGAATTGTTGGTTTAACAAATAAAAATTTTGTTCACTAAAATTAAAAATTTAAGTTAATACAATGAAGGCGATTGGTTTAATCAACAGAAACTCAAAATATTATGTTATCTTAACCACATTAATCATTTGAAGTTGATTTGACAAAGAAAAAATGTTTTGATAACAAATCATGAAAACGATGTAGATCTGCTAGAGATATAAAGATAAATCTAGCTATAGTTTTTTGGTTAGTTTGTTCACTTTGCACACTTTCTATTCACAAAGTCTTTGAACACATTGAAAATATAAGATTCAAATATAATTTAACCCACTGGTGCTCTTTGTACATTTCTGACCAAAAAATGTTAAGTTTTGGGTTTTTTTTATAATTTTTTAATTTGTCGTAATGGTACGAAAGTTTATAAAGGTTTTGGCACTTGCTATATGAACACACACACACACACACACACACACACACACACACACACACACACACACACACACACACACACAAAATCTTGATTCGCAAATGTTAAATGGTGCTGAAAAAAATAGTCACACTTGTACTCCTCAAGGTCAAAAAAATAAATAAAATGGCCGCATTGGGAAACGAATTTCATCTAGTGGAAACGTTTGGTTCTGCGCCCAAACGAAATCTTACTGAAAGCTAATTTTTCGAGATATCAACCTCAAATTTGAAACACAACTTGTTTAAATGTATTGCTTTGATTTTCTTTCAGATTTAAAGTAAAACATGCTTGGAAAATATATATTTCATATAAACATTTAAAATAGTATTTTGTGCAATTTTCATAACAATAAACGTAAACTTCTGTAACTTCTTTTTCACTTTTTTAAACTTCAGCAATAATCTGCCAAGTCTCTTCTTTAAAAAGAGACCTTAAATCTGAGCATTCAAGATTTATGACAGTTTAAGTTGAAAATTTAATTTTCAAAAAGTGAATAAATGGATTATAACTACTGCTAAATATAATTTAGTACCATAAAATCCCCTAAAATATGAAATAACTAATAACTAAAATACAGTAAATTAATTCCATTGAAATAAAAATAAGAATAATAATTGGTCATTTTGACCACCATGTGAGAAGCACCAGAGGGTTAAACCTGAAAGTAAGCAGCAGGTTTTAAAACAAAGAAACAGGTGCAAAATTAAATATTTAAGAAAGTCATATTTAAGATTCTGGACTATTTCTAGGACACTAATCAAATAAGTAAGTGTGTCCTGAAAATGTTATTCTTCCATTGAAGCTCAAGATGCTCTTTGAATCATTCTCAAATCATTCTGTAAATTCCTGTTAATTATTCTATTAAATGATTCTCTTAAACTATGCTGACAATCTACTTTGTAGTGAAAAATGTATTGAATTAAAATGTATTATACTGCAAAACATTTCCAGTTGGTTAAACATAGAAATGAAATATCTCCTGCTGCCTTAAAAACATGAGTAAACTCAACTAAACCTTAGTAAACTCACCTTGAAAATAACCTTTGCTTCAGCTCACAATGGATTACTCAAACTTGAATTCAAAATTCAAAAAGTTAAAGAGAAGACATAAATTCAAATAATTTAATGGGGCTATCATGTTTTACCAGTGAGAATCATTTTTGCTAGACTTTTAGAACTAAACCCACTTAAAATATAAATAGACAGTTTGAACTAAGACATAGGCCTATGTCAGTTTGGTAAGATGATAAGAGGATCAATGCATCTTCTGTGCAGGGTCAGCAGCTGATGGACTTGGAGAATAAACTCAAAGTAGCCAAAGATGAACTGGAGAAGGCAGCGCTGGACAAGGTGAGACATGAGCCGATCTGTTTCATCATTCCAGTTCCTTCTGCTATCTTCTAAAATGTAAACTTTGAAAATGAATTCTATTATCTTTTTATGCCAGGGATTTTGCAATTTCTGCAGAGAGCGTGGAGCAAATGATCAGATAAATGGTTTGAGGACAAAAGGATAAGATGACAGTGTGATAAACATTTGCCCATTAATCTCATGTGTGTTGTCTCACTTAATTTGTTGCAGGAGTCACAGCTGAAAGCCCTGAAGGACACCGTACATATCTGCTTCTCGTCTGTCCTACACAGCCAGACAGGAAGTTTACACAGATTTCCAGCCACGCCCACCAACCTGTTGAGGTACTCAGCCCTGGTCAACAACTCCAGAGTCACCTTTCAGCAGCCGCATGCAAAGGTACGAACACCAAAACCATTCTCTGATGTGATGAAAAAGCACAGAAAAAGGTTCTAAGAAAAATAGGACCATCGGATGTAGTATGATCAAAACAGACTTATTTATTTTGGTTTATTCATGAAGTCATTCCATCAAATATTAAAGGAATAATTAAAAAAATTATATCATTTATTCAGTATGACTCTCTTTTCATCTGCAGAACACAAATGGAGAAATGTATGGTATGTTTCCATGACAGCGATGTACTAAAAACAGGGATCCCCGTTCACACAGATCTGCAAAAACGACTAAAAATGCTGTATTATGCTGCCAGGCCAGTAGGTGGCGATGTCACTTTGTAAAGAAACAAAAAAGACTGAACACATAATATGCATAACGTCACCGTTTTCACAAATTCACATTTTTGTAGTTTACAAAGAAATGCACTTTGAAACCTGTTCTCAAAAGTTTGGGTTTTCAGGTCCACAAAAAATGCCAAAATACTTAAGTTTTTAGTTGAAAATGGCAGGGCTGTGCACAGACATTTTAAAGGGCAGGTGCTCAAGTTGAAACTGATTTATATATATATATATATATATATATATATATATATATATATATATATATATATATATATATATATATATATATATAGTTACATATTGTTGATCATCTTTTAATTAGTTAGACTATTTAAAACTATATACTATAGGGATGTTATACCAATTAGATGAAATCAGTATCAACATTATCCATCTGCCATTTATTAAAATTCATTTACACTGCAATTACAACTGCCTAAATAATGTTATGAGATTAAAGGGGGGGTGGAATCAAATGATACTATTATATATAAAAATTAAATTGATTTACCTGATTGACCAAAAAAACAGTAAAATGTAATGTTTTGTCTAAAAATTGTCAATTCATATAATCAGCTTATTGTTTATTGAACTGTTGTATAAAATGAATATCACATTTTGCAACTGTGCTGATAATTGAGAAAATAGCCCCTGTGTGATATTTGACCCTGAACCACAAAGGCAGTCATAAGTCACAAGGGTATATTTGTCGCAATAGCCAACAATACATTGTATGGGTCAAAATTATTGATATTTCTTTTATGCCAAAAAGTCATTAGGATATTAAATAAAGATCCTCTTCCATGAAGATATTTTGTACATTTCCTACCGTAATTATATTAAAATGTATACGATAATAATGTTACGTAACAGTCGGGCTCATTAATATGTACGCCCCCAATATTTGCATATGCCAGCTCATGTTCAAGGCATTACACAAGGGCAGCCAGTATTAACGTCTGGATCTGTGCACAGCTGAATCATCAGACGAGGTAAGCAAGCGAGAACAACAGCGAAAAATGGCAGATGGAGCAATAATAACTGACATGATCCATGATTACATGATATTTTTAGTGATATTTGTAAACTGCCTTTCTAAATGTTTCGTTAGCATGTTGCAAATGTACTGTTAAATGAGGTTAAAGTTACCATCGTTTCTTACTGTATTCACGGAGACAAGAGAACCGTCGCTATTCTCATTATTAAACACTTGCAATCCGTATAATGCATGAACACAACTTAATTTTTTATAAATCTCTCCAACAGTGTGTAATGTTAGCTTTAGCCATGGAGCACTATCAAACTCATTCAGAATCAAATGTAAACATCCAAATAAATACCATACTTACGCGATCAGACATGATGCATGACGAACACTTTGTAAAGATCCATTTTGAGTGTTATATTAGCTGTGTCAATTTTGTTTATGCTGTTTAAGGCAAGCACGAGCTCCGTGGGCGGGGAGCGTGAGGAATTAAAGGGGCTGCAGCCTGAATAGGCTCATATTTAATGATGCCCCAAAATAGGCAGTTAATAAAATTAATAAATCTATGGGGTATTTTGAGCTGAAATTTCACAGACACATTCAGGGGACACCTTAGACTTATATTACATCTTTTAAAAATAAGTTCTATGGCACCTTTAACAATTGTATTGTCATCTCATATGCATAGTGTGATTGTAAAGTGAAAAAAGAGGTTTGTTACTCTGACGCAACACTATAATCTTAGGGTTAAATGTCATAATCTACAAAAGACATACTGTCATCCAAACTGTTCAGTAACAGCTCTTTCAGTGCATACAGTACTTAACAGTGCTTGATTTATTTAGCAGACAGTGTGGGAGAATCTGTGTCTATTTTTCCCTAGATGACGCAAAAGCTCTCAGCCTCAGTGAGAAGTGTTGCTAAGAATCTCAATGCTTATATTCACTACCCAGAGGACAGAGCAGTGCTTTTTGATTACGCTCCAATACTCTTGTCCGTAAGCGAGGTCTCAGAAGAACCATATTAGAGAACATCAAAAGACCTCATAAAACAAGGCTTTAGCCTTCAGCTTTATTCTCCAAATAAGCTTATTTAATGTAAGTAGAAGTTAGTAAGACACTGAACTTTGGACATGGCATTCAAAATGTATTATTATTAAGCACTCATAAAGACATGAAAGTGAAAAAAGATGCAGTATCTTTGCATATAATCACATTTGTTTAATTTTGTTAAAATCTTTATCTAAAGTGTTTCACCTTGAGCTTTTCAGCAAGACTTTAATTGGAAACCAGACACAAACCTCAGCTCTGAAAAGTCAAGATGTGTTCTCTTGAGATTAAATATGTCATTGTAAAATAAGGTTTTCTCTCAAGTGCAAATCATTTTCTTCCACTCAAATTAAGTGGATGAGGAAAAGACATTTGGTCCTCCTTACAGTGTCCCATTCAGCATTTCATTACAGTCCCTATTCATCAACTGTTGGGAACATAATGAGCCTTAATCCTTTCCAAACAGCCGTGCAGAACCTATACTGTCAGCCAGTGCACACTAGTCCCTGCTGCTGAAAAATTCATCAGCGTGAGGGTTTAACAAACAGCCAGTTTTAAATGAGAGTCGCTTCATATTTAACAGCCGTTGATGGATGCTGTGTGCTAGCTTGTTAAATTGCAACATTAATGTTTTTTGTGCTGTTTGCCTGTTAGCAAATACGCGTATGTGAAGTAGATTATTTAGATCAAAATATCATTGTCCACGTATTAATGCAAATGAATTTAAGAAGTTGATCATTTATATAGGTCCACAAGAAGCATAAAAGCTTAGTTGTTAGCCAATCAGCAGTAGGGGGCGTGTCCTTGTGGTGAGGGAGGAAAGAGAGTGAGCTAATCAGCCGTAGGGGGCGTCTCAACTCATGATTGGGGAAGGAGAGAGAGTGAGCAAGATTTGAAGAAAGACTGTAGAAAAAGAGATGGCTGAAAGACATTACAAAAGAGAAAAGCTCAGAGGAATATCACTGGAAAAAGGGTTATGATCAGGCAAGAGCTTTAGGACCTGCGTTAATATTAGAAAAGCTTTCCAGCACTGGAGAGACCCAAGCGAGAAGGCTTGAAAATGGATTTTGAGGTTGTGTTGTTTCTTCTCCATACATGAGTAACATTGGTTTTGCTACATGTTGTTGTTGTTGTAATGTCTATAACTGAACAGTTTTGAGTGTCATTGTTTGTCTGGAGCTGCAGGCGAATAACAACCAACTCTGCTTGTATATACTCTTGTGTACTGTATGTTAATTTTTTGTTCTTCCTTGTCGTTCATTCACCATCTTACCTTTATTTTTCTTGGCAAAGCATTATTTTGCTTGTCTTCAGCTATGTTAAAGGTGCCCTAGAATTAAAAAATTAATTTATCGTGGCATAGTTGAATAACAAGAGTTCAGTACATGGAAATGACATACAGTGAGTCTCAAACTCCATTGTTTCCTCCTCCTTATATAAATCTCATTTGTTTAAAAGACCTCCGAAGGACAGGAGAATCTCAACATAACACCGACTGTTACGTAACAGGGATCATTAATATGTACGCCCCCAATATTTGCATATGCCAGCTCATGTTCAAGGCATTAGACAAGGGCAGCCAGTATTAACGTCTGGATCTGTGCACAGCTGAATCATCAGACTAGGTAAGCAAGCAAGAACAACAGCGAAAAATGGCAGATGGAGCAATAATAACTGACATGATTCATGATAACATGATATTTTTAGATACCATCGTTTATTACTGTATTCACGGAGACAGGATCCGTCGCTATTTTCATTATTAAACACTTGCAGTCTGTATAATTCATAAACACAACTTCATTCTTTATAATCTCTCCAACAGTGTAGCATTAGCCGTTAGCCATGGAGCATATAGCCTCAAACTCATTCAGAATCAAATATCCAAATAAATACAATACTCACATAATCCGATGTATGCATGCAGCATGCCTGACGAACACTTTGTAAAGATCCATTTTGAGGGTTATATAAGCTGTGTAAACTTTGTTTATGCACCGTATTATAGTTGAGAGCTCGGGAGGGGGCGGAGAACGTGAGCAATTAAAGGGGCCGCAGCCTGAATCGGCGCATTTCTAATTATGCCGCAAAATAGGCAGTTAAAAATATTTATTAAAAAAAAATCTATGGGGTATTTTGAGCTGAAACTGCAGACACATTCAGGGGACACCTTAGACTTATATTACATCTTGTAAAAAAAAACGATCAATGGCACCTTTAAAGAGAGATCCACTCTTGAATTGCGTGTTTGTGCCTTTTGGGGGTGGAGCAATGAAGGGAGGGGCGTGTTTGTTTGGCATGATATCAAATATCAATAGTGTTTCTCAGAAATCACTTACTGCATCTTTAACTACATGCTTTACAAGTCATTTCATTGTTAGTTCATGTTAGCTAATGTAGTTATCTAAAGTTAAATTAAATCTTATTATAAAGTGTTACCACAATATCGTTCCCTGAACAAAACCGGTTTGGTCATGCAGCATTTGTTATGATCGTAATGTAAAAAAAAAAAAAAAAAATCTAACTTCAAAACCAGAGTTTGCACAAACTAAACTGAAACGTAATTGGGAAGCCACTTAGCCTGCCTCTCGAGACAGACCTCAGATTGCTGCTGATTGTTGTTGTTGTTGTTGCTGCTGCTGCTGTATTTATGTGTATGTATGGCATACCAAATATGTTATCTGGAAATTACTTAGAATTTTTTTTAAAAAAGATGTAATATAAGTCTAAGGTGTCCCCTGAATGTGTCTGTGAAGTTTCAGCTCAAAATACCCCATAGATTTTTTTTAATTCATTTTTTTAACTGCCTATTTTGGGGCATAATTAGAAATTCGATTCAGGGTGTGTGGCCCTTTAAATCTGGTGCTCCACGCCCCAAGAGCTCGCGCTTGCCTTAAACAACATAAAAAAAGTTCAAACAGCTAATATAACCCTCAAAATGGATCTTTATAAAGTGTTCTTCATGCAGCATGTCTAATCGCGTAAGTACAGTGTTTATTTTGATGTTTACATTGATTCTGAATGAGTTTGAGGCTATGCTCCGTAGCTAACGGCTAATGCTACACTGTTGGAGAGATTTATAAAGAATGAAGTTGTGTTCATGAATTATACAGACTGCAAGTGTTTAAAAAATGAAAATAGCGATGGCTCTCTTGTCTCCGTGAATACAGTAAGAAACAATGGTAACTTTAACCACATTTAACAGTACATTAGCAACATGCTAACGAAACATTTAGAAAGTAAATTCACAAATATCACTAAAAATATCATGATATCATGGATCATGTCAGTTATTATCGCTCCATCTGCCATTTTTTGCTATTGTCCTTGCTAGCTTACCTAGTCTGATGATTCAGCTGTGCACAGATCCAGACATTAATACTGGCTGCCCTTGTCTAATGCCTTGAACATGGGCTGGCATATGCAAATATTGGGGGCGTACATATTAATGATCCTGACTGTTACGTAACAGTCGGTGTTATGTTGAGATTCGCCTGTTCTTCGGGGGTCTTTTAAACAAATGAGATTTATATAAGGAGGAAACAATGGAGTTTAAGACTCACTGTATGTCATTTCCATGTACTGAACTCTTGTTATTTAACTATGCCAAGGTAAATTAAATTTTTGAATCTAGGGCACCTTTAAAGGTAAAGCATATGGCAAATTTTAGCAATTCTATTCTGTGTCTGTAGTGGCGCAGAAATTACATCATCTTTAAATTATGTATTTAATAAGTCACATTACAAGTAAACAGGCTAATTTTGAAGACTAGTTTGTAAATGCATTAAATTGACAAAATATCTAAAAGTTTTGGTCTCTCTGTCTCAAGCCAACAGCAGAACACTGGATGAGATGACGATGGAAATCATGGAAATGGATCGTGTTAACTCTCTTAATTCGCTATGTACAGTTTAATACAGTTAATTAACTGACAATCTGAACAAACCGAGAAGCGAAATATTTATACCACTGCTTTCCCTGCAGGTATTTCTACCAAACATCCGCTAATTAGCTCATCTTAAACCAAAGAGGCCCAGCCGATTAATTAAAGCAGGTGTTTTGAACAAGTAACTCAGAAACCAAATCCTAATTTTAATAACTCTTTACAGCAGTCGCCCGACGGCTCTGTCTTGATGCAGTTGGTTTTCTCATGAGAGTTGTTTTGAATTGAAATATAGCACAATATTTCTGATGTAAAATCAAGACTTCTGAGGGCTCCATGCAAGATTCATGGATCTGTCTTGAAGTGAAATGTGCAAATCTTTACCTGTCTACTGTGTACCTGTGCAACATATAGTCATTTGATTGTATATACACATTTTCCTTTAAAATCTGGAAGTTTTAGTACATAAAGAGAACTCGAATTGATAACAAATGACTGCGTTCAAAACTGGCTTACTAAAAAACTGGGCCTCTATGGATATCATGCCGATTTGCAAAGGGGAGGCAATAAGTGTGTCATATTCCATTTCATTCACTCGGAGGAGCAGAGAGTCCCTAAGCTGATTATTGTTATATCATTACTCCTCCAGAGAGACGCTTCAGAGACTGTATGAAGTTTGTTACTGTAGTAGTATTTATCTCATCTGTCTTTGCTCAGTAAATGAGTGATAGGATGTGTGAAAAGCTTTTCTAGAAGCCTCTCTCCACTCAGAGCTTTTTTTCTTTAAATTACGCTAATTACATCGATTTACACAGAGACGTGATTTCAGCACGTATACGGTAATCAGAGACATATTTTCCTGCTGGTTCTGAGTATCTGAAGATTAATAATGCAAATATATATTATTTGATCACATGATCAGTTTCTATTAGTTTTATTATTACAGGCAAAATGTCATTCCCCTAAAAAAGAAAGAAAGAAAAAAACCCTAAAATAATTCTCTAAAGATACACTACCGTTCAAAAGTTTGGGTAGAAAGAAGTCTCTCATGCTGCAAGGATGCATTTATTTGATGTAGTAAAAATAGTTATATTGTGGAAAAATGATTACATTTTAAAATAACCATTTAATATTTGAATGCATTTTAAAATATAATTTATTACTGTGATGCAAAGCTGGATTTCAGCAGCCATTGTCTCAGGATCCTTCAGAAATCATTCTAATATGCAGATTTGCTTCTCAAGAAAAAGTATTATATATATATATATATATATATATATATATATATATATATATATATATATATATATATATATATATATATATATATATATATATATATATATATATATATATATATATATATATATATATATATATATATATATATATATATATATATATATATATATATATATATATATATATATATATATATATATATATATATAATATATAGTACAACCTTATGATATTGTAAACACACGTTGTTATTATTATTATTATTATTATTATTAATAAAATCTCTATAAACACAGAACCAGCCAAATACTTAGCATTTTTATTGATGTTGTTACTGAACAGATGCCATTTACTGTTAGTCTCTTTAGATAAAAGCTTTTGCTGAATGGAAAACAATAACAGAACAGTAGAGTCGTAGATCACAACAGAGAGAGAGAGAGAGAGAGAGAGTTGACAACTGACTTCAAATGAACCTAAGTGGAAAATTGTCTATGTTTTATAATAAACCGTCTGGAGAATTTAACCCCAGCACTCTCTTGTTTTTCCTCTTTTTCTTTCTCTATCTATTCCTTTGTGTCTTTCATAACGTAACATTCTGTTTCTTTATGCTCTCTTCCTTAAGGACATCCCGAAAGTTCCCCGGATCACAACAACAAGTAAATTGCCTGTGAGCAGTGCGGTAATGAGGAGAGAGAGCACAGGACCGAAAGACTGCCAGATGGTGAAGGTAAATCTTTAGTGCCCTTATACTCTAATGGCCACTTCCTTACCCTTTGGACTAAATGGGGCGACTTATGTTCATTGCATCTCAGTGTATCCCTTAGCCATTTAAGATCATTTACAACTTTGCATTAAATTTCGTTCAAGAATAAGCTTTGAGGCCTCGCTCAGCAGTTTTCTCCTGATCAATGGTATATTGAACCGCTGCTGTTGGACCCATGAGAAAATATTGCCACTCCGTTTAGTCACGGGTGAAGTGTGTAATTTCTGTCCCTTCTTGGCACCAATAATAATGATTGTTTTCAAACAGATTTTTTTAAACACTCCTTCCATTGGTCAGCTAAAAACACATAGAACTGCCTCAAAATCACACCATTGGCATTGGTGTGTGGTGGTGTTTTAAAACGAGGAGGCAAAGTCCTCACATTTTATATGTATTTAAAACCAAGTATAAATGTCATCAAGTGTTTTTACACATTTTTGCATTCATTCCAAAATAATATTATTTGTGAACTAATGTTCAGCTTTTCTTTTCTTTTTTCTTTGTAATTCATCTTATTTTCCTACTCAGTGGCTGAGTTGTTTTACTTACTTTTTAATTAGTTTTCCCATTAACATTATCATTGTCTTCATTGGGGCAGAGTCAAGAACACGCATGAAAACAAGAGGCGGGATTTATCACATGAACCAATCATATCCAATCATAACCGATCATATCCAATTATAGCGCGATGGAGGCAATTGCCTCCTTTCATGTGACTTTCACCCATTCATTCTCAATTAACCCCCATCAAACTCACACTTTAGGGGGTCTGTTAAAAGTCAATGAGCTGAGCGGAGGCTAGCCTTCCGCTGTAACTTAGCCTTGGACAGTGTTACTTTATAAAAATGAGTGACTTCTACACTTTTTAATGTCAATATTGTAATATTTGCATTGTTTTACATTTGTAATATCGATTATTTTCTCATCCAGTTGTTTTGAGGATACACTGCCTTTGGTGAGCCAGTATCGTTTTGGGCTAGTGAGAGGGGCTTTTGCACTGGAGGAACATTTTTATAGTCATATAACTATGGTTGGATATACCTGCTTTTTGGTGTGTTTGCACCGCAGGACATGGGAACGATTTTATTGTACACCTTTTAAAGGTCTAAATTAACTCCTACTTCAGAGTAGGGTCTAACTCAACACAATAGGAACTACCAGTGATACGTGGTATGTAAGTGTATGTTGACCCGCCATACATTAATCACTCACACAAGTGACATAACCTGATTTTGCTGAGTTCAACATGTTCCAGGATCAACATTTTTGTTGATCCTGGAACAACATTTGATTTGACGTCAGATTTGAGGGACAAGTTTACAGATTATGTCAAGTTTAGACTTAAAATCATGAATTGGTGCTTCTACATAAGTGTTATTCATCAATCATTTCCCTCTGATTTTTGGGATAACTTATGGGAAGGGTTAGGTTTAGGGGTAGGAATAGGGTTAAGACTAAATTTTCAGACTAGAATGTTGTTCCAGGATCAACAAAATATGTTGATCTAACTCATCAAAATCAGGACGTGCCACACAAGTGCTTGTCATCTAGCTGTGTAATGTTGAGTTTTTTGTTGCTGTTCTTTATCATCCTTTTTTCCCCCTTTTTTTTTCTTTGACTGTAAAAAAAAAAAAAAAGCCCTGGTTTCCAGTTTTTGGACAAGCTGATTAGCACTAAAGAAGTTCAATGTGCATGTGTGAGCTGAGCATACAGAGTACACGTGTTTAGAAAAATATGGCTGGTGATGAAGTTTACATCACAATCAATATACTATAAAAATGAGTATGCTTAAAAAAATAAAAAAAAAGTTTGGGGGATTTAACCTGATTTTCCTGTAATATATTGCCTCCAAGATAGCTAAAAATAGCCTCAAAATGATTATGCTCTTTCTTTGTCATCTTTGGAGGTAAAGCTTTTGTGCAGATTAAACAGATTACAATCCTCATACATTATGTAAGCATAAAGCAAACTTGCTTGATCTTCGGTTGTCATCAGTTGACACATGATGTTGGATCTTATATTCTGGAAGGTTTGAGACAGTGCTGGGAATATGAACTGGGAACATCACAGAAATCAGCAGAGCAGAGAACAGTACTGTAGGCTAGACGAGATACATCTCACTGACTGCTGACATGCACTTATCAACTATAATGACAGGATTGTGTGTGTGTGATTGTGAGTAAGTGGCTGTGTGTTAGCTGAACGTGTGTGTGAGAGGGGAAAATAGCCACGTGAAGAAGAGACAGGAAACAAAAAGAGAGAGAGAAACACGGGATCCCAGGGAGAAGGTGTCATCCTCGGTAGATGACATGCCATGAAGATTGTCTAATGAAAATGTTCCCGAAGCAGCTCTCACCCTGCTGATGGTACTGACTGATGAGAGCAGTGTGACGGAGCCTTGAGACTGAACTGAGAGACTGTGAGTGAGATAAAACACATTAGTGTGACTTTCTCACCACTGCCATCTTATCATTTATGAATGCTGCTAAATGTTCTCTCTTACTAAAGATCAAGTTATTTAGCATAGAGTTTAGTGTGTGTTTGAAGACAAAACCACAAGTTAGTTTTTTTCATTATTGTAGATTTTATTATTATAAAATAATAAAAATAATGCAGAATCTACAGTTTTATCAGTAAGTTTTACATTTTAAAGGGGTGGTTGATTATGATTTCACTTTTTTAACTTTAGTTAGTGTGCAATGTTGCTGTTTGAGCATAAACAACATCTGCAAAGTTACGACGCTCAAAGTTCAATGCAAAGGGAGATATTTTCTTTTACAGAAATCGCTTTTTAAATGCCTTTTAAAAAGCGATTTTTTTCTAAATGCTTTTTAAATGATGACTGCCCCAGAAAATACATAACAAAGGGGATGAGGAAATGTTGGGCTGCTTTAGAGAAGAGGAAGAGTTGTTGTAGTAGAGTGTTTCAGAAACGAGAGTCAATTCAACGCTGGATTTGCACAAAAAATTAACATGACGGCACATACTAGTGGATGAGTTGAATCAACTCCACAGCAACTACATAAATTTATCCACTAACCATTCAGAAACGTCTAAAAGTTGTAACTTCTTCCTGAGTCTCTCCATCAGTGTCGACTCCGGTTTGAACAATGTAAGGCTGAACACCGTTACTGACAATCCTCATTTTAGCTGTGTGAGATTCTCCAGCTTTGTTGTTGTTAAGCAACCGATGCGTGAGCTGGTAAAGCTCCGCCCTCTTCTGGAAAGCGGGCTGGGATCAGTAGCTCATTTGCATTTAAAGGGACATGCACAACAAAAGTTACAGATGCATAATGTTACAAAAGATTTCTGTTTCAAATAAATGTTGATTTTACTTCTATTAATCAAAAAATCTGGGAAAAGAAATGTATCACAGTTTTCAAAAAAATTAAGCACATTAACAATAAGGAATGTCTTGAGCAGATCATATTAGAATGATTTCTGAAGGATCATGTGACACTGAAGGCTCAGCTTTGCCATCACTAGAATAAATTACATTAAAAAAATAATAATAATAAAAAAAATTATATATATATATATATATATATATATATATATATATATATAATTTTTTTTATTATTATTATTATTATTTTTTGATCAAATAAATGCAGACTTCTTAAGCTCAACAATGCAAACATATGTAAAGGACTGACACTAGGCAGAATGCAAATATGACGTAATGATGTTATGAATGTGCTAATTGACGATATTTAGGAACTTTAGGGACTTTTTGAACAGGCTTTAGCTATTTCCATTGAAAATAGTTGGCAACAGTGGTCCAGAAGCATATACATTTAAGTTTTTCAGTGCTGATATTTGCTACTTGTTTATCTCTGCTGGCTTCAGTGCATTCTGTAAGCATACTAGATACTAGAGTTTTAGATACTCTTTACTGCCTATATAAAGTTGTATTTTTGGCTGGCACCATTCTATAACACTTCCATTAACTTAACCTCCATGTTGTTTGTCCTGTCAGAATAAAAAAAATGAGGGTGTATTTTCCAGTTAAACACAGTCTCTTGTAGACTTCTATTTAATGTGTTACTCTAAACATCTTTGTTTCAGAGCTCCTAGAAACAAGCATATAAAACATTTCCTTAAAATACTCCATCCCTTGAGTAACATGATTAATCTGTTTTCTATGCAACATTGTATAATCTCATAGCTCAGGGCTTTTGTGGAAAATGTAAACAGCAAACAATAATATCCTACACAGTATCACTGTTCCATTGTGGCCAAAGATGTATTTTTTTTTTTAAGACTTGGATTTAAAAATCATAAGATGATCTTGTTTGCTTTATAAATGAACATGTTCTTTTCTGTCTCTCTTTGTATCTTCAGGTGGGAGCAGACTGTTCCCAGAATCAGACCGAGAGTTCATCTGAGATGAAAAAGACATTTGGACACAGTCAAGTGAGTGTTCTGATGTGCCCTATTGAACGAATTAAAGAGAGAGTTCAGCCGAAAAATACAAATTCTGTCATCAGTTACTCACCCTCACATCTTTCCAAACCGGTATGACTTTTGTTCATCTGTGGAACATGATCAAAAGAAGATTTTAAAGGAATGATTCAACAGTTTTTCCCATATGAAAGCAAAGCGTAATTGGAATTCAAAATATCTTCTTTTGTGTTCCGCAGAAAAACAAGTCAATTATTTCCATTTTGTTGGGGGGTAAACTACACTTTAAAAAATGCTGGGTTAAAAACAACCCAAGTTGGGTTGAAAATGGACAAACCCAGCCATTGGGTAGTTTTATTTAACTCAACTATTGTTAAAAAAATTACTGTATTGCTTGCTTAAAATGAACCCAAAATATGTTGGAAATTAACATTTATTAATATGTTAAATAAATGAACATTTAGTAATAAGTTTAATGATTGTTATTGTTGCCTCTAGTAATTATGTGTCTGATTTTTAATTTCCAACCTATTTTGGGTTCTTTTTAAGCAAGCAATACAGTAATTTTTAAACAATAGTTGAGTTAAATAAAACCACCCAGCATGTTGGACAAACATTTAACCCAACGGCTGGGTTTGTCCATCTTCAACCCAACTTAAGTTGTTTTTAACCCAGCCTTTTTTAGAGTGTATGATTTAATTACAAAAAACCTATATATTTTTTGTCCACTCCCATACAAGTATTCCAAGTAGCATCTACAATGGAGTCCAAAGGTCTGAAACTTGTGAAAGTGAATGTGCTTATTTTAATGAAATACATTTACATATATTACTTCAATTTCTTCATTATAAATTACAGTATCATTCAAAACTTGATTAAACTTAATTTAAACAGCAGGGACACATTAAATTGATCAAAAGTGACAGTAAAGACTTCTGTAATGATTTTGATTTCAAAGAAATGCTTTTGACTTTCTAGTCATCAAATAATCCCAAAAAAGTATCATGGTTTCAACAAAAATATAGAGCAGCACAACTGTTTTCAACATTGATAATATAAGAAATATTACTTGAGCAGCAAATCAGCATATTAGAATGATTTCTGAAGGATACTGAATATTGGCGTAATGATGCTTTGCATCACAGAAATGAATTGCATTTTAAAAAATATACTAGAATAGAATATGTGCAGAATCTCAATTATTTCTTATTAATTTTACTGTACATCAATATTTCTTGGTTTAAAATAAAACTAAATTTTATAAAAAAAAAAAATAAAAAAAAAGCAATTCCAGATTTTCAATGTGATCTCAGACCTTTTGACTCCAATGCAAATTTTGAAAGTGAAAAAGTCACGTGTCACATACTCACATTTTGTACTCTGCATTTCACCCATCCAAGTGCACACACACAGCAGTGAGTATCAAACACACACACCGTGAACACACACCCGGAGCAGAAATTTGCCAAAATTGGCATAATATATTCAAATGCATCTCTGAACCTCCATATTCTCCGTTATGTAAGTGATCTGTCACAACGCAGTAAGCACAGACGTACACACACCCTTTCAAAGATAACTATTTGCTCCGGTGCTAAGCAGTGTCAGCCCTGAGCACTGCAGCGAGCGCTGACAGGTTTTGTCAAATTATAGGTCAGTCTGACGGCGACAGGGGAAATGGAGAGGAAGGTGTAAATGTCTAATCACCTGCTCTGTTTGTGCCAGACTTCAGTGCCCCGCTGCACTACGATATGCATGTATTCTTTTCTCTTCTCATCTCTGTTCTACAGTCCAAGACCCCAGAGCAGATCGGACAAGGCCAAGCAAGGACAGCAGAGGAAAGTGGGAAAACAGACGGAGACCTAAAAAAGACACAAATGGACAAACACAACTAAAAGGACAGTGGAAGACTTGGCAGATTTTCTGCATGGTAAAAATGATGTCATATCTGTTTAAGCCCCTCTTCATTCACTGAGCTTATAAGCACACACACACACACACACACACACACACACACACACACTGTAGGAAAACACAAACAACGACAAACACAAAATAACACTGCTAATGTAGAAAAAGAAATTCCCAACATTTGTTTTGAACTTTCTTAATAAAAATAAAAAAATAAAAAATACAACAACCGCATAGTATGGCATGCATTATAGAGTTTTAGATATTGATTTTACAAGGTTACGATGGTACTGGTTGTTCACTTTTTCTTTTGTTCACTATCTATTTTGATTCTTTCTTTCTTTCTTTTTTCTCCCAAAGTGAGGACACAATGTTCTTTAATTTGTGTTGTTTGTAATTAAGAACTATTTCTGGCACCGCAGACCAGAATTTCAGTGTTAAAGGTCACGCTGGGGGTCATTTGAGTTCTGTAAATTTACACATGAGGTCAAATTCAAACTTTTGTCTAAGCAGCTTCTGAAAATATTGAACTATTGAATACCGTATGTCCTAAAAGCAAAATAGGGCTGCACGATTTGGGGAAAAAATTGAATTGTGAATTTTCTGATAATTTGTGATATAAATGTGATGTTTTTAAAATTATTACTATTATTATTATTATTATTATTACTGAATACAAATATTAAATAAAATTAGAAATATTACTATTGTTATAATAGTATTTAATTTAAGAGTATTTAAGAAAAATATATTAATAATAATTATTATTTTATTGTACAGTACAACTTAATTTCTTCTGTTTCAAATGTTAAACCATCATATATATATATATATATATATATATATATATATATATATTTGATAATCACACTAAGCCATATCGCATTTTCTTTTTTATTCCGATTAATTGTGCAGCCCTAATAGAAACAGAATCAATCCCAATTCAGCTAAAATTCTGAAAAGAACTGTTTTAAGTGAAGGTACGGTTTGTCTCGTGTTGTAGCAAAGATTAATTTACTCCTCCTACTCCATATTACGAGGCTCAAGTTGGCTGGCCAACTATCACTGTTGAATATTTCGGAGCTTTTGGTGCCAGAATTAAAGAGAAAACCTCGACTCACAGTGAGTCGTCTCCCTAAGAATGATGTGCCATGCACCGAGTACTTAATCTACTGCTACATCTCTCTGTTTCTCTACCTTCTTGTGTCCTTTACAATAAACCGTGATTTTCGCTAAATGTGTGAAGAATAAATGGTTATTTGTGGAGTAAAACAACAGACTCATCACTGTCCGTGCATTTCCTGCATCCTGACTCCGCCGCTCCATTTAATTAACACCTCTGGTGCTTCAAGAAAGGCCCTGTTATACCGTTAAAGTGCAAGGTCAATAACCTAGATCCCACGGGATCAAGGGAAAGTCCTCATTGGAGTATCCTGTACGTGAGCAGCACATCATAATAACTTCAAAGCTCTGGTTCTTAGCCTTTTCATGGACCTTTGGACTTTGATCTCCGTCCTTCCTCTCTCTGCCCACAATTTTTCCCTGCTGAAGTTTCTATTCTTTTTTATGTAAACACTTTACTGAAAGACATAAAAAAATTCTAGCAAGAGACTAGAAGTTATGGTGAATTGAGTCGTTTTTGTTTTGTTTTTTTAAAGGCCTTGACGTGACAGCATTGGCTTTGTCTTGGAAATTAAAGCTGACATGTTTGTTCTTTAAACATTATGACAATTGATCAAGGCTTTTGTCTTCCTATTTTGTAGTTGTTGTTGTTTTGATCTCATTTATGTCTGTGTAAAAAGTACAGGCACAAACTTAAAGGGGTCCTATTATGCCATTTTACGAAGTCTTGATTTTGTTTTTTGGGCGTACTAAAATAGGTTTTTGTGCTTGATTGTTCAAAAAATGCAGGTAACTCTTTACAATAAGGTTCATTAGTTAAATATTAGATAATGTATTAAATAACATGAACTAACCATGAGCAATACATTTGTTACTGGATTTACTAATCTTCGTTAACCTTAGTTAATGAAAATACAGTTGTTCATGTTAGTTCACAGTGCATTAACTGTTACCAAGATTTTAACAATGTATTAGTAAATGTTGAAATTAACAAAGATTAATAGATGCTGTGTAAGTGCAGTTCATTATTAGTTCAAGTTAACTAATGTTGTTAACTAATGTTAACTAATAAACCTTATTGTAAAGTGTTACCAAAATGCATTATTTTTCACATATTTTGTCATCCCAGTCTGGCTCGAACGCATCATTTAGTTCCTGTTGCGGTGAAATCCTGCCTTCCGAAATGGGAAATGTACTGTGATTGGTTAGCTGGTCCAGTGTGTTGTGATTTGCATCATCAGGAAATGCCACGCCCCTTACCATAACCACGAGTTTCATCAATATTAAGGATGGTGTCAATTTCAAACCAATTTGACCCTCATTCAGACCCTGAAAATGTTACTGAACAAGAGGATCGTGCAGAACGGATTTCAAGCACGGATTTCACAGGATGTTTTTTTGTTTTGTAATTTTCTTCTACATTTTAGATACAATGTTATTCACCATTTAATCATGAATTTTTTTAGAAAACCATGGTGATACAAACAGTAATCAATCACAAAACTTAGGTTAATTTTCCAAAAGTTGTTTTCATCATTGCAACAACATAAGGTTGGAACTGTTGATAGAAAACAACAGCAAATAATAAAACAAACTTACAGGTTGTGAACCATAAACAACTGATTGTCATGACAAAGTGGGAACTGCCCTTTCAGGAGAAACTAACACTGAACTCTCTGGACTCTTGTGTTCTGAAAGCCATCCTCTGTAAAATGTGCAGTGCACATTGGGGTTAGTAAACCCTAACGCTCAAAATACTTAATTGGTTTGAGTAGGACAAACTTAAATTAAACAAATTAGTTCAGTTAAATTAACTTATGAGTATTTAGAACTTTCTTTTTCTTCACAGAACTGACATATTTCAAGTAAACCAAACTGTTTCATTGTTTTGAGTTTTATGAACTAATTTCTTTTAATTTAGACAAACTTAAGCTTAACTGAAACTGGGCTGGGATTTCTGTTTCCCAGCATGCTTTGCGAATGGCACTTTGAAAGGGAGAGTAAATTCTAAAATTAAGTGTTATATAATGTTTTTGGGTTTTTTTGTGTGCTAGATTAATGTTAAGTGGTAGATTTATCAGTGATTAATGTTTTGTTATGCTAATTTAGAGTCTCTGTTAATGTGGGTTTTTGGAGAGTTAATGATGAGAAGTGGCACATGCGGCTTGGTTTGATAGCAGGTAAGTTACATGTTTTAAGTTGCTGTACTCATCCAGTAAGTGCTATACCATGCTGTTGTTAACATGTTTGCAAATTAGCAAGTTGGCATTTTCTGAATTAGTTTGTTATAGCTAGCAAAATATTTACACTGAGATAACCTGATAATTTTAAGTTAAATGTGTAAATTAGTGTACTCAAATATTTAAAGTTAAGAACAATAAAAATGTATGAGTACAAAATAAAAATCTTACTTAAAGTTAGTTTCTTAACTTAAAAAAAATCACATTCAACTTTGAGTTCTGACACTTAGGGCCCTATAATACACCCAGCGCAATGCGACACAAGGCGCAGCGCAAGTGTGTTTGCTAGTTTGCGTCCGGCGCCGTTCGCGTTTTCCCATTCAGCGCCACGTCCTTAAATTAGTAAATGCATTTGCGCCAGTTAGAGCGCCCATGGGCTGGTGTAAAAAAGAGGTGTGTTCAGACGCATTGCCGGCGCATTGCTATTTTAAGGGGCTGAAAATAGACTGCGCCATAGACCAACTCAAACCTGGTCTAAAGTCAATGGCGCAATATTTTTTTGTTAGAGCGCGTTGGTAGAAACTGCGCCTCTGGGCGCGTCCACAGTGCGCGTCGACTTTGCTTATTACACACAGGGATGCGCATCACACAAACATGCCAAATATTAAAAACAAAAAGATTACAGTGTAAAAGAATATTATTGTGTAGGCTACATAAATATAAAAATGTAATTATGAATAGTCATTGCGTGTATTAGAATTAGGCTACCTATTTTCAATTCAGTCTATTACTACTTATAATGATGAACGAAATTGGCTAATTAGTTGAACAATCGTGCCAATACACACGCATATATATTAACTGACTAAATAGCAATCCGCCATGGCGCAAGCGCATCTCGCTCTTAAAGGGAATGGGAGATAACACTCTGATTGGTTTATTGAACGTTACGGCCATTACTCATTAAGAGAATAGGGACAACCCATTTCAAAAATGCGCCCCGGCACACGCACCGTTTTTCTGTCGTTAAAATAGCAAAAGTGGATTTGGACACCTGAGTGCACCTGCGCCGTGTGCTTTACACTTTGCGTTTAGATCGTTAAAATAGGGCCCTTAGTGTTTACATTGGAGTACATAACCCATTTGATTTGCAAAAACTCAAAATAAAAAAAAAACATTTTGCTATCCAAAATAACATTTTGCTATTATTAGGAGCAATTAACATGCATGAGTACTATAAACTCGAATCTTGATAGTTCTGCTTACTTAAAAACTATATATTTTGAGTTAGTCCAACGAGGGTTTACAGTGTGTTCAGAAACAGTGTTAAAAAATAAATTTTAGCCACTCTAAGTTTATCCGCCTTAGACAGGCCAAACATAAGGGTTTTGGAGAAAAAAAAAAAGAAAAAAAGCCAGCCAGCTCAGCCAGGCCTCGCCCTTTTTTGTGTATCCCGTGGGCGGGATTATTTAAATAAGTAACATTGTGACTTCACATGGAAAAATCAAACGAGCCATTCGTTGTAGTTCTTGACTCAAACAGCAACATTACACACTAACTACAGTTCAAAAAGTGAAAAAGCATAATACGACCCCTTTAATGAGGCAACAGCTTCTTTTTCTCTAGTCGGACGTGGCAAAAACACTCTGACAGTAGAAACGTCCACCTGCAAATTATGATTTCAGGCCATTTGCTGCTTTGCCAATTATAATCAAAACTTCTGAGGGAAAGCCTGCCAAGTGTATCCCAGAGAGAGAGAGAGAGGTTCCTTATGAATGTTTGAGCTGGAGAAGACGGCGTCTGAAGCGCCCTGACGGACTACACGCTCTCTCTCAGATCACTACACAGGAAAATGAGGCCGATAGTGACAAATCTGTGAGAAGAGCCAATTTACCTGTAGCTACACTGTGGCTTCCAAAAATATGATGTTGTCTTCCCTTGAAAAACTTGCCTCTACAAGATCTTATAAATAAAAATGAGCCGTGATCAAAACCTGATTTATATCAGCCTCTCTGAAAAAGCCTTGCGGAGCGGCAGAATGTGCCTGATTACATTTGCTTCGAATAGAGGCTGACTTGTTACAAACTTTTCAAAGTCAAGTGCTTCATTCAGCACGGGGAATGAGCTGTTCTTTTTGGATTTGCATATTAACTCCAGTCTTTGAATCCAACAACAACTTTTGGTGATTAAAAGCATCGTTCTGCCATAACTGCGAAAATACTGCGAAGGCATAACAATGCGAAAACAAGACGCATGTCCTACATGTGCCATTCTAGTCTGATCTTGGAAACTTCAACCATTTTCTTGCCTTCAGCCTCCACTAATACTTTTATGGGGTTTGGATGAATTCGAGAAAAAACATTCTGATAGGCTAATTACAGCTCAGAAAGCCAATTTTCCCCTCCTCGTAACCCACTCAAGTCAGGGAAAAGGTGTAGGAAACAGAGCCCATCAGCAGCTTCAAAGTGATTTTAATAGCTCCATCAATACTTCTATTCAACTCACTCTGGAAGCACTGGCATACAGACAACTCTAGTGGTTTGGCTCTTTGCACGTAGAGTTATGAGGAGGTAAAACAGTGTTTTCAGGAACAGCAACAGCCATCATCAGAGGAGAAAAGGAAGCTGAAGAATCTGGGCCAGTTGTGAGACGCAGTGCCAGAGGATTCATGAACGTTCCTGGTTGCCAAAAGCAGAATTACACGGACAAACACACACATAAACACACAGAGAGAGAAAAACATGCATTTGGACACTATGCAGACGGTGTATCTTAAGATAGAAACAACAGCCAACAGAAACAGCCTGGTTTTTAAATCTCATCTGACATGTGGAGATAAGAACAGCGATGTGGTATTACGCATTCTGTGTGTGGTGATGCAAAATTACGAACATTTCCACACATGACACCGATGAGTAGCATCTTTTATTTTGTACCTGGACAGTGATAGATGATTCATTAAGTTCATTTCGAGGCGAGCTACTCCTCAAGGATGGAGGAAGTTCTCATGACAACAGTATCTGCCCCAGCCGGTTCAGTGACGCCAACGCTAAGACAAACTTTACTGGGAGATGTGCAAATCTGTGCACACAGATATAAAACCGTGGCGGCGGGCCAGCCGTAAAGTCATTGCGAGGACAGATTTTACAGTGAACAGCTGTGGGGCTTAGCAGTAAAGTTTCTCACTGCCTCCCACACAGTGCATAAAAACACAATTATTCACCTATTATCTTTCACCTCATCACATTTCTACTCTAGGACTAGTTCTTTTTCATTTAGCTAGTGCGCTTTTTTGCATTACCTCTAGACTTGTAAATGCTACAGTATTAGAACTAGATTATGGAACAAACTGCAGTTCAGATGTCAGTTGCACTTTATATTATCAGATCTTTAACCACGGCACATGATGACATCTATACACATAACTCTAACTAATCACCTCTTAGCTGAACTATATTGGATTATTAAAAAAGTATGATAGATTGCCATGAAATGTAGTAGAAATTGATTTTGCTCCTTCAGTTGAGTGAGTGTCATTATTGGCAGTAGGCCACAATCTGAAATATGCTCTCAGATATAGTATGCTGTACTCGAATTGAAACTACATTGACAAAACACCTCCTGCAGCTAATTGATTTATAACATGCACACAGCTTGACGATGTCAAACTATTTCAAGGTGTTTAATCTTAAAGAGCAAAACTCGCATTAATATTCATAAGCCTGCCAACTTGCGCTGCTCCTAACTAAAATCATTCATCATCTTTTAGGCTCCATCATTTTTTGAGATGTTGTGGCTTAAGTCAATTTAAGCTGTAAAGGTCAACAATGTAAACCATCCAAATAGCACTCAGAGCAATATAAGCCTACAACCTAATTAAATACTCACACTAATTACCCATCATGCCCTTCTCTTCCTCCGTTAGTGCAGGCTGCTCATTACAACAAACATGTCTGCTCCTTTCTGATGGGTGAGATGTTTTGCCATTACTACTATATATATATATATATATATATATATAATATATATATATACCAGGGGCGTTTCCTCCGAGTAGGCAAGGGAGGCAGTGCCTCCTCAAAAAAATAGGATGAGAAAATAATCCATATTACATATAAAACAACACAAATATTACAAATTATGACATTAAAAAGAGCGCAAGTCACGCGTATTTCTTAAGGAACACTGCCCAACAGCGACACCCGCAGGTGAAGTTACACAGAGGAGTCATAGAAAATCAACAGAACCCCGGCGTGCAGTGGGTTTTGTGGGGGGTAATTGAGAATGAATGGGGGAAAGTCACGTGAGAGGAGGCGATGTCTCCATCGCGCTATGATTGGATGTAATTGGTTATGATTGGATATGATTGGTTTGTGCGATAAATCCCGCCTCTCGTTGACGTGCGCATTCCGCGCGTAGGTTTGACTGAACAAATGCTGGCGTCAATCGGAAGACTAATCGAAAAGTAAGTAAACCGATCACCCAGTTAGATATATCACTACTTTATGTTACGTCAAAATCAAACTTGAAATGGACTGAAAGCATGATGACTGCGGGGTTTTTTAGTGCAATCAGCTTGGTGAAATAAAAAATGCAATTCGTGTCTGTGACAGACGGTGTTAATGGAGCATGACTGATGATCCAAAATATTCTAGGTTGACAATTAAAAAGAAAAACCGCAATAAACAAACAAAATAAATTGTTTAAATTATTATTGCCTTTAGTTATTATTTTGGAATGAATGTAGAAATGCTTAAAACACTTGGTTGACTTGGTTTTGATAAATAGAACATTACATTGTCAATGTAAAATTACAAAATAGAGTTGTATTTGGTTTCTTTTTTTCTTTTTTTTTTGATGTACTGTAAAGTAATGTTCATTTAACAAGGAAGATTTGTCAACTTTAAGAGTAATGCACATGAATTTACAATGATTCATAAAAAAAAAACATGTGCCTCCTCATTTCAGAGCACCACTGCACACCACTGATATATATATATATATATATATATATATATATATATATATATATATATATATATATATATATATATATATATATATATATATATATTATATAATATAATATAATATAGTAAATGTAAATGTTAATGAGTTAAGCTACAAAGCTACTCCAAGCTACAAAAGTACAAAAACACGAATTTGTGAAAACGATGATGTCATGCACGTAAGTATTCCGTGTTCGCCAACTACTGGCCTGGCAACAGAATAAGCGTTTTTTGTCATTTTTGAACATCCATGTGAATTGAGATCGTTTTGACAACGTTGTCATCTTACAATCTACCAATTACTTCAGTGTCTTCAGTGTCACATGATCCTTTAGATATTATTCTAATATTAATTTGCCATTTTTAAATCGTTCCAAGCAACAGAAAATAAACATCTGATTTGTAACTTGTTGAAATTGAGTTCAAACTACTTAAAGGATTAGTCCACTTTTAAACAAAATTTTCCTGATAATTTACTCATCCGCTTTCTGTTTTCTTAAAAACGCTTACACTGTATGTCCAACGCCTTCCCTATTCTACTTAAGGAAAAAAACGAAACTGGCGCTGCATTCGTTTCGTAAGTAGAATAGAGAAGGCGTAGGACATACAAGCGCAAGCGTTTTGAAGAATGCAGAAAGCGGAAACGTGCAAGGCGATAATTTGTGTTTATTAATCATATACAGTTGTATTTTTTTTCGAAAACGACTGATTGTTTCGCTAAATAAGACCCTTATTCCTCGTCTTGTATCGTCTTGTATTTGAAGCTGCACTAAAACTGTAATTTTGACCTTCAACCGTTTGGGCTCCATTGAAGTCCAATATAAGGAGAAAAATCCTGGAATGTTTTCATCAAAAACCTTAATTTCTTTTCGACTGATGAAAGAAAGACATGAACATCTTAAATAGAGTAGATTATCAGGAAAATTGTATTTAAAAGTGGACTAATCCTTTAATTACTTGTATTCCAAGTTTAGACGTACTAAAACCTTGAATAACATGAACTTTCAGTAAGTTATTCATTCGACTGTTTACTTCTGTAGCCAACATCTGAGTGTAGGGTTTAATATGATAGTTTTATCATGATTGGTCTCAAAATAGCAAATGTTAATGAGTAACTTTGTTCAAATTGAAAAGAAAAAAGAAAAATCAAGGGAAAAATGTAAAGAATACAATATAATATGTATATATAAGAATACAAGAATGTAGTGATACTTCAGCAAATTCTGGATATTTCTAAGCATGCCTAAGTGCACCACATGCATTTTATTTTTTGTATTATTTTTTTTTTTAGATGTTTACCTCTCAGTTAGCGCCCGGGGCGCCCTCAAGAGCTCTGACACAGTTTGAATACTGATTAATACCTATACATGTTGAATTGTGTTAAAATCACATTATTCATATTTTTTTCTTCATGTAATAAATGTATTAGGAATGAGTGTTTGGAATTTTCATGTACTATGGTGGTTTTATTTTCTCCACATTTCCTAATAAGAGGACAGGAGCTGAATCTTCTGTTCCTATATAAACAGAAACTCATGCAGTGAATCACTTTCTGGGGTGTAGGTATAAACTAGGCAGTAGACCGCAATTTCATACATCATAATAATTCCTATTGCTGCATTTCTGAAGTCATCAGCAGTTCATCCGCTTGCATTGTCTTCCTGGAATACACACCACCAAATTAATATGATCAGTTAGCAATGAATTGGAAAAGTTCTTTATGGAGCTGAATCATGTGATAATGAAAATGGTATAGGAAATAAGAGTCGTCCAGGAGAACACTGCTGAAACTGTTATCTCCAGCTGAGTTGATTTAATAAACACAGAGGATGCATGGTGTGATGTTTAATCTGTCTAACAGCATCTGCCCTTTCAGAGAAATACATCTCTCTCTTCCTATCTTTGGTGTAAATGGAGATCGTGCTCTTCTAAAGTCATTCAGGGAGAGTGGGAAAAACAGCAGGTATCATTATTTGGTTTAAAAGTGGTTTCTGATGGGTTTTACCTTACAAATAACACTGACTTGTGGAGGGTTGACAAGAGCCACTCAAGGTCCCAGAGGCTCGAGACGTGAGAGTGGAACAGAAATTAGAGATGTGCTATTTTACAGCACTAGAGCTATATAATCGCTAATGCGCTCCTTTTCTTCTCTTCACAAAAATGTAATCTTACCAGAATGAGTCAAGTACCATCACTGTTTTTTTCTTTTGAGACACCTACAATTATGTAAAACTAAATTTAAATAATGTCCTCCAGGACATAATTACAAAATCATGCAATATGCAACTGTGTGTTTTGCTGCGTTTTTGACGTCACCAGAATCTTGATATACCTTTTGTTATGCAAGTTTCTTTGCTCTTTATATCATGTTTGTTAAAAAAAAAAAAAAAAAAAAAAAAAAAACATCTGAACATGGACACAAATGTGCATACTCAAATTGTGGAAATTAATACTTTGTTGGAACTGGAAAAATTGTCTGTTTGTATGTGTAAACAGCATCTACCATGGTAATCATGATTTCTGACAAAAATCTTTTCTAGTTTCAATAGTTACTGTTACCAATGTGTTAACCTCCTATTACTAAAAATGAAAACTTAAAGGAGATTAAATGAGAAATTAATTGTTTAAGTTACTATGAGTCTCTATCAAATCAAACTGGTGTCAAACTTAAAATTATCTATCTAATACAGATCTCTTTTAGGCCTTATTTAGCTAGAATTATATTTTCAAAAATGAACTGCTGCTTGTTTATTGCTTAAAATGATTCACAATTTTACTTAAAAATATCCTTCAGAATTTGAATATTTTATAATCAAGGTTAAACAAAATTGATCTACTTTTAATGGCATTAGAAAAAAATCAAGTCACATGAGGCACTTCTTTTATTCAGTTTATTGTAAATTGTAATTTTAACCTGTTATAATTTAATGCTTTGTTTTCTATTGTATTTTTTTTTTTTTTGTAAATATCTTATGAGATGTATAGGTCCAAATTAACTTTGAACATGGTTTAACTACATTAGTTAACACAAACTAACAATGAAAAATATTTTATTTTGTCTGCTGTATTTTTAATAAAGGTAACGTCTTTGTTCAAAATTAACAACATTTAAATAAAGAGTCAATACATCATCAATCCTTCTTCCAAAACATGTTTTTGTCTTACCCTGATTCACTATGACAAGCCTATTATAATTGTTTATAATATTTAAAATTTAAATATTTTTTAGACCTGCCTTGTAATAAAACCAGAATCAACATTGGCTTGGCTTTTTGGAGATGGAGAGAACTGAGGGATTTGAAATGTTGTAAAAGCGACGTGGAGATGGCGTTTTTATTACTCCACAGGTGAGTAAAGTATTTTATTGAACAGATAAACTGTCATATGTAGCTCTCTGACAGAGTTCATTGTAAAGCACTATCTATTGTGAATGCTTTAAAGAAAAGCTACAGTAATAATTACCCTCCCTGGAAAAAAACCCGACAGAGATTATTAGGTTATTAGGGGGCATTTACTTTTTTGAAGACATATAACGCATTGTGGCCGCTCCTCCGCCTTTCTGTTTGTATATTTGTCATCTTTCTTTTTGCTTATTACTCTGCTCATGCTCAGTTCAATTGAGGCACAGGAATGACAAACTGAGTGACAGTTGACCGTTTAACCTCAGTGTGTGAAAGTGCCTCTGCTGATATCGCGTGATGCTTTTCCCTTCGCATTCGTACAGTGCTCCACTCTGGAGCACGTCTCAGATATGATTTTGATATTGCAGGGTAATGCCATGATAAGGCAAGAGCTGAAAAATCCTTGCAATAACACTTGGTTAGTTAGTAGAGTCAGTCACATCTCACAGCTCAAGTAAATAGAGTGAAGCTGGAGCTGTCAGATCTCAAAGGAACATGATTGACAGATACTTATCAGATAATACAGCAGTAAAGGAATCACAGGCAGAATTGCAATTACTTTTCTGTAATCTGCAAACAGTAGCAACATGTGACTGGTTAGTGTATAGAGCCTGTAATGTCAAGCATGTTATTGTGTAATGCATATGTGTTTGTGGTCACTATAGAATTGATTTTAGAGTGATTTTTCTTATAAATTACACAATGCCAGGTCCCAAATCACTCTATAAAGTAATTCAGGGGACCTGTTTCCACAACTTTAAAAATTCTAATTTATTGTTTTAATTGAACCTTTTAAGTTGCAAACATCATTTTGTTGAGTTCTGTTGACATAATTATGTTGATCATTACATCAGCTTAATATCGTCTGTAATTTAAACTCAAATGTATGTGTTAATTGGCTTTTTTTTTTTTAAATTAAGTTGTCTTGATAACTTCGGAAACTAGGCAGTGGATTTCTCATTCCCAGTATGCTTTGCATAGGACTGGATAAGGAGAATAAATGTTGAAATTAAGTGTTATTTCATGTGTTTTTTTAGTGGTGCGAAAGACTTATTAGTGTTTAATGCTGTTATGTTTGACATTTGAAAGAGTTTCTGTAATGTTCTGTAAGTTTTTGTGGTTACCATTGTGCTGAAGAGTAGATACATGAAGGCAAACACTACATTGATAACTATAAGTAATGGCTGCACTAATGCCAGTGAAAAGTAATATCTTACTATGTATGTTAAATAAGTTGTATAAGCATGTTCTATAATATCTGCTGATTTGAACTGAAATAGAAAAGATTAATTGGCTCCAGGGCTAGAACTCTGGTAGTTGGGTTTATGATTAAGTTAAGTTCCTCAAACTCAGTGTAGCTTGTTAGTGGAACGTAAATTCACTCAAAGTTGTTATAACTCAAAAAAAAATGATGCAAACTTGCATTTTTTTTTTTTTTTTTTTTTGAACCAACACATTTTATTTTAGCGTGTAGATGGAGATATGCTCGTTACATAGACTCAACAGACCTCTTATATAATTAGAAAAGAGTCAGCTGGAAATATACCTTGGGTTCGTTCCAAACATGATAACACAGCGTTTAGCTTTTATGCCAACAACCACAGCTGGATCCAGCTTCCAGAGGACCGCAGATGTGCCCCAACTGTAACCATATTCAAATCTGAACCTAAAAACAAATAATTTTTTCTGTGAATTCTTTAATTAAAGCATTGTACTACACTTTTTATATCGTTTCAATACATAATTTCAATTAATGTTATTTTTCTTTTCTCATTTTATAAATCAGCTAATTTCATTTCTTCCTCATTCATTTTGTGGTACAGAGGGAAATTCTGAACCACTGTGGCGTCGCTTGATATCCATAGTATTTAGGAGTGCCGATGAGTGCCATATAGGCCCTCTTACAAATCAGAGATTTCTTTATACAATATGCATTATGTGGCTGTAATTTTATACCCTGGACAGGCACAAGATAATGGTTCAAACACTGATAATCTATAAAAGGCCTCAAATTGCTGTGTTTATTTTCAAGGGACATAGTACCTTCTTTTTATTTTCCAAGAAAATGCATCCACAGCATTTGTGTAAAGGTAATTGGTTGTTATTAAGCGCCACAGTGAGACTGTAATATTGATGGGAAATTGGTGTTCTTCAAGCTTTCGATATCTGCAGGTGTACAGGGAGCAGTAATGCAATTAGTATAAACAATTTAACATTCTGTAATACTTCTACTGTTTTCCAGGAGGCCAGTTTGTGGTAATCAAGTACTGAAAGACTGTTTGGGGAGGGACTAATTAAAAGGGAGATGAAATAATGGTTAGAGGTCAAATAGTTATTGTAGCATCAGTGATTCTTCCCAAACTGTTGGCTTGATTATGTGAAGCTTAGTGATGGCTGACAGAATTTAGTTTTTTTCGTTCCAATTCATATAACAGAAACTCCCCAACAGGGGACAACACTGAAGAAAAAGGATCATTACACTCCAAATAGCGAAATAATAAGTTTATATTCTATTATAAGAAAAATAGGCATGCTGTTAAGGCACTAGCTGAGAATGTCCAGGATATCTAAGCATTGCTACTTTTTTCCTAGAGATAAAGATGTGCAGCCAATTAACATTGGTTCAACAGTGTCTAGTGTTTGCTATAAAGTGGAATTGACTTTACATTGACAGACTTAGAATTATGTGTTTGCAAAAGGTTATCAATGTAAATCAATAGTTGAATATATTGAGTGAGCTCTGCTAGAGGAGATTTGTTTAAATCGTTTCAAACAGATTGCAGATTCAACTGGACTCCACTGGGTCCACATTTGACAAAGTCCTCAGTAATGCAGCATAGTCTTAGACAGGATTAGGATCTGTGTTCAGAGTAGTGGTGTTAAGATCTGAACGTCCATGCAGGCCAAGAGCAGAAGCATATAAAATGCTTTAGAGCATAATTTGTAAATATCTCAACCCTCAATTTTGCAAAACTCCAAAAATGTACCTATACATACATCTTACTGGAGTTTCTAGCTGCATTGAACACTATAGTGGCAGTACAACACCAACAGCTTTTATTCCTTTTCCCACATTTACAGGGGCAGATTATCAGTTAATTTAAGACACTATGGAATCTTTGGGAGCCATATGGTAAAAAAAAAGAAAAGTGAAATTTGGCACAGGGATAGAAGAGGGTTGAAGATATAGGGCCCTATTTTAATGATCTAAACGCAAACTGTAAAGCGCACGGCGCAGGTGCCCCCAGGGCGTGTCCAAATCCACTTTTGCTATTTTACCAACGGAAAAACGGTGCGTGCGCCGGGACGCATTTTTGAAATGGGTTGTCCCTATTCTCTTAATGAGTAATGGCCGTAACGTTCAATAAACCAATCAGAGTGTCATCTCCCATTCCCTTTAAGAGCGAGATGCGCTCGCGCCATGGCGGATTGCTATTTAGTCAGTTAATATATATGTGTGTGTATTGGCACGATTGTTCAATTAATTAGCCAGTTTCGTTCATCATTATAAGTAGTAATAGGCTGAATTGAAAATAGGTAGCCTAATTCTAATACACGCAATGACTATTCATCATTACATTTTTATATTTATGTAGCCTACACAATAATATTCTTTTACACTGTAATCCTTTTGTTTTTAATATTTGGCATGTTTGTGTGATGCGCATCCCTGTGTGTAATAAGCAAAGTCGACGCGCCCAGAGGCGCAGTTTCTACCAACGCGCTCTAACAAAAAAACCCTGTGACCATTTACTGTGATTTATTGGACTTGTTGAGTTTAACACAGCAGCCAGACTGAGTAGATCGATCAGATGATCCTTAGACCATGAAAGTTATCAGTTGTTGTTTTTTTGTTGTTGTTGTTGTTGTTTTTTTCATGTGTTTTGTTCTGTTTTTTGTTGTTTATCGTCACAGAACGACATTGTGAAACAGTAATTTTCCATTGCTTTTTCTTTGGTATGACACAGCACAGATTTGTGCTGGTCCAACAAAACCTGAGCAGTGAAACATTTGCAACTAAGATTATTTTAAAAAGTCTGCTCATTTTTTATTCATCTCTTCACCTCCAGCTTTCTGCTATATCACAGCTTCCTCTGTCAACCTCTGAAGCTGATAGAAGACTTTTAGTTAATACAGTTTTGGATACCAGACTAAATAATACAGTTTTGTTAACTGATTTTGGGGATCAGACAAGACGGATATCTTCTGATAGGATCTGGAGGGCCAAAAAGAAGAAAAAGAAGAGCCAAGCCAAAAATGGCAAAATATTTAGTGGTCTTTTAATGGTCTTAACCATTTTAATCACAAATCACTGGTCAGAAAATTAGCAAGAACTGCACAAATGCTGTAGATCAGTGTTTCCCAACCACTATCCTGGAGGCCCCACAACACCACATTTTCCATGTCTCCTTTGTCTGACACACCCATTTCTGGTCTTGGAGTCTTTGCTAATGAGCTGATGACCTGATTCAGGTGTGCTTGATTAAGGAGACATGGAAAATGTACAGGGTTGGGGGGAACCACTGCTGTAGATAAAGTAACTTAACATGGAATAGCTTTACCCAACTTACACTCTAAAAAATGCTGGGTTAAAAACAACCAAAGTTGGGTTGAAAATGGACAAACCCAGCAATTGGGTTGTTTTAACCCAGTGGTTGGGTTAAATGTTTGCCCAACGTGCTGGGTAGTTTTATTTAACTCAACTGTTGTATAAATATTACTGTATTGCTTGCTTAAAATGAACCCAAAATATGCTGGAAATTAACATTTATTAATATGTTCAATAAATGAGCATTTATTAATAAGATAATGAATAATAAATAATAAACATTTATTAAATTGCTTATTAATAAATGTACACCTTTTTGATTATTATTGTTGCCTCTAGTAATTATGTGTCTGATTTTTAATTTCTCACCTATTTTGGATTCATTTTAAGCCAGACATATAGTCATTTTTAATCAGTAGTTGGGTTAAATAAAACTGCCCAGCAGGTTGGGCAAACATTTAACCCAACCACTGGGTTAAAACAACCCAATTGCTGGGTTTGTCCATTTTCAACCCAACTTGCTTTGTCTTTAACCAAACATTTTTTAGAGTGTACAAGCAGCTTTTTACAGAAAGAAGATTTATGGTTGTTCCACTCAATGTTAATGGCTTCAAACAGT